>NW_012102432.1:4048400-4140926 GCF_000951045.1 Mandrillus leucophaeus | reverse complement strand
GATAGATAGATAGATAGATAGATAGATAGATAGATAGATAGATAGATAGATGATGGAATACTATGCAGCCATAAAAAAGAATGAATTAACAGCATTTGCGGTAACCTGGATGAGCTGGAGACTATTATTCTAAGTAAAGTAACTCAGGAATGGAAAACCAAACATCATATGTTCTCCCTGATATGTGGGAGCTAAGCTATGAGGATGCAAAGGCATAAGAATGATGCAATGGACTTTAGACACTTGGGGGGAAGAGTAGGAGGGGGGCGAGGGATAGAAGACTACTCATATGCTGCAGTGTATACTGCTCGGATGATGGGTGCATGAAAATCTCACCAATCACCACTGAAGAACTTACTCATGTAACCAAATACCACCTATACCCCAAAAACAAAATACTGCATAACACATATAGATATTGAAAAATATTGGGTGAAAAAGGCAAGATAAAATGACAAATATAATAAGAAATAATTGAATAAAAACATGCAAAGCAACAATATGTATTCACATATCTATACATTTAAATGAACTGGAAAGCTGCACACTCTAGGAGTTGCCTCTGAAAAATGGATTGGGAGATGAAGCTGGTAACGGTTAAAGAAGACTTCAGTTTTTTGTTACGTTTCACATCTTTAACAACAGGTTAAACAAATACGACAATTTTTTAATAGTCATTAACTCTTCATATTGGAAAAATAAGTGTTCTTAATTTACTACTATTTTTATTTTAACTTTCTGTAAATTTTAAATCTTTTAAATTTATTATTCAAAATAAAGAAAAAATAAAATGGACTCAAAGACTGAGAGCTTAGCAGCAACTTTCAAAAGTTTGTCTGAAGTGGTAATGAAGACAGGATACTGGGATGAGGATTGGATTTGAGTTGAGTAAATGTGACTTTACATGATCTACCTCTCTAGCTGTGGCTGGGAGGAATTTCTGTGTGTTGTGCACCCTGGAAGCTGCAGAGGCAAAGCTCTTACACATCCGTATATATGTATAACAAATGTATAGTATACTGAGATATATGAACCACCAAGGAGAACCTCAGCTGAAGGAATACAAGTTCATTTATTTTTTAATTTCAGTAGCATAGGATGAAGGCACTCACACAATTTATATACCTGAACAGGGTTCTTTGAAAAAAAAAGAAGCCATGGGAAGAGGCAATGGCCAACTATTTTCTTCAGTCTATTTTTTTGGTATTAACTAATAGAGACTTTGAACATAGAAAATAGTGAACCTTACTTAGACAGAAAGAAAAGTGAGAAGGAAAAAATAAGAGAAAATAAGGACTTAAAAGGATATTAAAATAATCAGAGCAAATAAACAGGGAAAAATCCTTTTAACAACATTAACTTTCTAGATATCTCCTTTTGAAGTTTAAAAAAAATCCATGATATTATGTATATATTTATCACCCATTGATTTTAAAAAAAAAACTGCAAAAAAGTGAGATATTTCTAAAAGAGTTTTATTTAGTTATTGAAAATTATCTTTACATATTTGAAAAATAATGTAGCACACTATGAATATGTATGAAGCATTATTTAGTTACTTTATAGATAATATTTGAAATATCTCTGATTCCATGAACCTTTATAATAATCTGTGGACCCACTCTCCTCCCATCAGGTTATAGCAAAATAGACAATTTTTGACTTTGGGTGTAAGATGACTAGAATAAATGGAAAAACAATAACTCTACAGAAATTGGTAGCATAAGTTCAGGAAAGTCTTCTAAAGACATAAAAATAGATAACTCTTATTTTCCAAATGCTAAGTGGTAGAGCAAGGACTCAGATTAATCTGTTTGGCTCCAAAACTTGCACTTTTTCCGCTGAACATACCACTTTCTTTTTGAACACTAAGTTCTCTACACAATGCTAGGATGAGTAAAACAGGTTGAAGCCAAATTCAACACAAGCCCTAAAGAAAAGATTTAAACTTTAGTTAAATCAGCTGATGCATTATGTTGGTAGAAGGTTATTTGTCTTTATTCCAAGCAACATGTTTCTGGAAGTATGGGGGGAAGCAACCCAGTACATTTAATGTGGCAACCTGGCAATGAGCAGGGGGCAATGCTAAGTGCACAATGTTCTTATCTGTCTTACTGTCTCTGCATTGGTGGATGCCTCAGTCATGGATCCTGAGGCCATCTGTAAATCTCTCCTTCCATTTTGCCAAATTTATTTATTTTCATGCTTTTAACCACCTCAGCCAATAATTCACCTGGCTTTCACGCTTACCTTTCATGAAGTGTTTTTATTTCTTAATAACATATTAAATTGACTCTTACTATTCTAGAAGGGAGTTCAATTTGAGATACATGATATTTTTGCTGCTCCCTTAATTTTGAAGAATGCACGTTCTGGAAGGGAGAAATAGAAGACCAAGAATAGATAGTTTCCCCACATTGTGGTTAATTTTATGTTCAGTCTTAGTCTTTTTTCAAACAGTATGGTTTGTTAAGGTCCTGATGATAAGAATTCTTTCTGAAACAGTCATAACTTTGGATACATTTATATTACTGAGGCAGATTATTTATGTTTATAAAAGTATACATGTATGCATTGCATTTGTTCTTGTTCCCCTTACTCTCTGTATGATACTATTTTCTCAAAAGTGATATAAAATTGGATACTCCATTCATATTCAAATATACATAGTTTAAAATGTGGATGCACTAAATTATCGTGCTCATGGTTTTATTTTCTAGGGACAAGTGAATGAATGAAATTGGGCTGAGTTAAATATATGTGGACATGACAATTGTATCAGAAGAAAATTTGGAGGTTAGATATACACACATACACATACACACACACATATATGTACACAACATATATACATATAACATATATGTGTATATATATGTTGATGTATTATTGTACTGGTAGAAAGTGGTTTTTCATTATCCCAAGCAAGATCCTTGCTAACTCCTCATTTCAGGAAGCTTCAGCAAAATTCTTGGATTGGCCTAGTTTGGGTCATGTGCCCATCCCAAGCTAATCACTATGGCCACTTATATAGAGTATTTAGAGTATTTAGATTGCCTTGCCTGAGTCATATTATGGAGGAGATACTCTATGATTCAAATATTCCCTCCAAAATCCACATCGAAATGTAATTGCCATCGTGGTGGTATTAAAAGGTGGGATCTTTAAGAGATGAATAGGCCATAAGGGTTCTACCCTCATGAAGGAATTAGTGTTGTTATCACAGAAGTGCATTAGTTATCCTGGGAGTGAGCTTGATATAAAAGCGAGTTTGGCCCCCTCTTGCTCTCAGGCTGTCACATTCCCTTGCCCCTCTGCCTTCTTCCATGGGATAATGCAGCATGAAGGCCCTTGCCAGATGCTGACCCCTTGATATTGGACTTCCCAGTCTCCAGAACCATGAAAACTAAATTTCTTTTCTTTATAAACTATCCATTCTGTGGCACTCTGTTCTGGCAACACAAAACAGGCTAAGACAAATATACACATTTTAGAGATAGGGTCTCACTCTGTCACCCAGGCTGGAGTGCAGTGGCATAATCATAATTCACTACAGCTTGAACTTCTGGGCTAGAGTGATCATCCCATCTCAGACTCCCAAATAGCTTGAACTATAGGCATATGCCACCATGCCCAGCTAATTGTTTTTATTTTTGTAGAAAAAAGAGTCTTGTAATGGGAGTTCTCAGCCTCCCACAGCACTGGGAATATAGGTGTGAGCCACCACACCTGGCCACAAGGTAAGATATTAGCAACCTTGCTAAGTTCCAAACACAAAATTCCATAGCCACTAGGAAGCTTTGAGTTCATTGCACATAAATATTTGCTGAAAAAATGAACTTGAGCCTGTGTTCTGAATCCCAAAACCCATGCTCTTTCCACTACCTGTGCAACCTCCACATTTGAGCAAAATGTTAAACTACCCCAAAATTCTCAAAGTGAATGGGATTTACCAGCTAGATTGACATAAAAATATTAAAACATAAAATAATAATTCTTATAAGAGCAATATTCCATGATACTTCCCTATTGTCAGATGCTTTCTATTACTCTTGGTTGTAAGGATTTAGTAATTGATATTGCTAATACTTTGAAAATGAAGCATTTTCTGTGCACTAAGTCCACCAACATCAGAGACAGTTTAGCTCAATAAGAATGATAGAACAGGCTTCCTTAAGAGATGAGGAACAGGACCATTATGCTGCTACTATTTCTGTCTTTCATCTATTGTGTTTCATGTCCTCTTGTTCCTCAGATTCTATCCTGTAAGGACTCTTGATTTGAATTAGTGAGAAAATGAGTGGATAGTGTATGTAAAATATTTTAAAAATCTGTTTTATCTTTTTAAAGTCAAAACGACTTTTACTTTCCCTTCAAAATTAAAAAGAGAGAGACAAATCTGAAAAGTATCAAGCACAGATGGAGACATTTGCATTTATGCTCTGACAATAAGGTATTTTTCTAGTGTCAACAAATGGAGAGCTTTATTTTAAATGTTGCCAGGTTCTGCCTCAGCTCCATTTTTCCATTCTGCCCAACTACAAAAAGTAAAGAAGCCCAGACACTCTTTTCATTCTTAAAAAAAATAATATAGAATTCCTGGGGAAAGACTGAGGCATCTTTTCTGGCTTTGAGGTAAATGTGTGACTTTCATAACATTAATGGGAATTCTTCCCACTGAAAGAACAGACTCCATCTTTTTAAATGCTTGAGTAAAGATTCACACAAAGCTGGAAAAAAAGCATTTTTGTTTTACGCAGCTATGCCCACTGTTGCAGTGCTAGGATTATGAATCACAGTAGGCTGTCCTTTTAAGACAGTCCATCCATCCAGTCATTTCAGAATGCTTGTGAACAAAAAGACGTCATGACAAAGCAGGGCAATGCACCAGGCATGGTTTATCTCTTCAACACGAAGGGAGAAGGTTTTCAGGCAACCCTCTTGTTACAACCTTTTTTGTAAAAAGGTTAAGCTAATTGAAAAACTACTTGGGTCTCTATCTTTTCTCGGATTGGTTCAAAGTAAAAGAATAATAATAGTATTGCTCTTGGCATTTGCAAAGACTGAAGAAAACTCACCGAAACATGTAGACACAACAAACTAATCCTGGCAATATTTTATCCTGAATTTAACACATAAACAGAATGACAGTTTTTTTTTTTTATGTTCACTTCCAAATAAGAAAAAATATAACTTCATAAATTTTAAGTAAAATAATTATGAAACAGGAAGAAATATTTTTTAAAGATCCAATGAATCATCTAAATCATCTTTCAAAGCTCCTTCTGTGTGAGTTGCTAAAGATATGGAGAAGAAATGATTGAAATTAATTCTGAAGACAAATCCCCATCAAAATGAGAAATAGCGTGCTAGCTTACATTAAATGAAAAATCATTCACGTGGCATAAAGCAGATAGAATAAATCAATTTTTAAAGAAGAATACAAGTATTCAATAGGAGCGCTGTTTTAAAAACGAAGGAAAGAGTTGAAGACTGCAACACTGACGAGGCAGCCGGTGGGCCGGGGCAGTGCACAGGGAGGGCTTGCTGACTCTCCTGGGCTTGCCGAGAGTCAGTCTCGCGAGAGCCAGCATCGCCCCGCCCCTGGATGGGCTCCTGCTTCCCAGCGTCCCACCGTGCCAGTGTCCTAGCGCTTCTATGCAACCAGCTGCTGTCACCGGCTCGCCCCATGCCGCCTCCTACCCCTTGCCCTCTAAATGCCTTTCTCCAAAGTCCTCTTAAATTTGTCTCACACTGCATGGATAAGACTGCGTGGGCCTGGAGAAAATGGAGCCCTACAGGGTTACAGCATGCCAGGAAGAGCTGAGGACGGCCCTGGGTGGGGCAGCTGACCCATGCAGCCTCTTAGAGAATGCTTAGAAACCAGAAATACACTCAGAAGCTAACAGGACAACCACATATCCGTTAGGTTTTATCAAGAAGACACTCCCATCCTGAGTGTATGACCTGAACAGCTGTGTTGTTAGCAAGGTGGAAAGAAAGGGTGCTACGGCTTTCAGATCATATTAAAGGCCATGAGGCCGCTGAGTACTTTCCAGATCACAAACATTTGTGCCATGAAATCATGGATTCAGCAATGACTGCTGAGAAAAGATGGGAAAATGTACACACAGAGACAGGTCGTAATTTACATTTCCACAAAATAAGTAATTTTTTATTTAGTTGTTACTGAGGTTTGTTTGTGTCTGGTAATAAGTTCAGAATCTTTTATCTCATTAGGAAATCCGTCAGGCAACAAAGGTGTATGGGGGAACCATATGCTGTGGGAATTACCCAAGAGATCAAAAGCACAGTGCTGGAGGTGCTTAAGCACTACCTGAGAGAATCAGACATGGTCATAAAGTTTTTAAAGGACAATTTACAAGCAAGGTGTTTAAGAAGATGTTTTTGTATTTCTCGGAGCCTAAAGAGAAATGGAAAAAAATTGCAAGTAACTAAATAACTCCCTCAAAAAAGTAAGCTGAGAATCAGAAGTTTACTCACGTCTGGACTTATCTGTTAGAGGAGTGACTTAGAAGAAAGGCTTGGGATGAGGAGAAGGAGGCAGCCTCATACACCAGCTCTCAGCCCTGGAAGTGAATGGAGCAGGCACCCTCCTACCTTGTCTGTTTCTTCCATTTCGCTTCCACCTGCCCACACACATCTGGGAGTTAGGTTTGCCTGCCTTCCATTTTTCCCCATTGCAGTCCACCATGAATAATGTGTGGGGCTAAACTCCAGAAAACATCAGTTCTGTGTTAAAAAATCTGCCAGGTCTTATCAGTGCTTTTATTTGAGGTTAAATGGCAGGGTCTTATTTATCCTCAAGTATCTCCAGTGTCTATTATAATGTCTGCAACTTAAGTGCTCAATCTTTAACTTGTAAAATGGATCCATTATCTTCTATAGGTAGGTGAAGGTCCAGTTTCATAATTTAGTTCTCAAAGCACTCAGTTTGATTCCTTCATCCTGTCTTTTATTGTCACCTCTCTCCACCTTCTTGTATATATTTAGATTCAGTCCATCCACCAACTCTTTGTTGGGTTTCCTGTCTCCCCCTCACACCTTTCCTCCAGCTAGTCTACACACCTGAATCCGTTCTCCTCACCTGCCCTCTCCAACCTTAAATTCATATGTCACCTTCCCTGATCACCTCAGCATATTCTTTGTTCTTTTTTGAACCCACACGTGTGCCATCCACATAGCTTCTACAAGATACTCTGAATTATAATTAGGTGTGTGTAGAGCAAGGATTGCATTTTCCTTAGTCCCAATGCAGTAGTTCCACACAATAAGAATTCAATAAGCATTTGTTAAATAAATACATAACAGCATAGCATCCTGTCCCCCTCACTGCCAAGAAAGAAATATCAGAATGTTAGCAATCATGTGTAACTTACAGCAATAGAAAAGGAAGAAGAGAAACAAGTCAGATGGGGGAGCTTAATGACTGCACTTGGCTTTACCCATTTTTCCATGCCATCCACAGCCATCCCTCACATAGCCTTCTGTCCAACAGCCCCTGCACTGCTGGATACAGACATCTGCTCACCAGACATAAAATGCACATCAGGATATGTATGTTAAAGACAACAACAAAGTTCATGGCAAGCACTAAGTGAAATCATCCTAATGGATTTTCTGATCTCAAGCAGCCTGCAAATCTGATTTTATTCTATTTTTTTGCCTGTAAGTGAGCTCACCATCATTCCAGGAGGCATCTCAGTAAGCAATAATATGCTTACACGCTTGGATTTAGGGACACCTGATAGTGGGACTATTCTTCAGAAATCTCAGAATTTCTAAAAAAGGACAATGCATTGATTCAATGCATTCTAAAAAATACTTTCTTCAGGAATTGTTTCAATTATTATATCAGGACATTTGTTGAGGAGTTCTGATGGGTTGAAATTGAAAGGCAAAGAACATATTGCTACCAAAAAAATTGTCCTGACTGGAGGCTGGGTACAGAAATACATGGAAGGTGTACACTGAGAAAACATCAATGGTGACTAAATTGGGGTTTTGTGGCATAAGTGTATAAAGGAACATAAAATAAGACAGTGGTCCAATGGGTGGTATTAATTAGGAATATGGGGGAATAGAATTAAAGGTACTACTGTTAATCACACTTATGTTCTGGATCACCTCCCACAAACCAACATCCTGTCCAAGAAAGGATTTGCCCATTGTGTAAGTGAATGAGAGTTTTAGTCCCTGAGTGACCCTCAAGTCTCCTTGTCACTTAATTCTGTACTCAATGTCCCGCTAGAAGAACCCTGCCCATTTCCTAACTATGCAATTCAATCATACAGTAATTGTTGATTTTCTACAAAGTGAAAGAACCTCGTCTAAAATCTAGTTTAAGCAAAACTATTAGCATTTTAACGTATTAATACTAGAACTAGATCAAATTCATTAGTCTATGGTTTATATGAATCAAAAGATCATTTATTTATCTGCTTGAGATTCTCTTGCTAGAGTGTTGTTACGTAGCTATGAAATGATTCCAAACACTAACATTGCTCCGTGAATGATATATGTTTTGCCATAGTAAGAACTTGCAGTGTATCCCCTCCTCCCTTTGACAATGTGACCTCTTAACAGATCCCATATGTGAGAACTTGGAGTGAACTCCCCTTTCTCTTCAGGACTATGACTTTAGACCTTCTCAGACCCCACATATAAGTTATTGACCCTGAACCACTAATTAGACTTCACTTTTCCTAAAAGTCTGCTTCTATCCTAATTGAGTAACTTGAATTTATAAAGTTTGGAGCCCACTTCTGTGTGGTTAATGCACCTCATCTATCCAGTATATTCCTGGTAAGTTTTCTTCATGTTATTCTCCTCCTCTTTAAGCATTATGAACCTAAGAAAAAAGTTTCCCTTTGACCAGATACCATGTGATTCATGAAATCATATCATACCTTGATCATCTCCTTATTTTCACCATACAGACCAAATGTTTTCAGGCAGAAACTCTGGATGGCTCTGTTAATGTCATATATTTGCTTGGCAGCTAAAGGGCTGCTGAGACTCTGTCTGTGTGG
Source organism: Mandrillus leucophaeus (assembly GCF_000951045.1). NCBI lineage: Eukaryota > Metazoa > Chordata > Mammalia > Primates > Cercopithecidae > Mandrillus > Mandrillus leucophaeus. The sequence continues at coordinate 4,131,873 of NW_012102432.1, read as the reverse complement.
GTTGAAGAGGTTTTTTGCACACAGCAAGATGAAACAAGTGGTCCATGCATTGTCTTTGTTTGCCTTTGCAGCTCCATTATTATATATAAACAACAACAACTAATTTATAAAGGTAGATGGGCAATTGAGGAGCTTCCTTTCATTCAGCCATCTGGCCCTAAGAGATGCTTCTTTACTGTGGGCGATGAACAGGCCATAGATGAAGTCTAAATGTTAACTCTTCATTGGAAGTAAAAGCAATGAGTGTTGATATTTGGTGAACATAGGAAAAACTCCATTTATCTCCACGGTGTTTTCAATTCCTTATCTAAGTGTGTCATGGAAACTATTCTTTCTATTCCCATTAAAGATAGGAAAAGCTAGGAATTCTTAACTTAATAAATTTTTTCAGCTTTGAGATTTGGGGGTACACATGGAGGTTTGTTACATGAGTATACTGCATGATGCTGAGGTTTGGGATACAAATGATCCTGTCACCCAGGTGGTGAGCACAGTACCCAACAGGAAGTTTTTTAGCCATTGCTCCCCCTTCTTGTAGTCCCCCGTGTCTTTTGTTCCCATCTTTATGTCTGTGTATATCTAGTCTTTAGCTCCTGCTTATAAGTGACGACATGCAGTATTTGGTTTTCTGCATCAATTTGCGTAGGATAATGACCTCCAGCTGCATCTATGTTTCTGCAAAGAACATGATTTCGTTCTTTCTTACTTAATCCAGTAATTCTATAACATGTACAACACTTGGAATTAATTAATGAAAAAAGAAAGCCCACATCACCCACCCAGATTTCATGTTATTGCATAGGAAGTCTAGTGTGTTGTGAGGAAATGTGGGAGATTATTACAGTCAGATCCAAGCAGAAAATGACTCTTTCTGATCAAACAGGTGATAAGTGTTTCATCATCTATCATTACATTGTAAAGAAGGCTGATGTCACTGTGGAGAAAGAAACTGCTATAGAGAACAGTGATGCAGCCACAGGACAAAGAAAGGCAGAGAGTGGGGCCTCCTGCAGCCATTTTCATCAACAAGTCCATGAGGCACCATCCCCTTACAGAACATTCTGGAGGAAAGACGTCTCCTGGAGAAATCTCTTGAAAAAGACTCAGGACTTCAAGACTGCACTTTGGGGCAAGTACATAAAAAGAGACCAAAGAATTATCTGTGATGAGAAAGACGTTATCAGGAGGAAAAAATCAGAAGAGTTGGCTTGGAAGAGAACAATGTGCAGCACAAGGAAGGGCCCTAGAGGAGGTGAGCATGTTCTCCTTGCCACGTGGCTGAGGGCCAGTGACAGGACCTTCGGGAGGAAGAGCTGCAGATGTGCATCCAAACCCACTGCATCTTCTTTACAGTTTGTTGTGTGTAAATAATGGATATGACTTCCTTTATTAGCTTGTGCATCAAAAAAGGTCGCACAGCTCTTACTTTTTTAAATGAAGCACTGTACCTCCACATACACTTTTATTATTTTTAAGAAACAGAGTCACTCTGTTACCCATGCTGAAGTGCAGTGGTTCCATCATAGATCACTGGAGTCTCAAACTTTGCTCAAGTGATCCCCCCACCTCATCCTCCCGAGTAGCTAGGACTTTAGGCATGTGCCACCATACCCAACTATTTTTATTTTATGTAGAGATGGAGTCTCCCTATGCTTCCCAGGCTGGTCTCAAACTCCTGGCCTCAAGTGATCCTTCTGCCTCAGTCTCCCAAAGTGCTGGATTACAGGGGTGGGCCAATGTGCCTGGCACACATACTCTTACTAATAGGAGGCCTAAGCACCCTCTTGGGGAGTCTCTCTCCCCAAGCTCTTCCCAGTCCCCTCTACTGCTCCAGAGGACCTGCCCCTTCCTGTGAGTGCATTGCTTTGTCATGCCCTCCCCACATAGTGAACTCCCAAGTTTTTACTCATCCTTCATGAATTATTTCATCTTCCTTCAAGAATTCTGATATCCAGCACCTATTCTAGGTTGATCCTTCCTAAGCAATGCAGTTAGTTTTGGTGCCTAGTGTGCAGAAATAAAATAAAAGAAACAAAAAACAAAAAATAAGGTGAGAGGCACCTCAGGTGTCTCTGCCTTGATGAGTGTGATATTCCTCTCCTGGTACCTGAGCATGTATCAATACAGGCACAGGTTGCAGAAAGCGACCCATGACTGTCTGTGCAGAGGGCTCTTGTGGAGCTGATGGGCCCTGGAATGATTATCCTTCCAAAAAGAAAAAGTGAGTGAGAAAGAAGAGAAGCAAGACAGTGGTTGTATCAGTAGGACCTTGGGCAGTCTTGCTCCAGCAGCCCAGGGCTCTTAGCCACTGGCATGTGGCGGTGCTTCCTCTATCCCCAAACATTGGGCCTGCCAACCATGACTAGGAGAGCACAGAACCACAAGGCTGGTCCCTTCCATCCTCATGACAGAATTAATACAGGTCATAGAAAGTGAGGTAACGAAAGCACCACAAAGTTCCTCAGTCTTTAGGCCCTACTTAAGGTCATGAGTTTTTCATGTTTAATGTTTTGTCATGTTACTATTGAAGATCCAGAGAAAACCCACCTTTTGGTGTTCTGATTGAAGAATGAGAAGCTGTAATTGGATGTCATCCTTGTCAGTCATCTTGGATAGGAAATGAGATCTGGGAAGATAAAAGGGATCAGGCCCTTTGGTGCAGCGGAGCCTGGGATGCTGACAGGCTAAACACAGAAGTATGTAGTTTGTAAAGTTTCCGGAAGAATGCAGAATGGGTTGGCAAGCTTAGGTCATCCAGGTAGCCTACCCACTTAAAGTCTATCAACTCCATGAGGGTAGAGATTACATCGGTCCCGTTCATCCCTGTTACTGTTACTGTTTCCTAGCACAGTGCCTGGAACTTTTAAAAATGCTCAATAAACAGTTGTGGAATCAGTATTTTTGTAAATTACTAAAGCATAATTGTAGGATAAAAGGGCTTTTCTAATGTTTTAGATATTCCTATGGGTGATGGAGTAATAATAGCAAACACTTATGCAAATATATTCCCATGAGTACTAAAATACAAACATCTTAAGATTCATGTCTTGAGGTTAAAGATGAAGAAACTGAGGCCCAATGAAATTAAGTACATTGCCCAAGGCACACATTGCTGGGAGGACTCAGAGCCAGGATTTAATACAAGGAGTCTGGCTCCAGTCTATGCCCTGAACCTCTATATTGCCTGCCTCTAGGACCATATGACACAATGTGACCACACGATTGCATTACTTGGAGTTAGTCACAAAACTGTGTCCAGAGAACAGTGTTACAAATATCAACTGGATTCACCTAAAGTACTGACCTGTATCTTCCCCAGTTGTTAGTCCACTGGGGATCTGGCTGCACTGAAATCCTCTACTCCTTTTGTGAAATCTCTCATCACTCTTGCCGCTTCCATTTCTGCACCTATCCCAGGCGCATTCTCTTGTAATACATCAGCTCCTGCTAAGAGGCACTCTTTGCCCTCCATTTGGTTGTGATGAGACACCCCTTTCACATTTCAGCTGTAGGAGATGTGCCACAGCTTCCTGTTACTGATTTTCCTGCCTCTCAAGGTGATGGGGGAACTGGTGATATTGTGGGAAGTTTGGTTTTTGTTTTGTTTTGTTTTTACCAGTATTGTGCAAGTCATAGGAAAGATCCTAAATGAATTCAAAATCTAAATAATTGTCCTTTGACCACAGACACACTAATACATTTTTCTTTCTGGTCAAAAGAAGTAGGAGATTTCCTTTGGCTAAATTAGAGAGAGTACACAATTAAGAAATCCATGTACCTGTTAGATAAATGCAAATCAAAACCACAATGAGTTAACCATCTCACACCAGTCAGAATGGCTATTATCAAAAAGTCAAAAACCAACAGATACTGAGGAGGTTGTGGAGAAAAAGGAATGCTTTTACACTGTTGGTATGAGTGTACTTTAACCATTGTGGAAGACAGTGTGGCGATTCCTCAAAGATCTAGAGGCAGAAATACCATTTGACCCAGCAATCCCATTACTGGGTATATACCCAAAGGAATATAAACCATTCTATTATAATGGTACATGTATGTGTATGTATGTTCTTTGCAGCACTATTCACAGTAGCAAAGACATGGAATCAACCTAAATGCCCATCAATGGTAGACTGGATAAAGAAAATGTGGTACATATATACCACGGAATATTACACAGCCATAAAAGAACATCAGGAAGAATAGCTAATGGATGTGGGGCTTCATACCTAGGTGATGGGATGTTCTGTGCAGCAAACCATCATGGCACACATTTACCTATGTAACAAACCTGCACATCCTGTACATGTACCCCTGAACTTAAAAGTTGCAGAAAAGAAACCCAGATATCAAGTCTGTCATCTTATCTGGCTGGTTTTTAAAAGACAATTTAGAAAGAAAGAAAGAAAAAAAAACATTATTGGCTCAAACATTGTCTATCTCCTTTGAACTCATTTCTACAGTATAATGATTTGATAATAAGCATGTATTTGACAAATACAAATGCATGTGATGGTAAACATAAGTAAGGCCTCCCAGGGTGGCACTGAAAATATGTGTTCTCTTGCCAAAGATGTAAAAGTTAGCAATGGACTTAATAGCTTTCTCAGGGAAGCTCTGATAACAGAGGAACACAAGGCTGGAGCCTGAGGGTTATAACTAACAGGTGTAATCAATATCCATGAAATGCTTCAAATACATAGTTTTGTGCAAGCACTAACAGTAATAACAGTCCTAACCTAGGTGAGATGTACTGTTCCTTGGAGTTAACCGCTCACCTGCTACTCGTCTCTCCAATAGAGTGCCACTTAGACGTTACCTTATACTTGCATAAATGAGAAAGTCAGCCAGGGGTGGTGGCTCACACCTGTAACCCCAGCAGTTTGGAAGACTGAGGAGGGAGGATTGCTTGAGGCCAGGAGTGCAAGACCACCCTGGGCAATATAGCAAGACCCCGTTTCTAAAAACATCTTTTAAAAATGTAGCCAGGTGTGGACTTGAAGGCTGCCATGTGCTATGATCATACCACTACACTGCAGTGTGGAAGACAAAGCAAGATACTAATTCTAAAAATAAAAATTTTAAAAAAGAGAAAATAATCTCCTTGCGCACTAGAAGCATTAGCTCCTCTTCCTGGGAAGACCAATTTACCCACGAGAACTGTGCTCACATTTCCTCTCTGTGGACTCAGAAAATAATCTTTGGAATTACAGGTTTCATACCTGCTTCCTCCCTGTCCTTCTTAAACTTCTTCCTGTTTCTGAGTATGTACGAGGCTGAGTTTGGCCATCATGACCACTGAGACAAAGAGCGGAGGCAGTTCCCTTTCTGCAAAACCATCATAAGAGACTTCACTAGACTTGAAAGTGATTTTTTTTTTTAAGAGTTCCAAATATTTTTCTTGAGTATCTGGAACAATTTCATATGAAGATAATTTCCATAAGTGAGTAAAAAAATGAAAAAAAAATCATGTATATTATAGTTTCATATTAAGAGATTATTTCATTCAAATGAGATTCAAAAAGCATTTGCAAGAAAATTTATTTAATATGACTAAAATTACAAGGGGTCAGCTTTCATCTCAGTCTTGTGCTATAATACAATAGATTTCCTGTATGCCATAAAGAAGTATCTTCATGTTATAAAAGAAAATGTTTTCATGCCATGCATAGACCTCGATCTGCATTTTTGAAAAGTCCCTTTGGGCCAGATTCTATTATGTTTTCATAGGAAAATTCCTGTTGAGGCTGACTGAATTCCAGTGTAATTTGAAAGCAATTAAAGTCCATCAAAGGAATGGTAGTACAGTTATCCTGGAAATGAATCAGATCCAAAAAGTGTAAAACAAGCTAGTCTAGATCTTTGGAGCGGCTCTAAGAATTTTCTTAAGTTCTACTGACTCACTACAGTCACTGTTCTAGTGCAGGAAAAAGCTATATCACAGGCTCCACTCAAGTTTCAGACATGGAAAAATTTCTTCAAATTCAATAGCATCATTTCCAAATGGGCATTCTATATAACCTGAAGTGTAAAACCTCTAGTATGCTTTATTAAAACTTGATCTAAATCTGATATAGCACAAATTTCCAATTAAAAACCTCTGCATCTGTGTTGTTTTTGTTTCCTAAAAATGTTTAAAGGGTCAGTCACGTCTCACCACCTCACATCCTCAGTGAGTGCCAGGTAAGAGTTTCATACAAAAGTACCACAGGAAAACAGCTCCACACAAAGGAAGGAAACATAAAAAAAAAAAAAAAAGCTATTTCCTTGTACATATCCTTAGGGCTACATTACATCACTGGTGGATAATGCCTCATCCTCTTCATAATTCTTTACAACCCGAGATTATAAACTATATTTAATAGCCTGCTTTTCATCAATCAATATTTGCTATATTAGTATGTTTTAATAGAAACAAGTGGACTGCATTCTAAGGAAAATGAGGTTTTTCTAGGTGTCTATTTTATAACTATGCCATGCTGGAGTTGTTCGTGAAGACTTAAAAATCATTAATTGGCACATTCTAATTAATTGTCTTTAGTTAAAATATAGAAATAAAATTTCAGAGTAATTAACTCAATAAGTTAATGACTAATATTAGGTAATATCAACTTCATTTTCATATTAAGAAACATTCCCTTTTAAACTTTAAGCTATCAAAAAGCATGAGCCTACCTTTAATTATGATACAAAATTGTGAAAAATATGCTTACTCAAGAGAAAATTCCAAAAAAGGAGTGATAGCCTGACATTTTGAGTAGTGTACTATCTTAAATGACAGAAAACTACATCCAGGATAGCTGTGTGAGGATCTCCACAGACTTGCTCCCCAGTGAAAAAAACTCTGGAAATTAAAAAAATAAATAAGTGTCTGAAAACTGTCTTAAGGGTATACAGCAAATGAAGAAACATTCACTCAAGAAAATCTACTAAATCTCAGTAGGAAGAGTGAGAGTATTTCATCTGAGCCACAAATTCACTGCCTCCCTTCTTCTACCCCAGTTTAGTATGATTAAAATTCCACTCTTTGGGAAATATGATCAAGAAGATGGGGCTCCCTCTTCCCTCAGCTCCCAGTCAAGGGATACTAATAGGTTGCAGAGGCTAAATCTCTTGGGGCTGTGACCCAGAGGTCATGAGCCCTTTTCCTTTACCCAATCCCCACTAACAGAGCAGAAGTTCTATGTCTAATCCTGCAAAAGGGCCCAAATACAAGTGAATCAGCTGTGGAGCAATTTACGTCCCAAGGCATTGCCAAATACAATAGAGTAATTAACTAGCAACCAGTGAAACCTCACAGGTAAGTGTAATACCAATGGAAGCAAAGAGTTTAGCAGAAAAATCAAGGAAAAAGACAGAGAGAGTCCTTAACCTACCCTCATTCCAGAGTGACTTTGCAGAGCAGGCTAAGAATGTTGGGGCCTTGATCACCCTGACCCTGACTCACTCATATGGTGGAGGATCCATACTGGGAGAGGCAAACCATAAAGACCCGAGGCAGTAGATACTCAGAGCCCTATTTGCAGAGAGGAATGTCACTCCAAGAGAAGCAAGCCACTATTCCAACCACAGCTCCCAAGGTGTGGCTCAAAGATTTTGCCAAGGGCAAGAGGCAGTCAATAAAAAAGAGCACCAAAGCTCTACCCAAATGAACTGACTTTATTAGTAATAGCATATGGAAAGTTTAAGCCTACAGGTTCTCTGGAAAACAATCAGGATTTTTGAGGCAGGTAATTAAGAAGAGGCTTATTAGCTCAATAAAGAAAACAAGTTAAACTGTAGGCCAGGTAATTTATCAGAGATAACTAAGGAAAGCTACAACCAAGAAGAACCCCCCCTAGGGTCAGAACAAACCTTAAAGACTGGCCTCAAAACTAATCCTGCAAAAGAGCCCAAGTATAACTGAATCAGTTGGGGAGTGATTTATGTCCCAAGTCATTGCCAAAAACAATAGAGTAACTAGCAACCAGTAAAACCTAACAGGTAGGTATAATACCAATGGAAGCAAAGAGCTAGGCAGAGAAATCAAGGAAAGAGACAAAGAGAGCCCTACTAATTTACTGTCATCCCAGAGTGACTGTGCACATGCCCAGGGCAGTGCTCTCTGAGAAACCGCATTATACAGTTCACACTACAAGAGTAACAGACTCAATCAAAATAGTACAGCCACTGGGCACGGCGGCTCACACCTGTAATCTCAGCCCTTTGTGAGGCTGAAGTGGGTGGATCACAAGGTCAGGAGTTCAAGACCAGCCCGACCAACATGGTGAAACCCCATCTCTACTAAAAATACAAAAAAAGTAGCTGGTTGCGATGGCGTGCACCTGTAATCCCAGCTACTCGGGGGGTTGAGGCAGGAGAAATTGCTTGAACCCAGGTAGAGGAGGTTGCAGTGAGCCAAGATCGCACCACTGCACTTCAGCCTGGGCAACAAAGTGATAAATTTTAAATAAATAAAATAAAATAAAATAGTACAGACAAGTCACTGAACAAATAATCAAAAACAACAAAAGCCCCAGAGAGGTGGTGTAAGATGGGGCAAAAATGAACAGAAGATCAGAGAAATATGAGACTCTATTAAGTGCATTAATACATGCACAATGCGAGTACCAGAAGAAAAGGAGAAAGAAGTGGAAATGAAAATTCAAGGAAATAATGGCTCAAACATCCCAAATTTAATTTTTTTCTAAAAAAAATCACTCATCTACATACCCAAGAAGCTCAACAAATTCCAAGCAGAATAAACACAGACTGACACCCAGATACATCATAGTAGGAATTCTGGAGGGGGAAACATTTTTTTTTTTTTTGGAAAGCAGAAACAGAAAAAGGATTTGTCTTGTAGAAGGAAACCTCATTAAGCTTTCAATAGCTGGCATCTCAGCAAATGCTAGGAAAGCAAAACCAAAAACAGAAACTTTTCACCAGGAGTTTTATATTTAGCAAAACTATCTCAAATAAGGTAAAATAAAGATAGTCCATATAAACAAAGACTAAAGATTTGTCCAGATCAGATTTGCCTTATATAAAAATATACAAAAAAAGGACTTCTGCCTGGAACGAAGTGACCCCAGATATAATTTGAATCCATCCCCAAAAAACAAAGGGCACTGATAAATGTAATTATGTAATTATAAAAGACAGCATAAATGCATATTTCTTCCTTCTCTTATTCAAAGAGCAACTGTATAAAATATCATGTAACAGCACTTTAGAGCCAGAACATATACAAATGTGACATATTTGACAATGACAACACAAGCAGGTAAATAAGAACAAAGAAGTAGTGGAGTAAGAAATGACACCAGATGGTAACTCAAATTTACAAGACAAAATGAATAAAACCAGAAATGGTAAATTAAAAGCTTACTAGAAGAAACTCTATAAATATAATTTGTTGTCCTTTCTTTGCTTCTTTAATATACATACAAGTATATAAAATAAAAATTTTACAAGTATTGTTGGGCTTACAGCATGTAAGATGTAATATGTATAACAATAATAGCACAAAAAGGGAGAAGAGAGTTCACAGCTATTTAGTAGCAACTAAATAACTCACTGTAATATATTATAAATCCGAAATAGATCCTGATAAATTAACAAGTATATTATGTGCCCTTTAGCAACCACTGAGAAAATAAACTCAAAAAAGTGAAAAAATCATTAAAGAAATTGAAATATTATGCTAGAAAATATTCACTTAACTAAAAAAAAGCAATAGAGGAGGAATAGACAAACAACAACAAAAAGACACAAGACATGTAGGAAAAAAAGTAAAATAGCAGACACAAATCCAACTATATCAACAATAACATTAAATGCAGATGGGTTAAATAATCCAATTAAAAGGCAGAGACTGTCAGACTGGGTTTCAAAAACACAAAAATAAGATCCACCTGTCTACAGGAGACACATTTTAGATTCAAAAATATAAATCAGTTGAAAGTGAAAAGATGAAAAAGGATACATCATACAAACAGCAACTATAAGAAAGCTGGAGTAGCTATATTAATATCTGACAAAGTATATATTAAAATTTAAAAATGTTACTAGAGATAAAGAAGGACAAGTGTCCCAAAATGAATGTAGAAAAAAACTGACAGAATTGAAGGAAGAGATCATTCAACAACAGTCAGAGAATCCAATACGCTACTTTCATAATAGACAGAAACAGGCAGATGAACAAGGAAATAGAAGATTTGAACAACACAACAGGCCAATACTATAGACCTAACAGCCATCTACAGAACACATCATCCAACAACAGTACAATAGATACTCTTAAGTACGCATGGAATATTCTGCAGGATAAACCATATGCTAAGCCAGAAAGCAAACCTCAATAAATTTAAGACTGAGATCATATAAAGTATGTTTTCTGACAACAGAAAAAAAATATAAACCAATAACAAATTTGGGAATTCATAAATATGTGGAAATTAAACAATGCACTCCCAAGTAACCACTGCATCAAAAAGAAATTAAAAGGCAAAGTATTTTCTAAGACCTTGAGATGAATGAAAACAAAACGTAGCATACCAAAACTTATTGGATGCAGCTAAAGCAATGCTCAGAGGAAAATTTATAACTGTTAATGCCTTTATTCAAAAAAGAATTCAAATCAATAACCTAACCTTCCACCTTAAGATACTGGAAAAGACACAAACTAAATATAAAGCAAGCAGAAGTTAGAAAATAATAAGATTAGAGCAGAGATTGATGACATAGAGAATAGAAACACAATAGAGAAAACCCCAAAATCCACTTTGGTTCCTCAAAAAGGTCAATAAAATTGACAAGCCTTTAGCTAAACTGACCAACAAAAAAAGAGTAAACTCAAATTATCTTAATTGCAAACCTTCTGACAACAGTATTACTTTACACACCATCAGGTACATTAGTTACCATGAATCAGAGGTACTTACATGTGTATAGGCTACATGAAAAATCATTTCAGTTTGTTGCCTTATTAAATTGTTTCATAAACAAAACACACCCTAAATTAAATTTCAAGATCTATGGCATTTGTCATTAATTCTCCCCTACTTTTTCTTTGGAAGATTCCTTCCGCAGTTACAGGGTCCATCACATAGGTTTTACTTTTCTTTCCTATCACACCATTAAAACAGATTTGAGATTAGTTGTTGTACTTTTGTTTACTGACAAACTACCTTTCAAATTCATTCCTACAAAAGCATATTATAAACAGTATTCATATTCTGAATCTGAGGTAACTGTGGAATTAAAGGATTTTCCATATAAACAATATTAAGCCTCCAAACAATCTCACCAATGGAAACCATGATCTGAACCAAGTAGTTCATTTCAGTCTTTTACTCAGAAAACATACAGTAAATAAATTCAAATTGCTTCAATACACAGACATAAACACACACACATACACACACACACACACCTGTGAAAGGTGAAATCCGAACAACTAGACGTTATCCTGAAATTCATTTAATTACTATTTGTTATTATATTTGTTTATTTTGTGTATTTCAGGGACAGATGAAAGGAGACTGCAAGCAGCATCAGAAGGCTAGTCCAAGAACAATCCCTGACTGTTCAGCACCAACCAGATCAGGAGTGGAGAAGCTGATACCTGTACAGTGTTTTGTTTCAGAAATGCCCTATGAATGGCCTCTCATTCATGGAAGGCTTCAGATCTAGTCTTTTGATGTTAATTACAAATAAGGCTACACCGGTGCAGCCAATGTTTGGCATGTGAGTGGTAACAGTGCCAGATGTAAAAATTTTTGTCACAGTTTTCTAACCATGCTTTGCCATTTCCTCATTGTCGGACACTAGGAACTGTTATACACAAGGGAAGTCCAGGACCTCGCTCTGCTTTCAGAGGCATTGCCTGGTGCTGCCCCCATGTGATCCAGGGCTACCAACAGATCTCAACCCTTACCAAGCCCCGACTTTTCCTCACACTGCCATAGCCTTAGTCCTTTCTCCTGCTGCCCAAGACTAGACGATGAACCTTCTTTGCTTCCATTTCAGGGATATCTGGTGTGATTTTCATTTGTAATTAATGCTTCCATTATTACCATCTCTACTCAACACATCTAAAAACTCTGAACATATACTTATTCCACCTGTCTTCTATTTCTATAACTTAGATATTCTTCATCACAAAATCCCTCCAAACTAGGACTATGTTTTTGAAGTCATTCATTTTACAATTATAACAACAATAACATTTATTGTTTGCTTTGTGCCAGGCACTCTACTACTTTACATAAATTATCTCATTCTGTCACATCTAACTGCAACTAAGTATATGCTTACATTTGCTAGTAGCACCTAAAATAAGGATATTGTTGGTCATCTTTAAAGAAATGTCTTAACATACTAAAGAAGTGGAATCAATAGAATAAAATATTTTTAAGTCTTACAAAGTATACAACACTAAAGTAATATAGGATACCATTAAATTTATATTTCTATTTATGGAAAGTAAAGCTATTCCCGGTACATGGTGGTGACCTTCTTTTTATCCTATTTCTTATACCTTTCTCAAATTCCTATAAACCACAGCTTTGAATAGGTCAAATAAATATAATTTGATTCATACATTCAGTTAAATCCTTTAACTATGTAGTAATACATAAAGTGAGTATTATGTTGCTGCATTAACACCAAAAAAATGTTTCCCATGGCAATCCAGCCTAACGTTAATTGTGGTATGGGTGCTGAAAAAATAAAATGAGACATAATTTTACTAATCATTCACTTTGCATTTTGAAGCTCTTTGCTGTTCTTAATCAAAACTCTTAATTTATTATCAAGAATTACACTAGTTTTAAAATGAGTTAATTTTCTGTTGGAGACAGGAAATGAAGAACTACTAACACTGGGAATGTATTTTTCCTTTCTCAATATTAACACATGATATATATTCAGATTAATAACAACTCTGGAAACTAGTTTCATTCCCTCTACACATAAGCAATAAACAGTACGTGCAAATATGAATCCTAGCAGCAGTAACGTGGATGTATAATATAGGGTTTCTTTGGAATATACAGCCATTTCTAATATTTCATTTCAGCAAGTGTACAGGCAACCATCACAGACATCCATCAAAGCTGGATTAGATGAAGACAACGCAGGCTTTGAGGATAAACTGAAGGTGCAGCTCAAAAGTTTCCTTTTCTCATCCAAGGGCTCTATAGGACCATTGTCTTCCTCCTTTAGGCAAAAAAAAGAATCAATTATGTTACTGATATTCTTCCACAGCAGACTGAAAGTCTTTTTACAGTACAAGACAGTAAAAACTAAAAGTTTCATACGAAAACGTAGAAATTTCAAACATGTCTTCGTGCTCATTTGTTATCTCTGCAATTTTTCCACAAAATTTTCCACAAAATTTATTTCTATGGCAGACCTATTAATGCAGAGTTTCACAGAAACAAATACTTTCATCCAAAATAAATAATGCTTGAACTATTTTACAAACAAAAAATTTGTATATCATGTCAAATAATACATAAAAATAAAGTTTTAAATTCTTGTCATTCATTTTGCATATAATGATCACAGATGGATGGTAACTCAAGAGCACACAGACCCCTTCATTCCTAATTCCCAAGTGACTTACAATTCTATTAAATAAATAAGAAATGCAGAATATATATATATGACAATAGTACTTGTTTGAGATAACAAATAACGTGCTTCTCATATAGGAAAACAACATCAGCTAACACTTTAGTTCAATGATACTGAACTTTTCGATGTTGAACTAGCATTGCCAGCAAAGGCAGTGGGAAACTTGCAGTCTTATTAGTTGCCTAAGGTAGGTAATAAATCTCTATTAAAATTTAGAATGCATATACTTTCGGACTTGGAATTCTAGGAACTTATAATAGACATATAATTATCCAGTCAGGATACAAACAGTCTATATGTAAGGACACTCACTGCAAAAAGAAACTGGAAACAATCTAAATGATCTCCTTCTGGGCAATGTCCTTTGGAAAAAAAGAACAAAATAATACAACAAAATAAATAGCCTCCTTTCCTTAATAAATCATATTACTATGCAGTATTTCAGGATTATGCATATATAGTACATATGTATCTGTGGACACACCTGCACACACACAACATATATATACACACACACACACACATTTCTACATATGCATACATATACAAACAGATACATATAAATATATAGAATGTCTGGAACAATTTATTAGAAAATATTTATAATGATGGGTTATGTATTTCCAAACCATCTATTTTTTTTCTGCTCCCACTCTACCAGGACCAAACTACATTTAAAATATGATAGTCACAATAAAATCTTTTTAAATTTTTTAATCTTTTTAAATTGACAGATAAAATTGTAGATATTTATCACATCAACAAAATGTTTTAAAATATATACACATTGTGAAATGGCTAAATCAAGCTAATTAGCGTGTATATTACCACACATAGTTAAAAATCTACTCTTCTAGCACTTTTCAAGAAAGTGACATGAAACTGATTATCAAACCGTAAAATCACAGCAAATCAGAGTCAATGGGGCCTAAAGGTCACAATGTATGAATTTTCTGCAAAAGGAAATAACCTGGGGTCCAGTGTTTCCCAAACTGTGTTCCATAAAAAACTACAATGAATCCATGTTTAAAAATATTGTATCAAATCCATGTTAAAAAATATTGTATCAACTCTGTTAAAATATGGTTCTTTAATTCAAAGCCATCTCAGAGGCTCTAATATGCTGATGTGAATTGCAAATCTCCAAAAGGAGGATATTAGTACATCCAGGTTCTCCAGATATACATGAACAGTCACCTCTTGATTTAACACACATTTTGGAGGACTAGTGCACTGCAGAACTCATTTGGGAGAGGCTGGTCTAGAAGCATGTATCCTAAGTTTATGAAATTTCATTATAAAGAATATATGCAGCCTTCTAAATATTAAGCTACCATGGCCCAAAACACGAATAAAAGATGGGTAGGTAAATACACAGTCATTCTAATCATACGAGGTCAGGTCTCAAGTCAAAGCAGAATTTAACATTTCGTATACATCCACAGTGCAACAGATGCACATACATGTTAGTGTCCTATTCATTTTTGAAGCTCTCAGGGCATGATTCAGGGGGTTCTTGGTAGATGCTGAATGAATTCTAATTTACCTACGTGTAGAATCTACTGGTGAATTTGCACACTCACTCAGCTGAAATCTCCCTCACAGGGGAAACTCAATACCCTATGCTATTGAGCTTTTCTTACTTATATATTTTTCAAAGAAATGACACCTCCCTATGCCAAGGCTCTCTGAAGATGGTCTTTATATTAGCTTTACCTTCCTCAAAAATGTACACTTGATCTTGTTTACTGCAAATACCAGATTAACTGAAAAAATGTTTCAATCAATCACAATCTGGGGTATGGATGTGGAATGAAGGAAAACCAAATCCAAATCCCAGCTCTTCTATCTAATTGCTATAAGATTTTAAGCAATTTACTTGCCCCTCCTGAGACTCACGATAATATTTACTTCTTAGGGAATGTGTGAGACTGTAATGACAGCAGATATCATGTGCTGAGCATAGTACCATGAGTAATAATTTTGGTTGATTTTAAAACCATCTCACTAGCTAAAAATTAAACTACAATACTGTACCCCAACATAAACGTGAAGTATGGCCCATCATTTTTATGCCATGTGTTGGAGATTTACTTTTCAGTGTTTTAGAGAAAGTTTTCACAGGATAAAGTAATGCTTGGTCTCATCTGTTCTGTATTCCCAACCTCCAGCCGAACACCTGACCCAAACCACTCAGAAAATGTGTGCGTACATGCATAAAAAGTGCAACAAAATAACAGTAGCAATTGCTATTTTTATTTGTATCAAAATTATGCATGCATATAAACACTTAAAGTTTTTAAGTGTTTGTTATGAAGCTATCAGTCACTTCTCCTATGTGTCACCAATTTCCTTCTCCTTAACTCTTTCAGCTGATTAACACTAGAGAGCTAAATGGCATGATTGTATTGCTACCTTTCAATTTTCTGTTTCAGTATTATACATAAATTTTTCCTATGGAGAATGAAGATTTGACCCTCTTTCCTCCTGTCAACATCATGCACACACACACACCCCCCACCCCATTTCTTTCCCATCTTCCCATCACCCCATCCTCCAAATATGGCTATATAGACAAACTTCTATTGTTGTAATGATGTTAAAGTATTCAGAGGTGAACTACATGTGTTAATTTTTCTTTTCTGCACAACATTTTGTTTTCTCTGGAGTGATAAGTACCTTGGGTTTTTCCACCTATGTATTCTATGTACTCATAACTAATTCAATGCACAAATACCTACCCATTACCTAACTCTCCTCTCAAGAAGTGAAGATATATCATGCATTGTATCAACTTCACCATTCCTGAAGAACTCATCTAGAACGTTCTCACCTGCTCACATCTGGACTGACTTGCCTGGTTTGCCTATGATCTCATTCCACTGCTATTCTGGGCATTTATTCATCCCCTTGGTTTTTCTCCTTTGCTGGCTCTCCTGTTTCCTGGATCCCACATCTTTTTTCCTTGGCTTACTCCATTTTGGTGTGGCATTATCAAGTAGTTTCCGGGAAATAAATACGTGATGGCTTTGATATCTAAAAATGACTACTGTAACCACACACTGGGTTAAAACTTTGACTAGGTAAGGAATTTGGTGGACTGTAATTTTCTCTCAGAATTCTGAAGGTCATGCTCATTGCCTTAGCTTCCAGCGTTGCTTTTGAGAAGTCTGGTATTCAAATTCCAGATTCCTTGATTTTGACATGTCTGTTGCTTTGGTTTCTGCCACTCGGGAGTTTCTCCCTCCATGTTCTGAACTTTCACAATAATGGTGTCTTGGTGTGAGTGTGTTTTGATCTACTGTGCTGGGAATTCAGTGGATTCTTTCAATTTGTAACTTTATGCTCACGAGTTCTGGGGAAATGCTTTGGATAATTTTGTTGCCTGATCCCTCTCCTTCACTTTCTCTGTTCTCTCTCTAGCTTATTATGTGGATGCTGGACCTCTTAGACTGATCCTCTAATTTGCTTACATTACTGTATTTTTCATCTTTTTGCCTTTTGCTCTAATTTCTGAGAATTTTCAATTCTGCCTTCTGATTCTTCTGTAGAAGTTCTCATTTCTGTTTTCGTGTTTTCAGTTTCAGTTTCCAAAAGCTCTATTTTCTAAATATTCCTTTTCTTAATGGTACCCGGTTTTTTTTTTCTGTGGATGCAATTTCTTTCCTTACCTCTCCAAAGAGATGAGTGACAATTTCTTGACAGCTTTTCTCTTCTTACAAAGTATTTATGTCTTTTAACTCACTTTACTGTCTGATTTGGGTTCTTTCATTTATAGTTCTTCTTCAAATATCTATAACTGTTCATATCTGGGACTGGCAAACAACCACTACAACAAAACCAGAGTGGAGGCTGAGGGCACAGTGGAGGCCTCTTTATTACACAATCACTACCGACTGAGCCTGTTGGTCCACTTCTGCAGAGAAGTCACCTGGGCTGGTCAGACCCTCCCCAGAAGATACTTCCAGCTTCATCTGGAGAGTAGGG
Organism: Mandrillus leucophaeus; assembly: GCF_000951045.1. NCBI lineage: Eukaryota > Metazoa > Chordata > Mammalia > Primates > Cercopithecidae > Mandrillus > Mandrillus leucophaeus. The sequence goes on along the minus strand of NW_012102432.1, from coordinate 4,114,263 downwards.
GCCTTTCTGCCAGTGTATGGGAGGATGACATGAGGTCTGAGGATGTTATTTACTCACTCAATTGTGTCTGTGTCCCCTAGTATAGAGTCTCTCTCTTCATCATCTCCAGAAGACAAGTATCTCTGGTCTGCCAAGGCTTTGGAGGGGACTGAGAGATGAAAGTGCTTCTTAAATAGCTTTCAACCGATACAGATGACTTTAGTCTCCTTTTACTCCAGCTTCCAGATGATATCTGTTGCCACCAATTCCTGGGAATTTGAGAGATTCTATCGTGCTAACGGGTTTGTTCCTCACATCTGCTAAATCTGTTACAAGACCATCTGCTTCCAGCTTCCAAAGTATTGTGGCTGTTGTCTCCTCTCGTTTTCTGTATCCTTGTGAGTCAATGCACTTAAAAAAAAATATCTTTCCTGTTATTTTAATGCAGTCTGTGGTGGAAACAAAATTAATTGCCTATCTTCAATTGATGGTCGTTATGTGAAACAGAAGTTCATTTTTATGCCTTTGTGTACTTTCTAAAGTTCCTACAATAACTTGTGTACTTTCTAAAGTTCCTAAGTAATAACATTACTTAGTAATCAGAATACAAATTTATTTGATAAAACAACCTAAAGAAGTAATACTTTGTATATATAAAGGTAAAGCTGGCCTTCTCCCTTTGAGATTTTCTCCAAATATTCATTTATCTACGTCTAAATAACAAGGAAGCATACTCATAAAGAGAAATTTTCTATTATACTATGATCATTGTTCATAATGATGACCTCAAAGTATGGCTACAGCCTAAGGAGTCTTCTAAACCATCAGCTATTTCAATAAAATTATAGCAGATGCCATCTTTCACATGACTTTTTCTTAATCTTGAATTATCTTTTATGAAGAGGCCCAAGGGAATGAGTGCAAAGCAAATCACTACTGGAGAATTTCCTGAAACGCTACCAAAAATAAAAAAAATCACGTGTACACACACATCATACTCCTCAGAGACTGCTGCAGGTCACAGTACTAATGTAAGTTCCAGTAATTTTGGCTCAGCTCATTGATAACTAACTAAAGTATCCCTCTTTAAGTACAGTTTTCAGTGTAAAATCTCCGAAATAGAGTCGTTTAAGAAATAGCAATATGCTAGAAATAAGAACTTTCCTCTTCAGAAGGGGCTCTTTCTCCTGTACACTAGTGGAACACTTCATCAGGCAGTTCGCACACGCTGCTCTGACCTGGAGTTAGCTGTGTGTCTGATTTACCCCTGACACTAGGCTGTGAGCTATTTCAGGGGAAAGCTGATCTCTGGTTATTTTCACTCAGCCCCTAGAATACTGCCACACACCAAACAGAAGGTTAAAAATAAATGCCCTTCCATTACAAGCAAGGGCATATAGACACCTTCTTTTTCAACATTCTCACCCAAGACAGCATCAGGTCATGAGAAGGAAATAGAGAAGGGAGAAACAGGAAGAGGTCAGGAGTGTCAAACACTTTTGAAGATTCAAAAGAGAAGAGGGAAACATGCCACTGGATTTGGAAATAGAAATCCAAGCACATCAGACATTTTTAAAAGGGTGCCGGATATCACTGTTAATTATTTAACGTTATTCTGGAGCACTAGATAATGAAATGAAATAAAATCAGAAAGAAGGAGATAAAACTTTCATCATCATTGGGTGTTATCAGTGTCTATCTGGAAAATTCAAAGTAATCAGCAGAAATCTTACTGAAAACTATATAAAGGTTAATAAGCAAGCCAGGGACAAATCTAATCCACTGTTTTTTCAATAAAAAAAAAATTAACTAATGGAAAAATAAATGGAAAAATCTATCGTTAGTCAAAATCTATAATGATAATAGTAATTGCTCATATTTAATGCTAATCCTCTACAAAGCACTGTGATGTGCATTTTACCATAGCTCATGAAATCCTCACAACATCCCTGGGAAGTTATAACTCTTAGTATATCCACTTCATAGATGAGGAAACTAGGGCTGAAAGAGAATCAATAGTTTGCCCAAGTTGTGGTACAGCAAATAGAGGTGTTGTGTTCCCCATCAAGGCATACTCCAGCTGACTCCAGAGCCCAAATATGCAAGTTGGGATAAATATTGTGAGAACAGAGAATTATAAAATGTATGACAGACATAAAAACTTTAATAAGCATAGACCTATGCATTTTTCCTTGATATAAAGAGTCAATATTATAAGGTATTAATTCTCCTTAATCACTCTATACATATAATGCAAATTAAAAATCCTAATAGGATTCCTTTTTCTCTTTTATTTTTGTCTTTCGTTTTCTTTTTCTCAACCTCTCTTTCTTTTGCTCTTTATTTCTATCCTTCTGAGAAAACGATTTTATGGTTTATCTGAATAAGTTAAACATGTAAAAATAGCCAGAAAAATCCTGCAGAAGATACTAGTAAAGAGGGTCTTGTCTGGCCAAACACTGAAATATATACTAATGCCACATACATGGTGGTCAATGCACATGAATAGACAGATAAATGGAACAGAATAGGGAAATCAAGAATAGAACCAAGTATTTACAGGACATGATATAATGTAAGGAGCCATTTTTAATGAGATTGGCAAGGATGAAAAATTTAAAATGTTCAACACTGATGAAGGTGAAAAGTATAGTCTGACACATAGTTACTGGGAACGTAAACATAGAACTCTTGGGAAAAGCAATCTGCATATGTATTACAATAAAACTCTTTGACCCAGTTATATCATTCCTAAGAATTTTTTAAAGGAAATAGGTAAGTTAACCACAGTATTATTGATTACAACTCATCAAATTTTGGCATATACTTAAAAGCAAGGTATGTAAAACCATTTAAAAAATAACTTCAATGACATGAAAAGATATATCATCAAGCTGATTGAAAAATAGCATGCACAGTATAATCTCAAGGAACATTACATATCTACATAACCATATGAGATACATATATAAAGAGAGGTCAGTGGACAATCATAATGCTAAAGGTAACATTTTGAATCCTTAACAAAATGTTAAGCACTTTAATTGCATTATCTCATTGTTATCTTCACAACCACCCTATGAGGTAAATACCATTATAGCCTTCTTTTAAGTGATGAAACAAGAGACACTTATCAGTTGACGTTTTTAAGGTCACACAACTAATTACTGGTGGAATCACAATGGAACTCGAGCCATCCCCACTGTGCTCCACGGCCTCCATATCCATTGCAACCCCCAGTGCTGGGGATGCTATCACTAAGAGGAGAGTTTGAGAGACGTTTGCTGCTGCTCCATTTTATTCTGTACTGTTTGAATATTCTACTATGAACATGTGCTATATGCAGAGACAAGGAAACAAAAAGCAAACAGAAATCAAAGGTGACCTTTGCCACAGCAATTTCAATAGGTAGAAGGAAATGTAAACTGAAGAGTAAAAAGATGAGAAAGAGATGGAGGGCATTTTGAACGACTGGTTAAAAAAAAATGGCAAAAATGCCTTCTATAAAATACCCAATCAACAGTGCAAGCACAAATTAGCATAACCTTTGTAGAGGGTACTTCAGCAATATGTTATGAAAAAATGAAAACAGATGTGTTCTTTCTTCCCAGGAATGTAATTCCTAGGAATTTATCTACGAGAGATAAGGCAGCAAAGACAAACGTAGTGCATAATGTTCTGCACTTTGCTGTTGTGAAATGTGGCATAGTGAAAAGAGCTCAGCGTTGGGAGTGGGGCCCACTTGGGTCTGAATTCTCTCTGCACTTTACTGGCTGTGACCTTCAGCAAGTTACTCAACATCTCTCAGCCTCAGTTTCTTCATCTCTAAAATGAAAATAAAAATACGGGCCTCACAGGATTGTTGTGAGGATTAAATGAGACAAAAATACAGCATCATGTCTGAAATATAAAAAAGCATTTGTTCTTTTTGTTTTCATCACTCACTAATATGTGTAACTTAGAATGAATAAATAAGCTTTGATCAAAACTCAAGGATAAATCATAGAAGTCGGTAATATTTTAAAACACTAAACTTAGCTTTTAAAGTTATTCAGAAGTAAACCTGTGTTAGGATACTTTGACACTTTCTCAATCTCAATTAGCACTAAACTAATTAGCAAAACTGTTTTACACACTACAGTGAATCACATTTTTCTTCCCTCTTCTCTAATCTCTGGTGAGTTGTAAGGGTGATTGACTATCTAATTACTTCTTAATTGAATGCACATATTATACATTTTTCACTAGTTCAAGCTTAAAGTTTTTAGTCCAGAAATCAAAGTCAATGAAATTAAGTTGAATTGAGATTTGGGCAACTATTCTAATGAGAGAAGGTTTGTATTATATCTAATTATAAGTAAATGTGTGTTTTAGCCTTATTTCCTATGGAAATATTTCAGGTATAGGAATGTTCCATACACAACTAATTTAGATGATTAATAACACTGTTATTCTTGTCATCCTTTATTCCTCATTACAGTGATTTTATTGCTAAGATCCACTAAATGTAATTATTGTTTAAAGAAAAGATGCCATTAGAGAACCATTGGTTGTACCCATACTAAAACCCGAATGAACATCCATATCTGCAAAAAACTGCCTAAGTTTCTCTGCAACATAAAGGTTATAGGAATTTTCACAGGCTGCTAACAGAAGGAAAACAAAAAATCTTGGAATGCTTCAAATAAATCCAGTTATATTCATGAAAAAATGTTTATTTACAAAAAACTAAAAATATTACCAACAAAATAGTATTCCAACTCAGTTAACACTTTACAGGCAGAATATCTCATAAAAGATATTTTTTCCCTTTGGGCATTAGGCAGGAGTAAATGCTGAAGGAGATATTATCAGACAACAAAGGTTTATTGCTTCAGTTTTCCTTTTTTTTCTAGGTATGCGGAGCAACCATCTGGAATAATTTAGTTGAAGACCTCTTCAGGCAAAAACTAGATTAAGGAACTTCTTGAGATACAATTCCACTCCATGCTCCTAAGATATCTCTGAAAATACATTCTCTGGACAAGCCCTAAAGACATTTATGAGTTCCTAATAAAACTCATAAAAGAATGACCATTAAGAATTCAGAGCAATAAAAGCAGTAAGAACTCAGAGATTCTGAAGGGTAAAAAGAAGCACTGAAATGGAGAACAGACCCATCTGAAACCAATGTGGTTTTATAGTTTTAACAATTAATTTATTACCTGGTGTTACCTGGTGGCAAACTTCTTGATTGGAGAAATCTCCACATTATCCAACACATATTTCAGATTCTGGGCATTATCTAGACTATTTTAGATAATCTGGGCATTATCTAGTACTGGGCATTATCTAGATTATTTTAGCTTTGTATGTAATGAAAACAAGTTTAAACTGCAATGTTTAAGTAAAACTGAAGTAGCCCAAAGGATGAGGCCAATCTATATGTACCAACATAAAAATATCTCAAAGACCTTTAGTTAAAATGAAAATTCTTGTTTCTAGTATATTCTTGTTAAAAATATTTTTAAATAGCATGTTTCTCACCCTTCTGAGTTGTCAGTGTTTACTTTTCTCTTACATAGTTTCTTCTCTAACCTGAACTCCCATGTTGAAATCTTAACTACTAAGGTGATGGGGTGAGTCTGAGAGAGGTGATTATATCAGTCATGTGGGCAGAGCCCTCATGACTGGATTACTGCCCTTATAGAAGAGACCCAGGAAACCAGTGGGCCCCTTCTACCATGTGAGGACACAGTGAGAAGGCAGTATTCTACAAAACAAGAAAAGGGCCCTCACCAGATACCAAACCTGCTGGGGCCTTGATCTTGGACTTCCTAGCCTCTAGAACTGTGAGAAATAAACGTCTGTTGCTTAGATGCTAGTTTATGGTATTTTGCTACAGAAGCCCAAATGGAAAACATGTAACCCTTTCCCTTCTTTGGGAGATGGCTTCTACCCCCAATGAGAGTGTCTGGGTAAATTACTCCACACTACCATAATCCTTTGCTCACCCTTATGTAATTTCATTTCCATGCTGAGATTTTAGATTCTCTAGTTTTTGCCGTATGTAAGCAATTTGCCATAATAAGCATCAGAACCATAATCTATATATAAATGAGATAAAAATATTAACAAGAAAGTACATCAGGAGATGTCAGTAATTTTATCATGTTTCTGTGTTTCCTCGATAATTGGTAACACCTAGCTACATATCAGTAGATCTAATGTAGATCAGTTTTCCAGGGCCCATTTTTAACATACTTCATACTAACTAGCTCAGATATTTAAATCAAATGCCAATAATACCACCTTATTTTGTGGATGACAATAACAGACCACCACACTCCTCCCCATCAATTTCATCACTCCCACTGTGCTCAGATGTGGATTCAGAATCCTTCTCAACACTCTCCAGACAGCTGGTACCAATCAACCGGAGCTGGCATGCAAGTTTGAGTGCTATATGTCATCTTGTCTTTTATTTTATCACTATTTTATATTTTTTATTTTATCATGTACTTAATCTTGTATTTTATTATCTTGTATTTAATCTTGCCATAACAGTCCTATTTAGAAGAGAGGGGAGATGCTCTTGCAACAGTCAAGAGGAGATGATGCTAACTTTATGGGTTGTGATGACAAACGTGGAAACACATATATGGCTTTGAGAGCTATCAGAAGGCAAATCTGCAGAACTTCATGATAAATTGGAAATATGGGGTAAGGTAAAGAAGAGAGGTGTTCTGCAAGACTCAGGTTTCAAAGAAAAGTGGAAGAGAGGCAGGTCTGTGAAGGAAGACCAGAAATTCAATATTGTATATGTTGAGTTTGAGATGTCTTTGACACATCCAAAAGAAAAGTTCTACAGACAGTTGGGCATTCAATTCTGGAAGTTAATTAACAGACCTAGTCTAGGAATGTAAATGAGTCACGTGCAGTTAGTGGTGACAAGCTGTGAGTATGGATGAGTTCACCTACAAAGACAGTCCCAAAGGCTGAACCATGAGGACTCCAACATTAAGTAGCCTCCTAAAAGAACATTTGTGCAGCATGCAGAGGATGAAAGGTGGTGCAGACAGAAAGAAAACTGGGTATATGGACACCAAAATAAGAGTGTGGCAAGAAGGCAGGCAGTTTCAAAAGCTGCTAAGAGATCCAGCAAAATGAGGTCTAAAAATGCCCCTTAAAAGTTACTGCCCTTAAAAACTTTATCATTTTTTGGTGAGGAAAAAAATGAACATTCCTTTTGTCATGTCATTATATAACAATAAAATACTTAAAATATGTAAAAGTCAACATACAAACAGTCACACTTTCATAATTTCCAAATAATTCCAAGCTAAATATGAAGTTCACTTTTATTTAATTGAGAAGTATTTATTTGTAAGGTACTAGATGAGGCTCTAGATTGGTCAACTAAGTTTACTTCATTATTTCCTAACCTAGAAGTTTTAAATTTCATGTTGTACTTTAATGCAAGTATAATCATCTCCTTGAAAGCTGAAAGCTGTTCAGAATCAGAATTGACCAACATAACAAAATAAATATCTGAATTTTAAGGGCATTATTTTTAAATGACTGTTTCCATCAGTTTCATCGGTTGTATTTATTTTTCTTTATTTTTTATTTTTTATTTTTTATTTTTTTGAGACGGAGTCTCGCTCTGTCACCCAGGTTGGAGTGCAGTGGCACAATCTCGGATCACTGCAAGCTCCGCCTCCCGGGTTCATGCTATTCTCCTGCCTCAGCCTCCCAAGTAGCTGCAACTAATGGCGCCCACCACCATGTCCAGCTAATTTTTTTTTTTTTTTTTTGTATTTTTAGCAGAGACGGTGTTTCACTGTGTTAGCCAGGATGGCCTCAACCCCCTGACCTCATGATCCACCCACCATGGCCTCCCAAAGTTCTGGGATTACAGGCATGAGCCACCGTACCCGGCCAGGACTCAGTTTCTTTGTTGATAAAATTTTCAAAAAGCAATGTCCATCTTGAAGAATTGTTCTGAGGTGAAATGAGACATACATGAAACACCTCTCATAGTGCTTGGCACAGACCACTACAATTTATTACAAACAAATTATTATTACTACTGGAGGGTTTCCATGAAGGGTTTGTTAGCTTTTAACTTAAGTATAAAATTTAAAAACTATTTTTAAATTTACTTCATGCTGTGTCTAACATAGCTTAATAAGATCTCAGGACACATCCAGGATTCAACCCGCCATCCCTAAAGGGCATGTGGAGGAGAGGCTGGGGCATCTATGGGCTCTGGCCCCCACCTGTAGACTCTACCATACTCCCTATTTTAGGTCCTCCCAGATCACAACGAATGCTTTGGATCATTCCAAAGCACTTACCAAAACATACTCTGCAGTCTCGTATTGTTCTCTGGTTAAATAAATTTGTGAAATGCTGTATACTATACCATACCCTCTTGGAGATTCACATAGGTCCCTGGCATATTAAAGTTTCTCAGAAGTCTAGCATGAACAAAACCTGCTTAATGCAGTATGTTACAAACTTGTTTGACGCTACTATATAGACATTTATAGTCTGGTGGAGTAAGTGAAACAAACACTGCTAAGTGCATTAGAAAACAAAAAACAATAATTAAAAACTAAACTAATGTGGTACTAAATTTAGAAAGATTAGTAAGGCCTGTTTACTTGGGAAAAAGACTTCATGGAAGTAAAACCTGGTCCTTCAAATATCAATAGCATTTAAATAGAGAACAGAGAGGAGAATATTCTAGACTTTAGGTTGGTAGATTTCTAGGAGTGACCCAAAAAAGGCAGACAGCTAAAACAAATTGTCAAGGTGCTAAGATTAGAGATACAAAAAAGAAAAATGAGATGCTTACAACCAGAAAGCTGAAGGTCAGGTAAAATTGTACTGAAAGAAAAAGGATAACTTCCCTGATTGTCACTACTCTTACACAGTCTAATATGAACTCTTTGTATCTACCTAGTAACAATCTAGTTTTTAATAGAGGCTCAATTCCTTTACCCCTTAATTTAATCTGACTGAGGTAGATTTTTAGGCAATGCTCTCAGTTTTTCCAATTGAAAAAATGGTAATCTCAGTATAAATCCTATTTTGATTCTATTTTCCCTCTATTTTTAAGATTTTTAATCATAATAAAATGCTGACATAAAAGTTTTATTTGGTACTATTGCTTCTATAACACCCTCTTTTAAGAGGTACAGAAAATATAAAATCAAATTTATTCAATGCTTTTTTAAAAAAGTATCTCCTTATACTCCTGATTAAAGTATAGGTGATTTCCAATGATTTCTGCTCTTGTTTTTTTAGCATTTTTAGTAATTTCTTCAGATGAATTTTTAAGCTTTATGTTTCCAGTTGGAGACTTACTAACAAAACCTCATTCATAAAGAAGCATTCATTTCATTTTCCTCCTCATTTACCTGCTTCCTGTTCCCTCTGGTTTCTCTTTTCCATGACAAATTTAATAGAGACATAGGAAACCATATTCATCATAAACCAGGGAATATAATATCCAGTGCTCGAACGGCCCTAGTGTGGTCTGTTGGAACATTTCCCCAAGTCCTGTCCAGGCAGGGTCCCACCTAAACCACCGAGGAACCTCAAGTATTTAATGCCTTAGTCTTCCTTGAAAACCCACTGCAAGATTTAGACCATCTACTTACAGGAAAGGTCTTTCTTGTAGCTTCTAGAAATAAATTCTTTCCTTAGCTAATTCAAAGCCATTTGCTGATACATAAAAACAATTTTTTTTATGTCTGCTTCTACCTTTTGAGCATCCATGAGGTAAAAGGCATGAAAGAACATGTTTAGATGACAAAATGGTCACAGTGATTTCCTTATGGAAAAATATATTCTTTAGGTTTAAAATCATGAAATCTACTATATTGAGGGTGTCAGAACATATTAACATTCAACATACAAGTTGGCCCATGACTGTAAAACATTCTTCCTCCCAAACACAATTTTGTTTTAATTCACAGTGGGAGGAAAAAAAATCATTCTGAAATTTTCATCCATGATAAATTATTAACATTTCTAAAACATAAAATGGAAGAGACATATTTTAAAGCAAGAATTATTCTCTTTGTTTAGTAAACTTGAAAGGAGCTCTTACAGTTCTTGTATTTTTCATTGGTGGGTTAATAATTTTTATATCACATAATTAAAACGTAATAGGTATTTTGACCATCCTTGGTGTTTTAGCATTTTACTGAAATCATTTTGAGATCAGGTAGGAAATCCATTCCAGTTGCAGGAAATTCTATGAGATATAATAAATAGAAAACAGCTATATCTACAGAGCCTTCAATTCTCACCCTAATGCTGTGTACCATGTTAAATTATCAGAGTGAGGAGAGTCCAAGTTCCACTGACTGAAAATATGGCTTTGAGCTTTCCATTTAATCTCGAAGGATAATAGCATTCACCTACTTGGTCATTCAGAGTGAACATTCTCACTTTCCCCATACAGGCACACCCTTCTCTATAACGCCTTATCCTTTTCTAACCTATAACCCTTTTAGGTTATCAAAGAAGACTGACATAAAATTGATGCTTGCTATAGCTTTACTAAAGCTAAGAAGACAATATTATTAACTGCAAAAGTACAAGTAGGGAAGAGTTCAATAGTCAAGGATAACTTCAAAGATTCCAAAAGAAAAATAAGGGCAAGTTTGACAATGGGACTATTTGGAGATGCTTGCTGAATAACCCCATTTTTCTGGCTTTGTTTCTTTTTTAACCTATTTAGGGAATTCTTATTTTTCCGCCTTTAAGGGGGAAAAAAGAGAAACTATTTAAAGAGCCATGTGGCATTGCTTTTTACAGAAAATAATTATAATTCATTATAGTTACTATAAACATGTATACAGCTTAACAATATTTAGGTCACAAGCGAGGCAGTCTTTGAGCAGTCAGAATAGTCTTTTAAAAATGGGCGAACACTTAATGAAATAAAAAGGTAAATAATCAAATAATCATTTTGTTGGAAGATTACTACAAATGTCATGATAGCAAAAGTAACAAGTAAACTGGACCTTAAACTTGTTATATCATTTGTTCATTGTTATTAAAATACATTTAGTTCTCCTGCATCATATAGAAAATTCAATGGGTAAAGGATCATTTAAAATCAATAGGCCCCCATAAATCTGAACTAGCACTGCTGAACCAAAGATTTTCCAGCACCTGGATGAATTACATACTAATTCTTTAAACAAGTATAATACAAAATCATAGTTCATACTTCTTAAATGGTAATATAAAAAGTCACAGATTACTCATGGGAATAATAAAGCTTGGTTATCAAAGTCTTCCAGGTGCCCAGACATGCCATTTTTTTTTTTAAATCTGTCATTTTAAGTCTAAAAACTAAAGTTATTTCAGTAAAACATAGCTAAAATAAATCTGAATTATTTTAAACATTTTTTAGAGAACAACTACCAGAGAAATGTCTTTTCCTTTTCAGTTCCAAGAGCTTAAATGAAACACTCATGCATTAAATTCAAAGTGTGACTGTCAAATCATTTCACTTTAATAAAAATTTGAATTACCTGCCTTAGGGCATTATTAAATATCAAATAAAAAGTACACACACATAAGTCTGATTCCCAATATAATTTTTATATAGAACTCTGACTAGATTTGTATTACACATTTCAAGATAAAAGGATAAAAAATGTTTTCATAAAAAAATGAAATCAGAATTAGAGTCACCATAGAATTCCTGTACTATTCTTAGGAATTTGGGAGCAAATTATGCCCTTTAAGTAATCTCAGCCACCAAGATAAGAATACAAATCCATCTTCCTATCAGAAATAGTACCTAAATTGTAATTAACTCAAAACTTTGAAAAACTACACATTATTCATCTATCATATAAAGAATACAAAGTATGTGAAATATACAAAATCTCATAAACAACATTTCTCTCTCTCTCTCTCTCTCTCTGTGTGTGTGTGTGTGTGTGTGTGTGTGTAAAAGAGGGACAGAAAATAATAATAGTCATTTAGATATTTACAGAATGGCAACTCTGGTCTAGGACCAGATACAAACCAAACATTCAAGGGAATAATCTCCCCTCATTAAAAGTATCATTTACAGTTATTCACATTCACAGGGAGTATACTAACTAAACCTAGACTGGATAAATGCATACATTCACGCTTTGCAACCCTCATCCCACCCCCGCTGCCTCTTGGCCTCTCCTATGAACACATCCTTCCCTTTTCCTCTGCTCCTATCCTATCTTCCCTGCTGTTCTCCTGCTCCTAGCTCCTGCCCCATTCATCATTAAATGATAAAAGCAAGTCATGGGTACAAAGCAGCTCTAAACTACCACCTCCTTCTTTCTTCCTTCCCATTCCAGCACAGAGAGTGCCCATCCTCTCAGCAAAAGCCAGGCTCCCTGTGTGTTTAGGATTTCATCCCTTTCCACTTTTCAGACTTCACTGCTCCAGCTCCTCCCAAAAGCAGCACCTTCAGCCTCTCTCCATCTGCTTGCTCCTTTTCCATCCCCCAGTATATAGACAAGTTCTATTTCTTTTGTTTAAAAAAGAAAAAAAAAAAAGATTTCCTCAATCCCACCCCCTCTCTGTTGCTGTGGCCTCCTGCCCCACCCCAGCCCAGCCCACCAAGGTGACTGCGACCTGGAGTCTCCAGCTCCTCCCTTCCTATGTCCTTCAGCCTGCTGCAACAGAATCCCTCCTTGATGTGCCACTCGAACGCCAGTGTGGCAGAACTCTTCAACCTCTGCCTATGTTGTGGTGAAGAAAAAGGGGTCTGCCAGTCAAGCTACCTGGATCTGCTTTGGCTCCACTGCTCAATAACTGTATTACTTTGGGCCGTAGCCTAACTTCTCTGTGTCTTGGCTAACTTGCCTGTAAAGCCTCCCACAAGATTTTATACACACTTAATTAAGTAACTCCATTAGATCCATCAGAGCATTATATGAACATATACAATGTCTACACCCAATACTTCCCTATTTCAACCCAGACTTGTTTTCTGTTCTCTACTCTGGAAATTCTAATGACCTTCACGACCAGAGTCCACCATTGCAGTCTGGCTGACAGGCATCTCTCACTCACTGTGCTGCAACTCAACTCTTCATCTTCAACCAAACAGGGCCTCCCCGCAGCTTTCCCACTGCCACTCAGTGACACTCCATCCAGGGTTTCCAAAGTGTAAAACCCCAGAAGTTATCTTTGACACTTCCATCTCCTTCCACCCCTCATCCAATTCATCATGAGCTAGAGCCTGTGATTTCTATTTCACATACATTAACTTCTCTCCACCTCCACTGTTTCTATTCTAGTGTCCAAGCCTCCGCATCTGTCACCTCGGCTACCTGACAGACTTCTTCGTTTTTTTGTTTTGTTTTATGTTGTTTGAGACATGGTCTCACTCTGTCACACAGGCCGGAGTGCAGTGGTGCGATCTCAGCTGACTGCAGCCTCCACCTGCCAGGCTCAAGTGATCCTCTCACCTCAGCCTCCTGAGTAGCTGGGACTACAGGTGTATGCTACCATACCCAGCTAATTTTTAAATTGTTTATAGAGATGAGAGTTCGCTGCTTCCCTAGGTTCCATTCCAACAGATGCTTTCCCCTTAGGAAGCTATGGTTTGCCAGTGATGTACAATGACCTATACACTCTTAGTTAATTTACAAGGTAAAGAAATAATCCAATATATAGTCTTTTTTTATATTTTATCTCTTACACGTTTGTGATATTTTATTTTGTTAGTTCCTTAAGAGTAAGGAATACATACATTGAATTCAGTATATTAAAATACATAATGTTTCAACCAACAGTGTACCATATTCAGATAATTAATAACTGCTTCTCAATTTATCAAATAAAAAGCACTTCCATAGAAGAAGTATTTCAATGCATGCCAGATATGCTCCCTACCCTGAGAAACAAGAGGATCAATTGTGCAGGAGACAAGTAGGATCCACACTGAGGCTCACATGTTCCCCAAGCCCCCTCCTGTGTGCTCCTTGGTCACTGGGACATGACTCGTGCTGCTTCAAGGGGACAACATGGTAAGTTACTAAAGAGGTATGCATGTCACTTTTTCTGGGCCTCAGGGTGTCTTTTCTTATGAAAGCCACCAAAACTTGGAATTAAAGGCTACTCTGATAGGAAAATATAATCATAGTTTTTCTTCAATACTGCATAAGATTAAAATAACTACTTGACCTGTAATTAACAGAGCTCAGGAATGTGTCATAAATTTTATCAAGATGAAGTACATATGCTTTTATTACTAAATTACCAGGATCACTGTAAGTGTACCTTTGGTATGCTAGGTTTAAGTAGCTGTGCACCTCATTTGCCTTACTTAATCTGGACATACCCTCATGAAGATAGACTTGTTCCTGTCCTCTTTGGCTACTGAAATGCAGCTCTAATGACTCTGTCACTAAGAGGCTGAGTGGGCCGAAAGTTGTCTCCCAAAATCCCATCACAGCCTTCCACAAGTTCTGCCCCCTTAACATGCGTCCTCAGCCTTCGAAATTCTTCTATCTGAAAATAAAAGCAGAAGAAAATAGATTAATCAATTATCAGACATGAACAAGATTGGAGTTTCATAAATGGCATGCATAACATATGCATAAATTACAACAATTATTAAAGAGAAAATTAAAATAAAGCTTCCAAAAGAAAAAAAAAACAGACTTAATTCTTCCAGACCTAAGACATTAGACAGGACCCTTTCAAGAGATGGCAACAGAAGTAGACACATCAAGGTCTCTGAACAACTCAAATAGACACAGAAATCTGCTCCATTTGTTAATGTAAAAATGATACAGGCTGGGTGCAGTGGCTCACACCTGTAATCCCATCACTTTGGGTGGCTGAGGTGGGTGGATCACGAAGTCAAGAGTTCAAGACCAGCCTGACCAACATGGTGAAACCCTGTCTCTACTAAAAATACAAAAATTAGCTGGGCAAGGTGGTCCGTGCCTGTAATCCCAGCTACTCAGGAGGTTGAGGCAGAAGAATCACTTTGACCCATGAGGGAGAGGTTGCAGTAAGCCGAGAATACACCATTGCACTCCAGCCTGAGCAATAGAGCCAGACTCCATCTCAAAAAAACAATGATACATACCTCTCCCAGAAAGGTTTTATGCCTATCCATAGCATAATAAGAAAGAGTGAACAAATGAATGTGCTCTTAAATGCTTTCCAAGTACATTTTAATTAATGAAGTATTATGTTACTGTATGTAAACACTGATTAGATCTTAGATTTATCAGACGGATTCGAGGTTTCCTTTCATCAAAAGACTTTTTTGCCACTTTTCTAGCCCTCTGGAGAGCACAGGTCCAAGAAATGATTTTCTAAAAGCCTGAGCCCAACTTCCTGTCTTCACAATATTGATTTTCAAGTTCATTTCCCTTTCTTGGGTGGGCTCTCCAGGTCCCATGGCTTCCCCACTGTAAGTGAAGAGGTTCTCAGAGTCCTCAGGGACCTTGCCCATCAGCCGCCCTACAGTTTCTCTAAGAACCCAGAGCCTGCCAGACATGACTCTCTGGGAAATATTAATGTTTAAGCAACAAGCAAAAGTGATGAGCGTTCCCCAGGCTTATTTCCATTTATCTATTTAACTACAGGGTTCACTGTTAATTCACTTAAGTGCCAGAGAGTCACGACACATTCTTCATTCTGTACACGGAAGGGGAAATTGAGGCTGGAACAGTTTTGAAAATTACCAGATTAGCTAGTGGGTAAGTCTGACGATTCCAAGTCTACCTGCTCTTTTCTCAGCTCCACAGCCATCTCTTTAGGAATTCTAGTCAATTCAGTATAATCTATCTCCTTCATACCCCCCAGGGTATTGAGCATATGTGATCTGGGCAGCATCAATACACCAAAAGTTCACCATCTGTGTGTCAAGGGATTATATCTACGAAGATCCTTAATATGACATAGCTACAGAATTCTGCCATTCATGAAGAGAAATGAAACGCAAGAGAGCAACTAATTCAGGGGTTTCAACAAAAGTCAAGAGACACCTAGAGACTTTAGGGGGCCCATGAAAGCCCTGAATGATATGCAAATTGTTACATGTGCATTTTCCTCAGGAGAGGCTCCCTGACTCCAAGAGTTGAATCACACAACATTTTAACTCAATAACTCATATATAGAGTTGTAGAAAAATTAAATGGCTAGTTCGATTAGAATCCAGGTCAGAAATCCAGCTTCTTTTCTTTTTTTTTTTTTTTTTTTTTTTTTTGAGACGGAGTCTTGCTCTGTCGCCCAGGCTGGAGTGCAGTGGCGCCATCTCGGCTCACTGCAAGCTCCACCTCCCGGGCCGACGCCATTCTCCTGCCGCAGCCTCCCGAGTAGCTAGGACTACAGGCGCCCGCCACCGCACCCGGCTAATTTTTTGTATTTTTACTAGAGATAGGGTTTCACCGTGTTAGCCAAGATGGTCAGCTTCTTTTCTGTGGGTTTTTGTTCTTTCTTTTTCTCTGTACTTACATGCACTTCGAATGTCTTATTTTTCCACGTCGCTGAATGTATGACTGATTTCCCTTAATGAGATTAAGTCTGACCCAACTGGGATTGTCCTGTTTAGTTTTTTATTATACCTATATGTTGTATTTACATAGAGGAGGCAGTCAGATAAGCAATCAGCTGTTTAGTCTACTTGATGGTTTTTCGCTAGATCTTCTTCAGGTATTAGAATGAAAATACAAGTAGCATCTATTGCTTGTTGCATCTGAAAAACTTCTAGAGACGAAGCTGCATGATAATCCCTTAATATTTGCTTTCACCTTGAAGTTTTCCCTAAGTAGAGAGTGAAAAGGAACCTGGTCAGTGAGAGAATCTTATGCTTTTTCAAAAAGAAGAATATGACAGTGAGGGCAGCGAACTCTGCACCCAAAGGCCAATTCTTGTACTGCTCTGCCACCTAAGACCCAAATGATCAAATGACTGCACCTCCTCAAGCCTCAGTTTCCACATGTGTATAACAGAGATAATAACAGTATTCACAAGGATAGCTTAGGAAATAAGAAAGAACATACATGAAAATCACTCAGCATAGTTCCAAGCACATAGGAAGTGTCTGACAAATACTAGCACTTCTATTGCACAACTTCTTTTGAAGTGAAACCTTTAGCATTTTGAGATAAATATTTAGCTATAGTTTTATATGCAGAAAGTATTTATAATAAACCAATCATTCACTGAGGAAATTTAAAGTCGTCTCTCCTAGCACTCACTTTCCATGTAATCATACTTAATACCTGCAACCTGAACCTATGAAGCATGCACAGGTCACTGAGGAGCAACGTGGGCTAGGAACTTTACTGCCTCAATATATGAAAGACTCCATTTTTTATTGACTTTGAAGATTATTTGAAAGCTGGGTTAATTTTATATTTATGTATTCTGAACTGGAGAAAAATCTTTCAAGCCCCAGGCCTCACCCTGAAGCACATTCTGTGAAAACAACTTCTTCCAGAAGAGATGATCTGAATCAACAGCCAGCCAGTCTCAAATCACTGTACTCTCAGAGAAAACTATTTCACAAGAAATGTTTTTCTCTGATCACAGCAACACTTTGAAGACTTCAAACATCAACAGAGATGGAGGGGAAAATATGTCTTACTGAAATGCCAATTTTTCTAAAGCAACCACCCCCAAAACCCTTTAGTCATTTCAAATGGTTTCAAGTGCATACTGAATCAGCCACACTGAAATGAGAGATTGTGACAAATGAACAGAATAATAGAATAATATTTCGGGACAGAAATCTTTAATGAAACTCAAATGTCAGGGCCTTCCAGAGACCATTATTATCACATATATGTGAATGTATGACTGCATGTATTTTTAATGCTACTCTACTTAAACATGGTATTTGTTTTTAACCAATTTAAGAGAAAACTGAATGTGGGGCACCCACATTGAACATTTCACGGAGAAGTCCCCATCTCCTGAAGGTATTAGATTCAACAGCCACTGTTCTTTGAACTACAGATGCACTCCAATTGGTCTAAGACGTTTATTCCAATCTTCACTGCCTCACAAACCAAATTATCCACTGAAAGTTCAGCTTTAAAATTGCTTCTTTATTAATGGATTCAAAGAGCTGATTTCCAGGGTTTGTGGTTTAGTGCTAGTTAACTTTCAGGAGTTACCAAGTTGTAATAGATTTATTTTGACTTGCATTTCATGTGTCATCATGTTAAAAGAGAAATACAACACGTAAAAGTCAGTATGCTCTATCCATTAAACCATCTATGGACATTCATGTGGTTTCCCTGTCTTGGCTGTCATGAACACGGGAGTGCAGATATCTCTTCAAGATACTGACTTCTATTCCTTTCAATCTGTATCCAGAAGTGGAAATCAGCCGGACGTGGAAACACAAGTATTGTATGAACTCACTTATATGTGGAATCTAAAACGATCAAACTCTTAGAAGCAGAGAGAAGAATGGCAGCTGCCATTGGCCAATAGCAGCTGGCAGGAAGCAGAAATGGGGATATAATAGTTACAGGGTACAAAGTCTCAGTTGTGCAAGATAGATAAGTCCTCGAGGTCTCCTATACAGCACAGTGCTTATAGTTAACAATACTGCATTGTATACTTCAAATTGCTAAGATGGTAGCTCTTATGTTAAGTGTTCTGACCCAGCAAAATATCGTAACAACAAAGGACATGGGAGGAAACTTTGGGAGGTGACAGATATTTTACGACCTTGATAAAATGGTTCTTTATCAAAGTTAGTGCTCTCATTTTCTTTTATTATCAATAACAATACAAGAGTCAGAATAACATAATTCCACATGGTACTAATCAAATTAAAAAGTCAAAAGCAAATTGTACTTAAACAGTCCATATATGTATACAAAGACAGATATAGACAAACATAGAGAGAGGACTCTCCACCTTTCACGTACTGCAGCCTTGGTTTTGCCTCGTTTCTCTTCTACCCCATTATAAAATGTTCCATCTAAAATCAATGCTCCCTCTTCCTTACCAACCTCTCATTCATAAACCATCTCTCACTCTGTCATGACTCCTTAATCGATCTTTTCAATTTTTTTGAGTAAGAGAATAGGAAGAACATTCACTCCCTGGTAACACCAACGTCAACCATCTTGATGCCATCCCCAGCCTAAAGGAGCCCCAGCCTCGACCACTGTCGAGAGAGTTTCTGAGCCACACAGATTTAAACATACTCAAGAATTATAGATTAGAGAGGTCACAACCACAGGGAAAGTGCTGCCTATCACTTAAGACACTGAGAAAAACACATATAAAAATATCTACAAGCAATTAAAAATGACACATTTTAAGAAAGTGAAGAAAGTGTCTCCCCAGAGAGAAGACCCTTGATTTGCACTGTCCAGGATGGCAGCCACCTGGCCCACATGGCCACCAAGCACTTGAAATGTGGTTTGTCCAATCTGAGACGTGCTGGAAGTGCAGAATACACACTGCAAGCCAAAGACTCAGTATGAAAATAAGAATGGGAGAAATCTCATCAATGACTTCTTATCTTGACTACATACTGAAATGATAGTATTTTGCAAGTGTTTGGTTACATACACTATTTGAATTAATTTCTTAATTTCACCTGTTTCTTTTGACTTTTTTTTTTTTTAACCATGGCTACTAGAAAGTTTAATATGTAGCTCACATCATGTTCCCACTGGACAGGGCTGGCCTAGCACTGCCCTTCACACTAGCCTTCAGGACCTCAAGCCTTCTCCGGTTAGAGTGCTGATCTCAGTTACATGTAGAGACAAATGCAGGTACATATGTAACAGTGGTTCTCAAAGTATCCTCCCAGAATAAAAGTGTAAGTTGTCAGCAGCTACCCCAGACCTACTAAATCAGCAACATAGGGGTGGAACCGAGCAAGGTGTGCTTTAACAAGCCTTCCAGGAGATCTGACACATGCTCAAGTCTGAGAACCATGGATGTCTTCATGTGTTTTGTGCTGCTATAACAGAATACCTGAGACTGGATAATACATAAAGAACAGAAATGTATTTTCTCACAGTTCTGGAGGCTGGAAGCCCAAGATCAAGACATTTGGCATTTGGTGAAGGCATTCTTGATACGTCCTCATGTAGCAGAAGGCAGAAGGACAAGCGAACCAACAAGAAAATGCTGTGTGAAGCCTCTTTCTTAAGGGTCTTAATCCATTAACAAGGGAAGGGCCTTCATGGTCTAAACACCTCTTAAAGGTCCTACCTCTTAATACATCACATTGGCAGCACCTGAATTTTGGAGGGGACACATTCAAACCACAGCGATGGGCATAGAAGAAAATCTACAACAAATGTTCCCAATCATTGAAAACCTACAACAAATGTCCCCAGTCATTTGAAGTTATTTTCAAACATAACCATGCTGTGACCCTACGGCAACCTGGACTTTAGGGAAACAGCCCCTTCGATTCCATAGGGAGCATGAAGACCCCTGAGAAAGGCTTGCTGCTTCGTGAATGGGGTCAGACTTCCTTGATTGTCCAGGGCCAGATGTGCTTCTAGATCCCACAGGCTGAGCACATGCCAGGCACTAACTCGGGCTCTCAGGATGTAAAAAGTGCTACTTTCCAACCCATAGGAAACATGGAATGCAGAAGGAATGAAGAGGAGGAAAGACTGAAGAAAAGAACATTTAAAGTAGTTTTCAATATTCTAGAAGACATGTCATGTATCCACAGGGTGAAAAAACAATAAACACATTCATATTCCTTCATTTCACTGGCGTTACTTTAAGTTGAAAGAGAAAGGAAAAAACAAAGACATTTAATATGAAAATGTAGATAAGCTAAGAAATAGATAAGTAGGGAGGGAATGCAGAAAAAGGAGGAAGAAAAGGGCAGGAAAAGGACAGTAAAACTTAATTATCAACCCATTTCTGTATGTGTATATACATATTTGCACAGATGCCACTACACCATAATGCTCTGTTTTATCAGTTCTAAGATTAATATGTATTCACATTTTAATGACTCTGGGAAATCAGAATATGTCTTAAAATTTATGTTGTTAGATTTGGTAATGTTTTGGTATTTATATTCTGTTCTTGGAATCTCATTTCCAAACACGACCATCCAGCTGAAAAAAAAAATTTTTTTTTACTTTGGCTTCCGAATGCTAAGACCATCGTTTATATTAAAGTTATTTAATGGTTAAAATGCCCACAATCAATGAGTGGATAAAGAAACTGTGGTGTGTGTGTGTATATATGTGTGTGTGTGTGTATATATATGTGTGCTATATATATTATATATGTATATATGTGTATACATACACACACAAACACACACACACACACACACACACACACACACTGAGTCCCCACTTTGGGGACCCAGGGGGAAAGGGCGGGAAGGGCGTGAGGGATAAAAGACTACAAATTGGGTTCAGTGTATACTGCCAGGGTGATCAGTGCACCAAAATCTCACAAATCACCACTAAAGGACTTACTTGTGTAACCAAATACCACCTGTTCCCTAAAAACCTACGGAAATAAAAAAATTTTAGTACAGTTTTTTAATAGTTAGAGATAGAGATCATTTTTTAAAAAGAAATATATACTCATTCAGATCCATCCAATTGTTTTTTTTTCTCCCTACATAAGGCATGCTAACCAGGAATAATAAGAAAAATTCAACTAAGAAGGGGCTTCCAGGCCCATATTCTAGAATTCCTATTAATAGTACTCAGGACAATGTATGATGGGCTTGACAGCCCACACTACACTTCAGCTGAAGTCTACACCTCCCTGAATCACAGCTACTATGCATTTAATAGGAAACCATTATGATTTAGAACTTCTTCAATGTTGCTAGTGCCGATACCATTATCCTAAGGCAGGTGATGCATGTCAAGATACCAATTCTTTGCAAAATAATATTCAGCAGCTTAATTACATACATAAATCTTATGATATAGAAGAAAACATTGTTCTTTAATTTAATGCGAATTTTTAAATTTCTCAATATAATCAGCTATGTGGAAATTCCACCTGCCATTCATTGTTCCTTTTGCTATTTTATATGTCAAGCATCTCTCTCCTCCCCTTCTCAATTTTAGAGGCTTCTCAATTTTTCTTGGTCTAACTCCTAGAATCACATCCTATTCCTTTGATTCCTCTCACTTTTGCTGCCTTCTTTGGACCTTTTCCGTTTTTGCTCTGCTTCCTGTGAAATTCTATGAGCAGCACCAAGTAAAACATTCAAGGACAGACTGATTTATATTCCCCTAAGATTATAATTTTTTTCTAAATCACTCTAAATAGCATTGTAATATACGTAAATGTGTGTCTGTGTGTGTCTACATTTTAACTCTGCTGCCCTCTGAACAGATGCTGTGATGGAGCTCTGTGCTAATAGCACCTAAATCTTCTCCTTGAGAAGGACAGCTAATTGAAAAGTCACCTATTTTCAAGGGCAGCCGAGATTATTCCTTCCAATATGCATTCATTCAGCTTCGGCTCCCCTGTGGTAAGAGATGGTTTGTCTCCCAATAATCAGGGAGCATGACTTTAGTGGGTTAGGGTTAGACTTTGTCACTGGCCTATTTCAAGGCAAAACACAAAGCTAGGTTCCCTTTGAAGCCAGGGAGCCTAAGGCACAATGGTCTGTCTCTGGATTTTAGCATAACACACTGGCCAGTATAGTAGTAAAATATTGTACCTTATCTACAGGATCAGTTAACATTCTCAGTATAGTTCAGCATTAATATTGTGAACACTGGCAAGGGAATCTTTAAAGGAATTCTAGGTGGAAATGGGAATATTGGGCACTCAACAAGGCCCAATAAACCTTTCAATAAATTAAGATTTGTTGTGATTATAAAGAACTTTTTTTTTTTTTTGAGATGGAGTTTCGTTCTTGCTGCCCAGGCTGGACTGGAGTGGTGCAACCTCGGCTCACTGCAATCTCCACCTCCCGGGTTCAAGTGATTCTCCTGCCTCAGCCTCCCAAGTAGCTGGAACTACAGGCACCTGCCACCACACCTGGCTAATTTTTGTATCTTTAGTAGAGACAGGGTTTCACCATGTTGGCCAGGCTGGTCTCAAACTCCTGACCTCAGGTGATCCATCCACCTCAGCCTCCTGAAGTGCTTGGATTACAGGCGTGAACCACTGCATCTGGCCGAGAAAAAAAAGTTTCACTAAAAGATCTGATCTACTTTTAGGAAATTACCCTCGATAAAGTAACGCTGAACAAATGTGACTATAGACACTCAGCTCATCTACTTTGTTCTCTAGTCTATAATCTCTCCTTGTGGCTAAATCCAGTTAACACTTTTTAGTCCTTAACTGAATGTGTGTACAGAATCTGATACTCATGATTTCTCTACTCCTTCTTGAAACTTGAAACTTGCCTCTCCCATGGCTTCTCTACCCACCACATGAGACTCCTGAATTTTTCCACTTCTCAAGCCATTTCCTGGGGGCACTCTTATAGTGCACACCCCTGGTTACACATCCCTTGTTCTCTGAATCACTTCTTTTCTCTCCCTGAATGATCTCCTCTTCTACACTAACAGCTTCACCCACCATACCCCTTTCTTGGATGTTTAAAGGCATCTCAAACTGTCAATATGCAACCATAAACTTGGCATCTTCTCCATGAAGGCTGCTCTTCCTCCTTGATTCCCTGTCATGGTAGAAAGCAACACCTTACACTTGCCAGTCAACCAAGCCAAATCCAGGGGAGGTCCAGTGACAAGGGGGTCTTTCCTTCCCAAAATCCTTCCTATGTCATCAGCCACCAGGTTCTGCTTCTGCTTCTTTATTATTTCTAAAGTTACTCCCTTCCCTCCATCTCACTGCCGTGTGACCCACATCTTCACACTGCAGCTACAGAGTATGCTGCTCGAATTCAAACTTGGTCATATCTCCCTCCTCCTTACAACATTTCCAGGATTCTTTGCCACCTTCAGGAGAAAAACCAAACTCCATAGCACAGCCCTGAGGCTCACTGAGGAAGTCTCCTGCTCCCCTCTCCAACCCCTTCATGTCATAGGCTCTCCACACTTACCACAAGCTTTCCCCAAATGCACCCTGTTCTCTGGCCTCCCTGCCAGACACAAGCATACATACA
This sequence comes from Mandrillus leucophaeus, assembly GCF_000951045.1. Lineage (NCBI taxonomy): Eukaryota > Metazoa > Chordata > Mammalia > Primates > Cercopithecidae > Mandrillus > Mandrillus leucophaeus. The sequence continues at coordinate 4,090,196 of NW_012102432.1, read as the reverse complement.
CTTTTCCCGTTGGCAATTCCCACAAATACTCAGGCAACACCTCTTGACCTGGCTTGGGGAAGGCCTTCTAGATAACTAACTCTCATCCGGGCACCTTTCCTATGTGCTACCTCAAGACTATGTCCATATCATCCCATAGTGCTGGACACAGCAAATCACTGGGTTTTTTGTTTGTTGTTTTGTTTTTTCTTTTTTAATGTACACCTATGTATCAGCTGGCCTTTCCTCCTAGATAGTGAATTCTTTGAGGTGTCTTACTGGCTCTCCCCTTGTCAGTACTGATTACAGTAACTGGCACATAACAATTGTCAAATAACTGCCAAATAAATGAAGGAATGAATGCATGCATTCCTTCAGACTCCACATCAGCCTCAAAGGAGCAATTTTGCATGCTAAAAACTGCCTATGAGAAGGATAAAGAAAAGGAAGCTAGGACTATGCAATAATTACCTTACCATATCAATACACTGCTTGTATTAACAGGGTCAATGACAAGTAAAAGCAAATGAATGCATCCCAGTATCATAAAACAAGCTGTATGTTAAGCCTTAGGGCTTTGAAATTTGGGCATCTAAGATTTTGGGCTATCTGCAACAACAACAAAGAAATGTATATGTATCCTCGAGTCAAATTGTAGGAAAAGTAAATGCAGAGGCAAGTTTGATGTTTTACATGTGTCATTCATAGAACAACAGTGACTGTATGACCCACGGCCCCTGCTCAGGTTGCAGTCCCTGAGTCTGACCTGGATGGGGCGGCCGGCAGTGAGCATGGCCCTCACACACCTGCTAACCCTAGACCCCTTCTCTGCTTCAGAAATACAAAGTCAGCAAGAGAAGGGACCTGGAGCAACCAGATGGCAAATGGAAAAGCGTGAATTGCACAGGGTCCTCCCAGTTTAGAAGAGTCTTAGGAAGGATACCCCAGGAAGTATCAGCCTCAGGAAAGTACCTCAGGACCTCAGGGGACTATCTCCTTTCATCCTCACTACTTGACTCTTCTCTGTTCATATTCTTTTCTTGGGTGTCTCATTTGTTTTGTTATTCTGTCTTTTTTTTTTTTTTAAGACGCAGTCTTCCTTCATTGCCCAGCCTGGACTGCGGTGGCACAATCTTGGCTCACTGTAACCTCCACCTCCCGGGTTCAAGCAATTCTCCTGCCTCAGCTTCCTGAGTAGCTTGGATTACAGGCACCCACCACCACACCCAGCTAATATTTGTATTTTTAGTAGAGATGAGGTTTCACCATATTGGCCAGGCTGGTCTCGAACTCCCGACCTCGTGATCTGCCCGCCTGGGCCTCCCAAAGTGCTGGGATTACAGGCATGAGCCACCGCGCCCAGCCTATTCTGCTCTTTTTTTGATGCTAAGGATCCCTACATCTGCACGTTAGGCCTCAGCCTCTGAAGTTCTTGTTATGGGTTTCCAACTGCCTGAGAGAAACAAAACTCCTCCAACTGGGGATACAGAACATAACACAGAAAAGGCAGAAACCTCCTCTAACACTGCTGGGGGCTTCCGGACAAGGCCTCATGCAGAAAGAAGGTCTCAAACGAAGTGCAGTGTTGAAGAGGGCACACCGAAAGGGGCAGTAGTTAAGCACCCAGCACTGACATCACACATGACTGGCTGGATCCCCAAATCTATCCATACTACCTGTGTCAATTAGGCAAAGGTTTCTTAATCTCCACAGGCCTCAATCACCTCATCTGAAACCTGGGAATGATAACGGTAGTCACCACATCAAGGGATCAACTGTTCTATTCACAGATTATTTTCAATATGCCTACAAAACCTCTAGTGTTTCCTAAATCTTAAGAAAACAAAACAAAACAAAAAATACTTGACTATTCTCTAAATGTTGTCCCTAAATCCCTCCTTGCCTTTCCCATAAAACTTCTAAAAAGATGGTCTATATATGGTCCATATTTATGCTTGGTCCCTCTACGTTCAGCTCAACTTTCTACAGAAACATCTCCTTTGGGTTAACAATGACCTAACTGGCGATTATAGCTCCTGTTCATGCATCTTGTTTGCAACGATGAGGCAAATCAGAAAAGAAAAGAAGGCTTTCATCACGGTAGGGGCCTCGAGGCAAACTGCTTAGATGGGCTAAGGTGTTTCCTTACCTAGAGGAACCAGAAACAGCACAGTGGAAGGGATGGAGGAGGAATCGTATTGGAGAAGGGAAGCCAAAACTCAGCAACAAAGGAGGATACTAAAACCAGAATCAAGCAGTGAGCATGCCTGGCCAGGGAAAGAGTTAGGTATCAAAGGACAAGAACAAGTTGAGATCCAGAATGGAAGCCAGATGGAAGCCAGAAGTTCAGAACTCCAAGCACCTGGGCCAATTTTTTTTTTTTTTTTGGAGAAGCAGTCTTGCTCTGTCGCCTAGGCTGGAGTGCAGTGGGCAGTCTCGGCTCACTGCAAGCTCCACCTCCCGGGTTCACGCCATTCTGCCTCAGCCTCCCAAGTAGCTGAGACTACAGGCACCCGCCACCACGCCCAGCTAATCTTTTGTATTTTTAGTAGAGATGGGGTTTTACCGTGTTAGCCAGGAAGGTCTTGATCTCCTGACCTTGTGATCCGCCCGCCTCGGCCTCCCAAAGTGCTGGGATTACAGGCATGAGCCACTGCGCCTGGCCCGGGTCCATTTTTAAAAGGTGCTGTAGTTATTTGATGCTAGGGTTGGCAGCACTTGTCCACAGCATTTCTCAGTATTAATCCCCTCCTCCTCCACATCTTGGTAACTCTCCCTCCCTGTTCTTCTCAAGACCCCTGGTCCTTAGTTCCTAAGGAGGCATCATCTCCCCCATCTCCAGTGCGGGGTTGCATAGAGTGGGAGCTATCTTCTTGTCTTCCTACTCAGCTTGAGCTATGGTGCCAGGAATTCCTGCTCATCTGATCACCGAATCTGTTTTTGTCTTCTTCTTGGGCGTGAAGCTAGAATGCACTTCCCAGCTTCCCCTGCAGTTAGGGTAGTTATGTGACCAGTTCTAGCTAACAGAAAGTAAGTACAAGTGGAGCTCCCTGTTTATACCACTGGCCCTCAAAAGACCCCTGTTGAGATCCTTCACCCTATTCTCATTGAGGGCGACTGTGGGAGGAGGGCAGTGAAGATGGAAGTGTTTCTTTCAACCTGGTTCCCTGAATGACTACACAGAGAAAAGCCTTCACTGTGAATCAGAAACACACATGTTGGATTTTATGTGAGTATGAAATAAAATTCTACTGTGTTAAGCCACTGACATTTGAGGTTTATCTGTTGTAGCAGCCGTCATCTTCGCTGTTAAGTCCCAAATCTAGATATCGTGAGTCCAAAACTCTAGGCTTAACATTGGACCCAAATTTCTAACTTCTTTCCTGTCCTTCACCAGACTAATATTTTGCAGAAATTATTCCCTAAACCTCTTGGATTGGGTTGGGTTTCTTCCATAGGTGTTTCCAGAGGACCTTACTTATTACCATGTTAATTGTTTAGTCATCTGCCTCCCCATCTCTTTGGTGAACGTTTTGAGAGTAAAAGTTGTTTTAATCTCATTATCCTCTGTGTCCAGTTGGCATTCAGGAAGGGTTTCTTTTTGTTCTTCATTTTTAAATTAAAAGCAAAGTGCATTTAGTGGTACTAAAAAACAAGAACACATCACCAGTGATAAGTGAGTGCTGGCATATACTTATACTCCCGTTCAGTGTGATGAGAAGAGCTCTTCACCTCCACAGTTGTTTTTCTCAAACCCACACCCCTAGTCTAATCATGTGCAGAACAGTCTCTTACAAAAACAAAAATAGGTGAATGACTAAATATGGGAATTAGAATTTGTCATAAAAATATGAGGTTCAAAAGTGATATGATCAAAGTTCATAAAATAATGAAGGGTATGGGGAGGAGAGGCTGAGTGGGGAAATTATTAAATTAATCCTTAGCAAAACACAAATAAATAAAATTATTAAATGTTGGAAGAAGGATTTTTTTTTTAACCTAGCAAATTATTTATTGGAGTATTCATACATAAATATATACAGTTTCAGTTCTCCTGAAAGTACACTTTTAATTCTAGTGACATTTATTTATTTATTTATTTATTTATTTTTTTTTTGAATTTATTTATTATTATTATACTTTAAGTTGTAGGGTACATGTGCATAACGTGCAGGTTTGTTACAGATGTATACTTGTGCCATGTTGCTGTGCTGCACCCATCAACTCGTCATTTACATCAGGTATAACTCCCAGTGCAATCCCTCCCCCCTCCCCCCTCCCCATGATAGGCCCCGGTGTGTGATGTTCCCCTTCCTGAGTCCAAGTGATCTCATTGTTCAGTTCCCACCTATGAGTGAGAACATGCGGTGTTTGGTTTTCTGTTCTTGTGATAGTTTGCTAAGAATGATGGTTTCCAGCTGCATCCATGTCCCTACAAAGGATACAAACTCATCCTTTTTTATGGCTGCATAATATTCCATGGTGTATATGTGCCACATTTTCTTAATCCAATCTGTCACTGATGGACATTTGGGTTGATTCCAAGTCTTTGCTATTGTGAATAGTGCTGCAATAAACATACGTGTGCATGTGTCTTTATAGCAGCATAATTTATGATCCTTTGGGTATATACCCAGTAATGGGATGGCTGGGTCATATGGTACATCTAGAAGAAGGATTTTTTTAAGATTTAAGGACAAACTAAAGAAAGCTTTACTGAGAAGTTAGTGAACTTGAGCTTTTTAACTTCAAGAAATAATGGTGAATATTTAAAAGCTACCAAAGAAAACTTGGTTTGCTGAGAGTATTTCCCAAGTCTTTTGAGGTTGATCATGAAGAAACACTACAGCTTTCCAGAACATATCCATCCCTTAGACAGATGCCTGAAAGACAGGAGATATTTAAAGCCCCTTTTGTAATATCAAAATCATGGTTTAAATAGATTCGAGTGATGCTGCCTCATGTTCCACCAGCTAACATCCCAGTGACAATTCACTCAGGTGCGCCCACCCACTGTGCAGTAGCATTTAGGGCACCTATGAAGAGCCCAAGGCCGGGGGTGGGTGACCAAAAGTGGAGCTAGCAAACAATCCAGAATTTTCTAGTGCACTCCTTCTGGGTCCTTCACCCCACACATGCAGAATTTTCCTGTACACACCAAGGTAAAAGGATTTCAAAGCCTATGAGTGACTCACAGAAATAACCAGCATCCCCACTTTACTTCCAGACTTTCTATTCTCCACAACTGGGGAAATTCACATAAGGAAATAACTAGACTAATAAAAAGTTTTGCCTTTCAGTGATCTCGATTAACTCTCTAAAAACTAACTTTTAAAATACAGACCATAAATTAGTGTTGGGTTCTGTCCATCCTTGACCTTTCAATCACTTTCACTAGTTTAAGCCACTTAACTTTCATCTGGAGAGGTATGACTGATCTAAAAGGAGCTAAAACATAAAACAGACGTTTTCCTTTCTCAGAAACAATGTTTAACTCATAACTTTACTCTGAAAGACTCAAAGCAGCACACTCACCTGTAGCTGGGATATAGTTAAAGGGTATCGGAATAATATCCAGGTGACACCTTCACTGCAAGGTGGGATGGTGAGAGAGCCTTCATACACCCAGTAATCCCGCAGCAGAGGGTCTGCACGGCCACGTGGATATGTCATGGAAAAGGCAAGTGAATTAATAACAATCCTGATGATTCCAACAATTTTCAAAATTACAAACTGTCCAAATGATGCTTCTAAGATGGATGTCGTTTTTAAACTAGAGCTCCACATTCTTACAGTACTCATTGTGGAAAAAATAATTGATTAAAAAACATGATGAATTCTCTATTATTTACAGTGATTTCTATCAATGGATTACTATATATACCTGTAAAGTTTAATCACTTTAGAAGTGTATCTATATTTTGGGTTTTTTCACTTTATTAAAGGACTTACCTGACTATTTCATATCTAATATTTATTGAACGCTTATGACGTGCCAGCAATTTACTTTAATTCATTTAACCTTCACAACAAACCAGTGAGATAGGTAGTAATATTAACATTATTTTTCAGATGGGGAAACTGAATCTCAAAAGAGTAGTAGTTTGCCGAAGGTCACTCAGCTAATAATCACTGGTAGAGCCAGGATTCGAATTCATGCAGTCTGGCTTCATAACTTGTATTATCGTTTTTAAGAGACAGGGTCTGGCTCTATCACCCAGGCTGCTGGAGTGTGGTGATGTGATCATGAATCACTGCAGCCTCAAACTCCTGGGCTCAAGCAATCATCTCACCTCAGCCTCCCAAGTGGCTAGGACTATGGGTGCACACCACCACAGCCAGCAATTATTTCTTCTTTTTTTGAGAGCGAGGTCTGGCTATGGCTAGTCTCAAACTCTTGGTCTCAAGCAATCCTCTCACATCAGCCTCCCAAAGTGTTGGGATTACATAGGTGTGAGCCACCACGTCTGTCCGAAAGCCTGTATTTTTAACCATTCAGTTCTAGCTACCACTATACTGCTTCTGCAACAGCAAAATATTAAAATATTACAATAGAACAAAATGGGTTATTCTTATGAAATCTTTTAGCTCCGCATTAGAGGAATTTATGATTAATATGGTGGATAAATGTTTAACATATGATAGAAATTGGTTTGTTGTAGATTAATTAAATGTAGAAAATAGAAGATACAATGTACCAACTGTTTGGTTTTGTTTAAAACACTAAGAGACAGCACATAATTTGGGCAGAGAAATGTAAAGATCAAAATTTTATATACAACAACCTTTAAATCATATTCTGAGTATTTTATGTATAATTGTTACCTCTACACAAATACAATTAGAGTAATATATAACAACAGTATTACTGCAGAGAGGTAACCTTACAAAATTAGATACAAAGTCTATTTTACTCTAAGGATTAAGAACTCCACTGATCAGTCTTAGAGGTACATCAAGGTTTTTTTGTTTGTTTGTTTGTTTGAGACAGTTTCACTCTGTCACCCAGGCTGAGTGCAGTCACATGATCTCGGCTCACTGCAACCTCCATCTCCTGGGTTCAAGTGATTCTCCTGCTTCAGCCTCCTGAGTAGCTGGAATTACAGGCGTGAGCCACCACACCCGGCCAAAGTTATTCTATGATACTGGTGCTTTACACAGAGGTAGCAATTTTTACAAATGATAATCCTATGAAAGCTCTTTGTGGATCATTAAAATTCATTTTATGCAATCAGATAAATACTTACCCGGTAATAAAGTGTTAGGATTAAAGCAAGGTATTGTTTTGGACTTCCCCTGAAAAGAAAAAATGTTTACCCAATGTTAATGTAATATTTCTAGATTTTAGAATAAAAATCTATTAGAACTAAAAAATTAGAATGAAGTATTTTCTGAATGGCCTCATCAGGTTCCACAGACTTGTGGGTATCTCCTTCCACCTTCTCACTGGAGTAACATTGTCTGGTTCCTGCTCTAATTCTATGGCTATTTTCTTTGCTACCACAGTTCAATTCTCCCTGTAAGTCCTGGTGTGGAACCTACACATGGTGCCCCATCTGCCCCATGTCAGTTACCTTTTCTGCTTTGAGCACATTCATACCAGAGACTTGGGCTAAATTCTCATTGTAAAATGCCTGAACCCTGGATGGGGGAATTTCCAAAATGCCCTTTCCTCCTGCTTGCTTTCATTTCAGCTCCTAACCTTTTTGGCACTACAACCTGGCTTGCAACTTCTTGTTTTGTCCTATTTGGATTTGGTAATTCAGCTCTGGGATCTATACTAGATGCTCTCCTCATCTGGAAACGGAGATCTGAAACAGATGGAAATATTCTGTTCCAATCAGTGTTTGTCAAAGCTAGATTTAAATTGCAAGGGAATAATTTGTGCCCTTATTCAACAATTCACATTTAAGATCATCATTTTAAATCATGTCATTTAAATTGCTTAGACTTTAGAGGCAAATAGTCCTGTCATGTGAATCAGATGTTTCTTAAAAGATTTTTCTCTATCAATACAGATGCAATAGGGAAAGTTATTGCATAACCTCCAAGTCCCTTCCTGACTTCCTGGGACTATTTTATACATTAAAGAATCTAGCTCACTTGCCTCCCCAATCCTCCTGAATTCCATAATGATTGGTGTCCTATTAGATGATGAAATAAAGGAAACTTTCACAGCCCACAGCCCATTGCAGTTGTACAAATATAAGTCAAAATGTGCCCTCACCGTCTTTTTATCAGCTTCTTTTGTCTGGACTGGGCTTCCCTTGGAAGCTGGGTTCATTCCAAACCTACTCAGGAGATCTTCAGTGGGGGTTCTGCCTGGTTCAGGATACCCTGGGCTGTGCTAGTATAAACCTAATCAAACTGGATTCCCAAATTGATCTTTCTTAAAACTGGCTTTGGGTCTCTGGATCTCCTGTAATTAAACAAGTTCAACTCCTGGTCTGTATCTCCAGCAGCCCTACAAGACTGGACTACTTCCCCTCCCCCAGGCCACTCACATTCAACTGACTAAGAGTGAGCCAAGAAGGCACTGCTTATAAGAGAGACTGGCACTGGGCCGGGCGCGGTGGCTCACGCCTGTAATCCTAGCAGTTTGGGAGGCGGAGGCAGGTGGATCATGAGGTCAAGAGATCAAGACCACCCTGGCCAACATGGTGAAACCCTGTCTCTACTAAAAATACAAAAACTAGCTGAGTGTGGTGGTGGCATTGGCTTCCTAGCAATGCTAGGCCATATCATTGCAGGGTCATGTTGATCACCTTCTCTTGGATGTTATCTTACCGCATATGTGTACTTGTTTTCTTTCTTTAAATTTATTTAACATAAATACTTTGAAATATGATTCCCCAAGTTTTTATTTGTTTCATTTATACAACTTTTATGCAGGTAGGAAAGGGTTAACTCGGCAGGCCTGAGTTGCTCAAATCCTGCACATCCCATATAAAGGCCTGCTTTTAGGACTAACTCTTGGGTCCTGGGATATAAACTCTGAGCTTGGAATATTCTACCTGATAAGAGTGTTTCTGTGTGCCCGCAGCCTTGGGCTATGCTGTATTTATGGTGAACTCCTCTTGTTATGTTTGAGGCCTTCAGACATACTGTACCAATTGCAACAGAGAAGCTGATGCTAACAATGTGACTTATGGTGAAGAGGGCAGGGAGAGGGTTGCTGCTAGAGAGTGAGTAGCTGAGGACAGTTACGTTGCAGGCATTTTGTGCTTCAATGACTGACCCCTAATAAATCTCTGGACACTAAGGCTAGAGTGAGCTTCTGCAGTTGTCAACACTTCACACATGTTATGACACATCATTGCTAGGAGAATTAGGGGCCTCCTCGCATGACTCCACTGGGAGGGGACACCTGGAAGCTTGTGCCTGGTTTCCCCTGGCCTTCATTCCGTGCACCTTTTCCTTCTGCTTTTTGATCTGTTTCTTTTCACTGTAATAAACCATAACCACAAGGATAACAGCTTTTCTGAGGTCTGTGAGTCCTTCTAACAGAGCATCGAGCCTGCAGGTGGTCACAGGGACCTCCTACACAACCAGTATTTCTATATTATTTTAAATAATGACTTACCTTATACTGAATATCCTGGAGGATTTCAGTCACAGCCTTCAAGCCAACATGTTCCTTTCCTATCTGAAAAATATAAAGCATAAACCACAACCACAACATTTTTCAGTGTTTAGCTTTAACTCAAAAAAAAAAACTAACAGGGCCTAGAGTAGTGGCTCATGCCTGTAATCCCAGCACTTTGGGATGCCGAGTTGGGTGGATCATGAGGTTAGGAGATCGAGGCTAACACGGTGAAACCCTGTCTCTACTAAAAATACAAAAAATTAGCTGGGTGTGGTGGAACACACCTATAGTCCCAGCTACTCGGGAGGCTGAGGAAGAAGAATCACTTGATCCCAGAAGGCAGAGAGGTTGCAGTGAGCCAAGATCATGCCACTGCACTCCACCATGGGTGACAGCGTGAGACTCTATCACCAAAAAAAAAAAAAAAAAACTAACAGAACTTGGTTCCAGTCCATCTGAATGTCCTTTTGGAGGAACAATTAAATGGCCTTTTATTAATAACTAGGTCAATGTCTACTAAAGGTAATTAAAGTTGTAACGAAGCTAGTATAATAAAGTATTAGATATATAAATGTACAAGAACTCGTTCTAAATTCTTACTATGTACAGGAATCACTCATTTTGCTACATATAATATATCAAATTATAAAGCACTGTTATATAAAAATATCAAGTATATTTTTGAATTAAAACTACTCAGTACATGTTCAAACCCTTCCATGTTTAACTCTGGCATCTATAGATCATTGCTATAAAGATTTTAACAATACTGAAAAATTATATTAACTTAGAAAAGCAGGTATGTGATTTTGTATGTTAAATTCATCAAAATCAAGACCCTTCTTGATTACTACTAGACATAATTTTATAACTACCTATTTTTAAGTAAATAAGAATGTGCTTTTTATAGCCTTATTTTTAAAAACATATCACTATATATTATTAGTGTATAAAATGCTCCCAAAAAAATTGAGACAAAAAAATTCTAACACTTAATATTCTTGACTTTGGCTTTAAAACTTTTAAATGAAATCTGACCAATTTCCAATGGTCCATGATAATGGAGGAGAGTAATGGAGGTCATTTAGAACCTCAAATAAACAATCGCTGCTTTTGTCAGCTTTTCTCCTTCTACATAGATATTTGCAGAATGACCTAAGAGAAGCAAGAGTAGCTGTCAGTATGTTCACATTCTCTGTTTCTACCAATATTAACCAACTGCAAAACATGCAGATGAAAGAGCATCCAAAGGCACAGGAGAGATACAAGAAATGCTCCACCTAAGGTAGGCCAGTCAGCTCTAAACCATCAAGACGTGAACTACTTTCCAAGAGTCTACAATTATTCCTGAGATAGGCTCTAAAAACAGAAAGTAAACTTTCTAAAGTTAAAAACAAACAAAAAAAATTAAAACCTAATGCATATGTACCAGTGGGTACAGCAGCCTGAATTTTTAGGCAGAAATCATTACCCATTCTTCAGGAGAAATGGACCTCTCTTTGTCTTACTGGTTTAACCTTGCTATAGCACTGGGAGGCCTACGTCTGCACTTGGGGTCTGCTTTCATCTCAGGCAACTCCTGTTGGGTTGTAAACTCTTTGAAGAGTCCACATATGAACACTAAGGCCACTCAATGTGGCAGCTCAGGAGCAGGCTCACTTTGCACTGGACTGCCTGGATTCCAATCCTGACTCTGCCACCTCTTAGCTGCGTGGCCTTAAGCAAGTGTACTTAACCTCTACATCCTTCCGCTTCCTCAGCTATTTGCTGGGGAGGATAAAAATGATAGGTTTGTAGATAAGATTAAATCAAACGAAAGCTGTAGAACAGGTTTGGGTCATCATAATTCATTTAATGTCCATTACTATTCTTAATCTGGACGCCCTAGAGCATCAAATATAGTTTTTCCATACAGTAGCGCTTAACAACTATTACTAGCTCCCTCTATCTATAAAGACTCTACTTTATGGGCAAAACTTTATATCTTGCAAATTCTATAAACTCTGTTATTACGCCATCTTTTTCTTTTCCTTCCTTGCCAAATTTTTGTATGAAGTAATGATGACCAGCAAAAAGCAAGTACTGATGATAATCTCCACACCCCAACTGCTAAAACCATGCAAGCAACTGTTCAGATAACACAACCTGGTACCAAAAGCCCACTAGGAACCTTGAGAACAACTCATTTCTCAGCTCTCACCTTTTGCCGTCTTTCACCACCACTGGAAATGCAAACCACTTTGGTCCGTTCTCCTTGCCTGGCATCTCAGCCCCGAACCACCTGTTTTTTTCACTTCTAACTCAATCTCTCCTTATCTTCCACTGCACTCTCTAGAACAGAACAACCTTGCATTTCTGCCAACATCTCCCACCACTTCCTGATCTACCTGAACCCCTCAGGTCTGCCCAAGGGCATGGCTCTTTTGCAGGCCCTTCGAGTAGACGCCATGCAGTCCCCCAGGGAGACAGACTGGGATCCACAGTCAGTGTACTCTTGCTCCCTTCAGTGTGGAACTCTCTGACCCACATGCTCAAGCCATCCTCCCAAGGGAACCATCCTCTAAGGCTATCAAGGCCTCCTTCTTTCTCCCTTACTGACCCACTAGACAATCTCTCCCAGGCATCACCTCCTGCTACTACCCAGGACAGCTTCAGCACCCAGGGTTGGAGGCCCCTCCCTGGCCTAAGTCTCTTCACCCTTCAGTCTGTGGCCTTCTGCCCCATTCCACCTCAGCAAACCAACTCTGAGGACACTCCTGGTACGTGCTCTCATTCTGAAAACTTCAATTCTGAAAGACTGGCCTCTCTGACCAGATGCCCTGGGTCATCCAGCTCTCCTGCTCTTTCCTTTCTCCCCTTCACTGATCACCAGGAGCCAAGGCTGGGAGGTCCCTGTGGCTTCTTCTCCTTCCCCCTCCTGCCTAGACATGGTGTGGGACTGGTTAGACAGAATGATGTCTCTCCAACCACTCTCCATTCTTTAATCCTTTTACCTCCTAAATCATCTGCTCTGTGATGGATCAACACAACAACTTACTAGAACTCTCTAGTCCTTTACCTGGATAAAGAACAACCCATCATATCCTGTCCTGTATGATCTGGGGTGCCCAATCCCTCAGTGAGCCAAGTCTATTATCATCCCCTTCTGGTCTATTTCAAGACTGAATCCCACACCCACGTTTTCTTTGTTCTATAAATAGTTCTGCTTTGTGTCTCAGAGATAATGAAGGTCATCAGGCATGAACTCCCTTAATGTCCTGCCCTTCTCCACCTACAAATAGGCCCCATGTGTGCCCACCCTTTCCTCCTGGCCCTCTATTTTGGAGAAGGGGTGGCTCTGCTCCTATCTGAGATTAGTCCACCGCATAAGCTCTCCATCCCATGCCCTCTTGCCTCCTCCAGGACTTTTCCACATCAGTGACACCCTCTCTTTCCAGTATTTTTAATCTCTGTCTCTGAAATAGATCTTATTGCTCAGGGAAAAACAAAAACTACAGGCAGATCTCAAATCTCAAAAGTTTCACTGGACGTCATCGCTAGTTATTGCCCCCTGTCCTTCCTTCCTTCCTTTGGCCAAACTTCTTGGAAGGAAAGTCTACTCAATGCCTCCGACTTCCCTCCCACCGAATTTCTTTCCTCCAGCCCGAGGGCCAGACTCCCCAGATGGATTTCAGCCCATCCTTCCCTTCCCCTCTCCTTCCCTCCTTCCTGAAATTTTGCTCTCAGTTCTGCAGTTTTACTCTCTCCTGAGAATTTGCACACAGATAACCTGAATTTTTCCTCACAGAAACTTATGAAAAGTTAGAAAAAGTGTGCTTGCTCTCCAGGCTTTCCCTTGCCTGCAATAATGCAGCTTGTTCTTGGAAACACTCGCATTAGTTCTAAGGGCTGGGTTTTCAGTCCGAAGCTCTACAAATCCAGGTCACCTGTTACGTAGTAAGAATTAGGAAGTGAAAATACTAAGTTATCACACCTAATTCCATCCACAAATATTTGAGTACCAATTCCAAAGATGAAACTGACGTGTTCCTTTCCCTTCTATATATGACTATATGGTTATTTGCATTCTTATTTTTATTTTACTATTTTTTATTCTCACTTTTAGTACCTTCTACTGTCTCAATTTCTCAGATTTGGATACTTTATTAACTTTTCTGGGTTATAAGAGTAGTCCTTCATAATTATTACTTCAATATACTAAAAATTATCAAAATATATTTCTATTATGAAAAAATTTTTTTCATTAATATTTTGTGATTTCTTTCTAGTTATATAATGCAGTTATAAAACACAAGGAATGTAGGTCCCCACCTGTGACAAAGCTGTGAAATAAATAGTAAGAGGACTCACTGAAAAATGTAAGGATTTCCTCTAAATTTCTATGATGTGTCATATTTGCAAGATGCTGATTTTAAAATATTAAGAGCCTAAACTGGATGGCTACTTTCAAACATCAATAAAGAAACATCTAGGAGATATGTATTAAAAATTATTGCAATTAATTTGTGATATATATGCCATAAAAAAACAAGTTTAAAAGGGCCCATTATCGAACTCTCTTTGGAAAATTAAGTTTTTGAAGAACACTGTGCTAACATGCTGTAATCCCAGGTTATCCAACAGGCAGCCCAGAGCCATGCAGAGCGGGAACTCTGGTTTCTGGTCCTAATGGCAGCTTTAAAGCTAAAATTTCCAGGTAGTCTTTCACCTCTAAATTTTTTACGATGTCAAATAGGTAATAAGACAAAATTTAGAAGATTCACCTTAAAAACTTAATTAAGTTTTCACCTCTGAAAGCACAAGACCTGCTTTCATATGTTTGGGTAAATTTATATACTATCCTTTGCCTACCACAGTGCTCAAATCTAAATGTTATATTGACTATATCTGCAAAGGTATTTCAAGTAATCTCAGAGTGAAAATTGTTAACAAAGAAGGGCTAAAGTAATCTACTACATAATTCTTTTTTTTTCTTTCTCTTTTTTTTTTTTTTGTAGATTTTTCTGTAAACCAGGGTCTAAAGACATTTTCTGAAAACCTTTTTCATAAAATAAAATCTACCTTCAGGAGTCATTTTCTCAATCATTTCTCCAAAGATCCTGAATGTTTCTCCGAAGAAAATTTCTAACTTTAAATAACGGAACTATTTTCTACCAACGAATATGGCTGAATTCTGATGAACCACAAGGATCAAGTTTTCTATTTTTATCAAGTGTTCTCTGTATGTGTGTAATTTCATCTCTAAGCAATAAAATTGAGAATAAAAAGTATTTTACAAAATGATTTGGAAATTAGCATCTCTAAACAATACGATAATCACAGCAGAGAGTTTACCTGAACAAACAGAGCAATGATGGCGATCCCGTGCGGCTTCCCCACAGCCTCATCAATGCTGCCAAACAGAGTGGAGTTCCAGTGGATCAGATGGAGCTGGGTGAGTGGCAACAGACAGACCACATCATTTAATGTGCTACTTATAGTCATAAAAGCAAAGATATAGCCATTTCTTTACGATTTCTATATGGTATCACACACAGCAAGAGGATCACAAGTAGACACAAACTACTGGCTTCATACGAGTTCTCTGTATGAATTCTTTCCTTATTATTTCTGAGCAGAAGCAGTGCTCAGTGGATCGCTGCCTCTTAAGTCCAATTTTCATCCTGATGAGGAGGAAGATGACTAGAGGGACTCACAGACTTCACATGGATTCAGTTACCTTTCCTGGGATGTCATCCTTTTGAATCTCCATGAAACAAAACTCCCAGTCTGGGCACAAACACTAGAACTCATTCAAAGGATGAATACCTGCATAATCAAATCCTGCATCACCCAGTATTTCCATCAGGAAATGTACAAAGCCAGTCTGTAGTTCTAGTAAATTATTTTAACTTTCTAAGAATATCCAGAGATAGCATCCTGGGAAAAAAAGAAAAAAAAAAAAGCTGCATATTTAAAGCCATGGTAAAATAATAAATGCTGATGTAAATCTCTAAAAGAAGGCTATTTCCTGCACTGGAGATAAAATTTTATCTGTGAAGAAATGCTCAGAGGCCTCCCTCACTCCTAGCCTCATAAAGCTTTGCAGCTTTCAAGTTTATCTAGAATAAGCACTTGCTCCTACAGCACTGATAAAACACTTGCAAGAAGCCAAATTCAATTCCTGATTAAAAACCAAATGTCCACTGAGGTTCTTAGTCTAATAGTAGGTAGGTAAACCTTTAGTATACTAAGTATTTAGTATACTAAATACTGCTTAGTATAATAGTAAGTAGGTAAATAATACCTTCATCACTACAGCTTTTCATCAAGTTATAATTACCGCCTTACAACATTGCCTCATCTTAAAATTAGTTCTAATACCGAAAGACATAGCTAAAATTCAACCACTATTTGTTTTAGCATTTATATTAAAATATTCAATAAAATTATCATAAAGATGGCCACAAATTGGATTTTTCCACTGCTGAATTAATCCAAGTAGAATCTGATATTATAAAACTGACCACTAGAGGGAGGTAATGAAATCCTCTACCAATAATAGAACAGGTAACTAGGAAAAGTGCCCCATGGCTCACTCAGCCAGGTCAGGCTGTGAGGCTGTGAAAAACTCACAGAGACTGTGACTATCCAGTAAATGCAACTGAAAGGCACTGCTTTTAAGAAAACCATGTTCTATAATCTCTCAATAATAAAAGACAGTTTTAATCTTCCCTTCTCTGGCTGCAACAACAGCATAGGAGTCCTAGTGGTAGAGGTAAGAACTGATTGCCTTAATTAAACCACCAACAAAGCAGGTCTAGGCCCAAGGTTAAAATAAATTTTTATTCCACAAATTACAGAATTCCAACTGACATTTTTCTTACTTCTCACAGCAATATTTTGGGACTTTTTTAAAACAAAACATTCATAAACCACAAAAGCATGGGTTTTTCTTTTTCCCTACTCCCCACAATTCAGCAACATCATCACTCACACCTGCCCTTCAAAAGCTGCTGCACATTTTTTGTGTGTTTAAAAAGCTAAGGGTCCCCACTCCTTAAGTGCACCGTGGGTGGTGACTTTGTTTCAAACAGTAAAGTATGGAACGGGGATAAAAATAGTGACTTTACAGTAGATAAACCTAATAAACACTATCTGATCAAGGTCAACATCAACAGTGATTAGTCATGTTGATAGGGTGTATGTATCCTTATATGTGAAGAAAATGGCACTTTACTGCTGTGTTTTCTCTCAATGACCCATAACCCAATCTAGCCACAAGAAAAACATCAGACAAATCTCAGTGACAGACACTCCACAAAATACCTCACCAGTAAGTACTCCTCAGAACTGTCAAGGTCATCAGAAACAAGGAAAGCCTGAGAAAAATGTCACAGCCAAAAGAAGTCGAAGAAGACATGAGAACTAAATGCAATATGGTGTCATAGGTGAGATCCCAGAACAGAAAAAGGACATTAGGTAAACACTAAGGAAACCTAAATAAAATATGGATTAGTAACATATCAGTATTGGTCCATTAATTGTAACAAATGTAATCATGCTAATGTAAAATGTTACTAATAGAAGAAACTGGGTTGGAGTGCATAGGAATTTCTGTACTGTCTTTATAATTTTCCTATAAATGTTAAACTGCTCTAAAAAATATTCTTTTTAACAAAAGACAAAAACTAAGAGAAATGCTGGCACTTCAGTCAACCCAAGCTAACAAGGATAACAGAAGGTTGCTATGACCCCCGCATGTCTAGCAAAATAACACAAAATGAAAGCAGCAACAGCAGCTCTCCCACGCATCCTTCACTCTACCTTCTGTGTCTTCAATAATCACCTGAGTCTTGGTGGTTCCAGGGCAGGAGAGATTCTCCCTTCACAATAACAAGGGACCCAAGCTTTAAAAAACAAAGCTCTGTCCTGCTTCTGATAAACCTTCTCTTAAAGGTCCTTTCTCTCATTTTCAGACCAAACAAATCATGACAGACGCCCTTTCTACACCAGTAGAGGTCGGCTAACTCAAGTACCAGGCAAATGTCCACCCCATTCTGGAACTCAGCCAACCTTCAGCTGTAACCTAGTAGTGGTAACCTAGATGCGTGGCCCACAGGCACAGCACTCTGCACCTGCGCTGCCTCTCAAGTTAACTTGCTCTGCTCCCCACGCGCCTTTCCTCTCCAACTGTATGAGTCTGCTAAGGTTGTCATCACAAAGTGGCACTGACTGGGTGGCTTAAACAATAGACATTTATTTTCTCACATTTCTGGAGGGTGGAAGTCTGAGATCAAGGTGTGGGCAGGGCTGGTTCCTTTTGAGCCCTGTCTCCTTGGCTTATAGATGGCTACCTTTTCCCTTTGTCTTCACATGGTCTTGCCTCTCTAGGAGTCTTGTCCAAATTTCCTCTTCTTGTAAGGACACCAGTCATAGTGGATAAGGGCCTGCCTAATGACTTCCTTTTAACCTAATTATTTCTGTAATGACCCTATGTCCAAATATGGTCAGTCTGATGTGCTAGGAATTGGCATTTCAATTATGAATTTGGCAGGGCCACAATTCTGCCCATGACACCAGCTATCTCACCCTTTGCTTTCTGCTCACCTTAAGAAAGTCTTTTCAAATCTGAAAAGCTTGAATTATTCACATCGACATCTGTTCTGCCACTGCCCCTTCTTTATTCCAATAATTTTATCATATTGTGCCTTATATTAATTAGTGCTGGTTCTGTTTCACAAAGCAAAGCCACAGAGGCAGGAAATTGTAAGTGCATTTGAAGGACTAACGGTACCTTGGTGGGTAGCTAAAGGGTACAGAAGTCTGGCAACGACAAGAGTTGAGGCTAGAGAGCTAGAGGGGTCAGACTGCACAGAGCTTTAAATGTTATCATAGCTGTATTCTGGAAAACACTAAACCAATATATTATTTCAATGAATATTATGTATGCAGTCTGGAATCAAACTCCCCCATAACAACCTCTTTCTTTCAAAGGTCTTTTTGATAGTACAGGGGCTGGATTGGAAGTCGCAGACATTGAAAGCTGGAATATAAGCTAGGAGGATACCACAAAAGTCCCAGCTAAAAAATGATGACAGGAATGCAGGACAGTTAATTTTATGTGTCAACCTAGCTAGGCTATGGTGCCCAATTGTTTGATCAAACACCAGTAGAGACATTGCAGTGAAGGTGCTCTTCAGATGTGATTGACATTTAAATCAACAGACTTTGAGTAAGGCTGAATGCCCTCCACTATATGAGCAGGCCTCTGCTATACAATCAGTTAAAGCGCTTAAGAGCACAGACTGAGGTCCCCCAAGGGAGAAAAAAATTCTGCCTCCAGAGCTCTGGATAAAAATTGGCCTGAGTTTCCAGCCTTCAAACTCAAGCTGCAACATCAACTCTTACATGAATTTCCAGCTTTCAGCCTACCTCTCAGATTTCAGATTTGCCAGCCCCCACAACCACATGAACCAATTCCTTAAATTAAATCCCAATCGCTTCTTTCTCCCTCTGTTTCTCTCTCTTTCTCCCTCTCCCTGTTTCTCTGGAGAACCCTAATACGGATCATGCAAACAAAAAAAAAAAGTATGGTAACCAACAGAAGTTTAAATCTGATGATGACTAACGCCAATGGGAATAAAGAAAAATGACCCTAACATTTAGCCGTGACAACATTTGGGATTTATTCTTCTAAGACAAAACATGGTCCCCTTGGGGAGGGGGGATGAAGTGACAAAACAATCCTCTGATGATCAAAAATAACATATTATAACTTCTACTTATATTTATTTTTATCAAACGGCTTTTTATTTCAACTTTTTCTATGCTTCATAAAATATATAATATAAATACATATTAGTACATGAATATAATTTATTAACAAATATACACATATTATGGATACATGCTCCAAAGTTTGTTCTAATGCAGTGGCTAAAGACATCTGGAGACAAACAGGTTTGAATGGAAAAGCATATGATACTACAGATATGGCTCAGGAAATGATGAAGCAGCCCGCAGTACATCTTATGAACTGTCTTATTAAGGTCCAAGTAGACAGCTATTATTAGCAGAGAGGACTCACAAGACTCACTTCAAAGCCTAACAGCCTGGATATGCTCTGGGGTGTGTCTGGTCTATGGAGAGGACAGGATACAGAGGCAGCAACCCTGTGCACTTCTCCAACTCCATTGATAAATTCTGAGAGGCAATGTGCTCTCACAAAAGACCTCAGCTAGGAATCTCGTCTTAAGATTCTTGTTTCAGTTCTACAACTCTTTAGCTCTGTGAACTTCACTAGTCACTAACTTCTTTCAGCATCAGTCTCTCTGTAACACAGTAGACTGTATCTTAAAAGCTTGGATTATTCACGCCTTTATCTTCCCATAGTACTATTTTTCCTATATTCTTATCACGTTTTACTGTTATTAGCATTAGTTATATATAGCCAGCAAAGGCAGGGAAGCAGGATGATGGATTTTGACAATGATGAGCAGCCAACTGGATTATAGTATAAACCAAGTATGTAAATGCCACTTACCATTTCTAAGGAGAGCAAGGGTTCACGGCATTAGCACTGCATCTGCTGTTTAGAGATAGACGGGCTACTGCATAGGGTCACTTACTCCTCAAGGGTCCACTGGACTAAAGATGGCCCCAGACAGTACCCTGCCCCATAGGCCTTCAAGAGCCTGGACCTGCTCTGACTGGTAAACACACTGCACAGCAGGTGGCTGAGGGGCTGCCACTTGCAGCCTGAACCCAAAGCCTACTATGGCTACCAACAACAACAGCAGAATTCCTCCTACTGAAAGAATCTGCCTCGAGGCGCCCTTTAGCCATTCTCCCTCAAAAGGCAAAAGGTTTGGTCTCCTCCAATGCTTGGGCACGTCAGGGTAGAAGAAAGTGGTTTTCTGTAACAATCAAAGCTGAGTCCTTCCTCACTCCTTATAACTCTTCCCCCCACCCCATCAAAAGGAGGCAGTGTTACAAAGACATAAAACAGCCAAGATCCATTATTACTCTGGCAGCATGATGACCACTATGTCTTCTGTTAAAAAAATCGGACGACAGGAAAACAACCATAATGTATCCTTTTACAGCTTCAGGGAAAATCTTGGACCGAGCTTTTGCTACAGGACTCACAACTTCATATTCCTGCAACTGATTATGCTGCCTTACCATTAGCACCTGTCAAATGTTCAAAACGTTCATCTTAATGTACTTAACTCACAGAATAGATAAATTTGTCCAAAGTTATGAAACTGTGACATGCCACAGCCTTATCATCATTTGTCACTGAGAAAAATAAGTTTGAAGATTTCATGGCGGCTTAACAGAAAGCTATCTTCACGATAAATGAGATTTATTATTAGCATAAATAACACGATGGCGGTAAAGTACCAAAGAATGAATCATGAGGAATGGAAAAAGTAGTAAACACTGAAAAGGCAATTATGACTCACAAATTTCCTTTTCCCCAGCCCTGGGCACTCATACAAATTCTGTGACATCTCCTAACTGCAAATGCAGGGACCTTTCATTTCAGATGTCTTCTTGCCACCTCAACATGAACATTTCTACAACTGACATCGACTCTCTTCAAAGGAGCTTCCCACCCACACACTCTTCATAGAAGTCCCCCTCCCACCCCGCTTGCCGGGTTTGAGACCTGGGACCCCGGAGCCTTTATCTCCAGAGCTCATCTAGACCTCTCCTGGGCCCTGGTATTTACATTACAAAGCCCAACTAATCTCTTTTTAACACAACTTTCACCACATTTCCTCTGTTGAAAATCTCTGATTTCCTTTATTTCCTATCCGTATCAGGCTTACATTTCTCAAACCACATCCTTCCCCACCCTAACTCTCCCCACACGCTCAAACCAAGCCTGACCCTGACTCCTCACAACAGCCTCCCCATTCTGCTTATGCCCACTCACCTGGAATGCCTTTCCCCAATCTGCCCTGACGCCCACCAGAATTCTACCTATCCTCCTAGGCACAGATGGGCATATGACAGAAAGATGGAGGCTGGAGATGCAGAAATAAAGGGTGCAGGGAGGAGGGGGGACAGTGGGAAGGGAGACAGAGACAGAGAACTTCAACCAACAGACAGGAAGAAAAAGGAAGAGAAAGAGGGGAGAAAACCGGGATTTTCACCAGAATCATTTTATCAAAAGGGAGATAAATTCAGGGGTGTCTTGAGGGTTTGGTTTTTGCAAGAGATGGGGTCTTGCTCTCATCCAGGCTGCAGTGCAGTGACAAAATCACAGCTCACTGCAGCCATGAACTCCTGGGCTCAGGCGATCCTCTCACCTCAGCCTCCAGAGGAGTTGGCATTACAGGTGTGAGCCACAACTGAATTCAGTTTTAGATAGGAGTGTACACCCACATCAGAACCATCAAACCAGTGCCCCATTAGTGAGAGATGCAGAACTCCTGCTGCCTTGAGAAAGGGCTAAAGGTACAGGGAGCAGATACCCCTAGAGCAGGGGTGTTCAATCTTTTGGCTTCCCTGGGCCACACTGGAAGAAGAAGAATTGTCTTGGGCCACTCATAAAATATAATAACACTAATAATAGCTGATGAGAAAAAAAAATTGCAAGAAAATCTCATAACGTTTTAAGAAAATTTACAAATTTGTGTTGGGCCACATTCAAAGCCATCCTGGGCTGCATGTGGCCCATGGGCCATGGGTTGGACAAGCCTGCCCTGGAGAAATGTGACCTTGTACAGTTGGTTCACTCATGGACTAATAAGGTTTCGCTGTGTCCCCAACCAAATCTCATTGTGAATCGCAGCTCCCATAATTCTCACATGTTGTGGGAGGGACTCTGTGGAAGATAATCAAATCTTGGGGGCAGTTTCCCCCATCCTGTCCTCGTGGTAGTGAATAAATCTCACAAGATCTGATGGTTTTACAAGGGGTTTCTCCTTTCACTTGGCTCTCATTCTCTCTCTTGCCTGCTGCCACGTAAGATATGCCTTTCACCTTCCACTACGATTGTGAGGCCTCCTCAGTCACGTGGAACTGGGAGTCCATTAAACCTCTTTTTCTTTATAAATTACCCAGTATTGGCTAAGTCTTTATCAGCAGCATGAAAACAGACTAATACATGGATCAAGTCTTGAGAGAAACTGACAGGGGGCCAAAGACTGAGCTTTGGAAAATGGTGAGATAATGAAAGAGGGACTATCAAATATGCAGGAGGGAACTCAGAAAATTCCAAAGTGCCATTAAAAGAGAACAGACTTTCTAGAAGACAGTGTGGGCATCAATAGTGTCAATGAGATACTAGCAGCAAAGCTATGACAGCTACAAAGAAACAAGGAAAAATGAGGACAGAAAGAGACTTTGGACTTACTGTTTTTTAGGTTACTGAGATGGCAGTTTCCAGACAGTGAAAGGCAAAGAGGCAGAACACAGAGACATTAGGATAAAACAAGTGGAGCAAGGCCAATCAGCCTATAAGGTGGGCAGGATTATCAGAAAACAAACATTAGAAGTCAGCTGAAATCACTGTTTGAGAGTGAGCAAAGTTCACCTTTGACTTTTTAATATTCTTATCTATTTTCTTAATGGTTAAAAGTAAAACTGGAGAGAAATAACAGGTTGCTGTTAAGTTTTGATGAATAATAAACATTCAATGCAGCCCATGAACTCAGATGCAACTGGACCTGAAAACCACTTTCTACCCAATGTACAGTGGTTAAGAACTTTCCTCTGAGCTAGGACGCTATAGAGTATAGCTTCACAAAGGGAAAAAATCATCAAGCACAGATGTTCATTTCTGTATCCTGATTTTGCTTAATTGCCTTCCTCAGCCCCCAGAAAATCCAACTATAGAAAACAGTAGCAGGTCCCAATAGATTCTGAGTTCCAGAAGCTAAGTACCTCATCCACCCATACTCTACCACACTCAAAACAGCCCTTCTCAGAGCACTCAGAGGGGGCTATAAAATTTTGAAAAAGAAAAAAACAAGGGTTATATCTCAGCTGTTCTTATGATACCGGAAATTGAAAGAAAGAAGATAGTAAGCACTGGAAAAAGAAGGAAAAAGGGGGAAAAATAAATGTGAAGTGAAACATTTGAGTCACAAAATTGGTCATTAAATAACTGAAAAATAGTTAACAGAGAAAACACCATCTCTCTCTAGATCCACTCATAATTATATTAAGCAGCCCATTCATCAGCAGATAAATCAAGGTTTAGTGTGTATTATTTTCAGATGCTGTTACGCTTTAAGTCATCATTGTCAATATATTATGCGGCTATTATTCAGAGAAGGGCATTCAAGTTCTAGACAGATATAACAGCGACAAAATACTGTAAAGCATGGAATGGAACATAAATTATTTGAAATTCTATCTCTAGCTATCACCTACTTGTTATGTCTGCCGAAACCTAACTATGTCTTGTCTTACACAGAGAGGTAGAAGAGAAATAGGAGAATGTGACAGAGGGCTTCAGAGCAACTTCCCCCATGAAGACATTAATATCAAAAGGTATTTACAGTGTTCTTAGGATTCAGAATCTTCCATTTAAAAGGCACTGGTACTATGTAATTTATAAAAAGAAGATCTTATTTCAAAGCAGAATGACTGCCTTTTTAAATACTGACTGATTTCCTGCCTTCTTAGGAACAGGGCATCATAACACCATTGGACTCCTCTCCCAAAAATGAAGCTTCCTTTATGAAATTCACTATAAAAGGTTGGGAAAAGCTTGCTGGCGCAGTCATGCATCAAAGAAAAGAAAAACTGCATCATTTTTATGTTTTATACTTAATGTAAAATCAGAAGCAATTAAAACTGATTCTTCAACACTGGTTTCTTCATTTCCAGGAAATATCCTACATTTTATTTTCTTAAAAAACAAAACAAAACAAAATCCTGAATTGTAGGCTATAACTGCAATTAAATTGTTATAACTTCCCTACTTCATTTACTATTTTGTAAAATAAAGAAAGCAAAGAGACTGTCAATTGGTATTGTAATAGAATGTAAGTCATTTATAGATTGGATCTGTTCATTCTATACAGTGAATCAGTGACTAATGGCTGCAATCCTCTCCCTGCTCATCCCTGAATGAGAGCCACAATGATGAATGAGTTCTGAAATAATGGCAGCATTCATCTCAACATTTATTGAGCACCAACAGTATCTAGGGTCTGTGTTCACTGCTTCTGACACTGGAAATGCAAAGACCTCAAATCTTGTTATAAAAGAATCCAGGGTGTAAATAAATAAAAATATGAAATTTGTAGCCCAATAGAAGAAAAGGATGAGTGAAAACAATTAGTGCACAATAAAAATGTTAAAGGATGCTGTAGGTATTTTTGTTGATTTAATAGGCACTGATGTTACATTTTCGGCCAAGAACTGTTCTTTACAAATATTACTTCATTCCATCCTCATTAGCATCTTCATAATGGTAGATTCTATGACCATCATCAACACCCCAATTTAACAAGAAGGAAATGGAGGCACAGTAACCTGTCCAGGATTACACAGTAAACAAGTGACAGAGACAGACTGTGGACACAGACTATGCCACCTCTGATCCCAAGAGGGAGGACTGGAGAAGACTGAGCGGGGTAGAATGCACAGTGTGAGTATTCACACAAAGCATGGAAGAATGGCAACATTCTCTGCAGAGACAAGAAAAACCAGGGAAAGGAAGCGAGAGTGTGCAACCCAAGACACTGCTGGCACACCACCCGCACACCTGGTGTTAGTGAGCACTCTCACTCCAGCTCCTGGGAAAGCTACCTGACCTGAGTCTTCTCTGTAAAAGGGAGACCAGACTGTCTATTGTGTGATGCCCCTACAAGGGCAAGGAATAGTCTCTGGAAAGGTTTTAGAAAATACAGAGTAAGCGCCGGCCAGAGCAGAATCCGAGTCAGAGAAGCAGGAGGTGGTGACAGAAAGGTCGGCAGTGCTGAAAGGTCTAGCGCCCCACTTTGGAAAACACAAGTATGGTCACTTACCTTCAGCAGGGCTATCTTCTCATTATGCTGCCTGAACTCATCTACTTACTTTCTTACAGTTTAAAGAAAACTAATAATGCGTTCCATTATAGAAGGCCAGATCACCGCCACAGAGACGCAACCTCAAATGTCTCCAGAAGTGAGGACAGCAGAGCTGTGAAAAACGGAATCATTGGGGCCATGCCTCCAAGTGTTTAAACTCCACAATTTACGAAACACAGTGCCAGCTGGAGCCGTCCTTAAATCCAGCCCAAAGGCCCACCAGTCAGCATCCCTGCATACATATCATTAATATTCTAACACCAAGGTCACCTGCCTCCCAGAAAAGGTAAAACCATCAGAAGGCACTGTCTCTGCTTCCTGCCGGGACCTCCTGCCAGTCTTTCCTCCCGCTGCCTCTTTTCCAGGAGTAAACATCTGCTCCTTTCTGCCACCACCACTCAAGGGTTTTCATCCACCAGCTCTTTTCTGAGCCTTTAACCTCTCTCTCCTTAGCTCCTTCTCAACACTATTTAAATATGCATAGATTTTTCTCCTCTAAAAAAAAAAAAAAAAATTTGCTTGACCTCACATACCCTCTTACTTTATCTTTACAGCAAACTGTTTCAAAAACTTATCTCCACTCCCATCACCACCTCCTCCCTGCCCATTTCCTCTGCAATCTACTGAAATCTGTCTCGCATCCCATCAGTTTAGTGAAACTACTCACCACGTTTCCCACTAAATCACGTTTTTGGCCTGGGAGACCAGATCGCCTGCTCTGCAGCAGCTGATAGCCTTGCCTGTACTTCTCACACTGCCCCTTCCCATGGGTTTCGCAGTGCCACACTCTCCTGGTCTCCTTCTTCTTTGACAGTAGTTCCATTGCAGGTTCCGTTACTGGTTCTCTCCCCCTGACAGGGTTCCACCCTAACACCTCTTCTCTCTGAGCACGTTCTTGATGGCTGTTCTCATCTACTCACTTGTTGTCAATCCTCGCCTGAATGCTCATGACTCCAAAATCAGCATTTTAAATCAAAATCTCTGTCCTGAGACTATCTCCCTTTATTAAACTGCCCAGTGAAATATCTCCAGTGGGATATTTTAGAGTTAGCATTTAACAGCTGAGTTCCCTCCACCGCCCCTCAGACTGTGTCTTTGTCTTCATTTCCCACCTCTGGTGATGGAACCCAAGCCAGAAATCTCTTCCATTACTCTCTTCCCTTACAAACAACCAAGAGCTATATGTCTTGCCATTTTCACCTCTCGAAAAATCTCCCAAATGCATCCACTTGGCTGATTCCCATCACCAGTGCCTTCGTTTCAAGATCCATAATCTATTGTTAGACTTATGCCTATCTCTTAACTGTCTCTATGCCTCCAAAGCTGGCTTTGATTCATTCTCTATCCTGTAATTATATACTGCAAGCCTGCTCCTCAGGTGCTCCTTACTGTGCACGGGGTATAGTTCATCCTCCTTCACATGCAATGCACTCACTAAATGAATGTATCGTTTTACAATCTTGATAAGTATGGCAAATTTGGTTTATTATGTATTAACTATTTCAGGTGTGTTGGTGATAACAATTAGAGTAATAAGGTCTTTTTAGTAATAAGCATGCACATAGAGCAATTTTAATTGGGTTTAAAATTCAGCACTATTTCATTTTTCTTTCATTTCTCTGTGAAATACCACTGTCAATTTGCACACTCCAACTTTACATAGCTAATAGATTGTCTAATAACCTAGTTTTCAGAAAGAGTATTTTTTAAATCCAATTACAATTCAAAATACTACAATTTACAATAAAATGCATTTATCTGAAAAATGTTTTTAAAAACCACTCTATTTTAATTCCCACTACACCTGGAAAGGTACTTGTCTGTTAACACTGTTTACTCAGGGTCTTTCACTTTTTGAAAAGCAATTATCTAAAGTCAAAATCAGAACCTGTTTATTAGAAATAGGGGAAGGCATACAGTGTATAGGGAAGAGAATGGTAGTTGGTCCAAGTCTCAGTCATTACCTAAGTGACCTTGAGCAACTAATGTCTCACGACCTGATTATTCAGCTGAAAAACAGATATAACATCTACTTCTAAGGAATATTTTAATGATGAAATAAGATATGGCATGTGTCTGGCAAACAGAGAGTCTTCATAAGCATTCCCACCATTCCCTGGGGATTATAGTACAATGCATCTTGTATTAACTCCACAGCCATGAGAAAACGCAAAGAACACAAAACTTTCCAACAATATAAACACCCTATATCTTCAAAATACTGTGAGAAAAGTAAATTTTGACAAGCTAAAAAAAAACCAAATATATACATAGAGACACATATAACCAGAATTCTACAAAAAAATTCTCTGAAGTGGAGGAATTTTTCTTGCTCTAAAACTAAATGAAACTGCCCTAATCTGAAAGACAAACAGCCCTGTGAAAATCTACACCTATGCTTTTCCCCCAAAGTACTTCCTTATTTATATAAGTTTTGTAATTTACTTTAAAATCATAACAAACTAATCCAACTCACTTGTTGCTCAAGGGAGTTGCACAAAGAACCATTCTTTAGCAAACTCATCATAAACCACATTATTTCTAGTGTTAATTAAAGGGAATTATGCTTCGCTGAGATTTGTGTAAGACTCTCCTGTTAATACAATAACAGTGCTATAGGCAATCAACTTATTTTAAAGGACATTCTAGAAAACTGACTTTTAACACACTAGTGACCTGAAATACAGAGCCCAAGTTCCCTTTCAATGTTGTAACAAGGTGAAGTATCACTTTCCTTGACTGAGGTGGAACTTGTACCAAAACAGCTTGTGAGTTTTTTAAAAAGGTCAATTAGGAACAGGAAAGGCATCAATGGGTGTGAACCAAAAAAGCGCAACAATTCAGATAGGAAATTTTACCTAAGTTTACATGGAAATGCACTTCAGTTCAGTACAGCTCATACTGACTGGGCTGGGTCAGGAGGGAGTGGGATTTTTAAAATAAGATTATTACATTTTGAACATAATCCAAAGTGAACAATCTTCAATGGCCAAAGTGCTTTTAAATGTTGAGAGCAGATATGGGAGCTCCAGTTAGGCAGTGAGGACTTCCCTTACACCCAATCTTACCTAACCGTGAGCCTCTTTCTCCAGGACTGACTAGAGACTTGACTTCCCAGCACTGCTCATTCCCCTGGTCTGCATAGTCACAGGTGCCTAACAAGTCCATACACTGTACTGTTCAATGCCTTTATCATCCTAGCCATCCAAAGCATTCTCAAAAACCAATGTAAATTCAAATAACAAAAACAAAGTTATTTTTTCTCAAAGTTTTTAATATGAATAACGCATTTCTGGGGGGTTTTGGGTTTGCTTTGTTTTGTTTTGAGACAGTCTTACTCTGTTGCTCAGGCCGGAATGCAGTGGCATGATTTTGGCTCACTGTAACCTCCGCATCTCAGGTTCAAGAGATTCTTGTGCCTCAGGCACCTGAGTAGCTGGGATTACATGTGTGTGCCACCATGTCTGGTTAATTTTTTTTTTTTTTTTTTTTTTTTACTTTTAGTAGAGATGGGTTTCGCCATGTTGCTCAGGCTGGTCTCGAACTCCTCAAGTGATCCACCTGCTCTGGCCTCCCAAAATGCTGGGATTGTGGATGTAAGCCATTGTGCCTGGCCACACATTTGTGATAGAAATAATATCAATTTAAAAACTTTATTTGTATATGTATATATACTTACTGAGAAAGGCCTCTTAAAAATGCCAAGGACCATCTTTGCCGTACATAGTGTAACTCAGAAGAAAATTTTACTATGTAAAGTTATTACAGAGGTACAGTCATTATCTTTGCTTTTAGACAAAAGTATTCGATATTTTTAATTAATTTCCTGTTCAGCCTTTAAAAGGATAAAAAGTGCAACAAAAACATTGTTTCTGTGTAAAAATAATAACCACTTTACAGTGATCACTTCATGGCATTTTTTCTTTTTTCTTTTAGGTTCCGGGATACATATGCAGAATGTGCAGGACTGTTACATAGGTATACATATGCCATGGTGGTTTGCTGCACTTATCAACCCACAATCTAGGTTTTAAGCCCCACATGCTTAGGTATCTGTCCTAATGCTCTCCCTCCCCTGCCTCTCCACCCCCCAACAGTGTGTGTTGTTCCCCTCCCTGTGTCCATGTGTTCTCATCATTCAACTTCCACTTAAGAGTGAGAAGATGCGGTGTTTGGTTTTCTGGTCCTGTGTTAGTTTGCTGAGAATAATGGTTTCCAGCTTCATCCATGTCCCTGCAGAGGACATGTTCTCATTCTTTTTTATGGTTGCATAGTGTTCCATGGTGTATATGTACCACATTTTCTTTATCCAGTCTTTCATTGATGGGCATTTGGGTTGGTTCCATGTCTTTGCCATTGTGAATAATGCTGTAATAAACATACGTGTGTATGTGTCTTGATAGTCGAATGATTTATATTCCTTTAGGTATATACCTAGTAATGGGACTGCCATATCAAACGGTATTTTCGGTTCTATATCCTTGAGGAATCGCCACACTGTCTTCCACAGTGGTTGAACTAATTTACATTCCCACCAACAGTATAAAAGCATTTCTGTTTCTCCACAGGCTCGCCAACATCTATTGCTTCTTGACTTTTTAATAATTGCCATTCTGACTGGCGTGAGATGGTATCTCATTATGTTTTTATTTGCATTTCTCTAATGATCAGTGCTGTTAAGCTTTTTTCATGTTTGTTGGTCGCAAAACTGTCTTCTTTTGAGAAGTGTCTGTTCATATACTTTGCCCACTTTTTGATTTTTTTTTTCCTTGTAAATTTGTTTAAGTTCCTTGTAGATTCTGGATATTAGACCTTTGCCGGATGGGTATATTTCACAAATTTTCTCCCATTCTGTAGGCTGCCTGTTCACTCTGATGATAGTTTATTTTCCTGTACAGAAGCTCTTTAGTTTAATTAGATACCATTTGTCAATTTTTGCTTTTGTCGCAATTGCTTTTGATGTTTTCGTCATGAAATCTTTGCCCTTGCCTATGTCCTGAATGGTACTGCCTAGGTTTTCTTCTATGGATTTTATTGTTTTCAGTTTTACATTTAAGTCTTTAATCCATCTTGAGCTAATTTTTGTATAAAGTTTAAGAAAGGGGTCCAGTTTCAGTTTTCTGCATACGGCTAGCCAGTTTTCCCAGCACCATTTATTAAATAGGGAATCCTTTCCCTATTGCTTGTCTTTGTCAGATGTGTCAAAGGTCAGGTGTTGTTTCTGAGATCTCTGCTCCGCTCCAACAATCTATATGTCTGTTTTGGTACCAGTATCATGCTGTTTTGATTACTGTAGTCCTGTAGTACAGTTTGAAGTCAGGTAGCGTGATGTCTCCAGCTTTTTTCTTTTGGCTTAGAATTGTCTTGGCTATACGGGCTCTTTTTTGGTTCCATATGAAATTTAAAGTAGTTTTTTCTAATTCTGAGAAGAATGTCAATGGTAGTTTAATGAGAATAGTATTTAATCTATAAATTACTTTGGGCAGTGTGGCCATTTTCACGATATTGATTCTTCTGATCCATGAACATGGAGTGTTTTTCCATTTGTTTGTGTCCTCTCTTATTTCCTTGAGCAGTGGTTTGTAGTTCTCCTTGAAGAGGTCCTTCACTTCCCTTGTTAGCTGTATTCTATTTTATTCTCTTTGTAGCAATTGTGAATGGGAGTTTATTCAAGATTTGGCCCAATGACTAGCTTACTTTAAATGAGTAACTGTTATGATAAATTATATCTCAATAAAGCTATTTTTTTAATGCAAGAGAGTAAAATCTCTCCCTTACATTTAACCATTAATTTATCAGAATCTGATGCTTAGAGGTAAAGTAGCCATCTGGCAATCATGAGTAAACAAAGCAAAGAGGAAAAGCTAAAATGCTGAAATAGCTTAGCAGAAAAACAGAAAGAAATTGGCCCATGGAAATATGGCTGAGTGGCCACATAAACCAACAGTGGCACCACCCTTCAGTAGTTCCTGTAATGTGACAGGAAATATTTCCTATTATTTCTCAGTTGTGTCTTCCATTGTTTACCTAAAACCAATGCACTCATACAACGGAGAAATAGGATGCTAAGCAAAAACACTCTATTGGTTACTTATATCAAATCCTTTAGGTGTATGCAGAGCAAACATAAATAAATAAAATAACATTTTCATTGTGCATTTTCATTACAATCCAAATGTTGGCTTCTGATAGAAATGTAATATTTCTTAAAAATAAAATTGTGTCGAAGGACAAGTAAATTGAGCTTTTTGCTCTGACATAGAGATTTTTCACACAGAAAAATCTAAAAGGTATTTTCTGTATCATCATTTTATAGTATCCCCAAAAATAAAGACATGAAGAATATAAACTGCTATGAATGACCATAAAATGTATTATCAGCTAAAGCAATTTTAAGAGTCTAAACCTAATCCCAAACATTTTATATTCACATCAATATTTCTCAATAATCAAGCAGCAGATCTTAGTAGTAGTAGTTTATTATTGTGAGTAGCTTAATAAGTTTCAAGAATGGATTGATTATTGATGTGGATAAGGAAAACATACGCTACTATTTTAGCTACAATCATAATATGCAAAGTGAGGGCATAAAATAGCCATTACCTAGCATCAGAAATATAATTTCCCTTTGGTGAAGTACTGCATGATTAGACTTGCTCAGAAATATTACGTATTCCTGTGACACCGATAAGCATTGATGATAGGATACCAAATTAAAATCGCAACTGTTATCCCATGACATTGAATAAAGAACAGATACTGTGTGTTTTCTATTAACTCATTTACTTAGAGCTAGACTATTTTTAAATAGATAAATAAGTAAATATCAGCTACTGCAATGAATCCCATTCTCTGACCTCTCTTCTGAGTTACAGATGCACTTTTCCAGCCCTTTCCTGGGCATTTCCACAAGATAAATGGCAACTGTCAAATTCAAAACATATCAAATTATATACCACAGTTTCCCAACAAAACAGTCCCCACTTCTGACAATCCTTAGGAGCTCTGCCATCCTTTCAGTTACCAAGACTCAAATCTTAGAGGAACCAAAAGCTCCTCTTTTCCCTGATCTCCAAACAAACTATCAAAGCTCAGTAAACCCTCAACATTCTTCTCTCCCCATGCTGGTTCTAACACTCTTTCTTTTTCTTTTTGTCAAGGCCATCATCCCATTTCAGGTTATCCGAACATCAGATCTGATTTTTAGTCATGATTTCCTAGAGGGCATCAACCTCTTATGACCAAAGTAATTGATTACATTTCACTTCATTAGAAGGGAAAGTTTGTAAGGGAAGTGATTTCTGCATATTTTTTTCATAATGTGCTATCCTAATACCTAAAACTGCCTAGAGCATACACAGAAGGTGCTCAATAAATATTTAGTGAATAAAATAAATTTCATAACTGTGCAATGTTGAACAGTGATGCTCCACTGCTCTTGGTCAAATAACACATATACATCATACATCTGACCAACTTCATTCAAGAGCTTCCATTCTTTGTCCCCAACCTACCATTCTAAATTTATCCCTAACAAATTTCTAGATTCTCCAAACTCCAGCCAAAATAGACTTATAAAACAGTTATATTTAATTTTATACATATATAATATATATGTAATAATAGCTATATATATATTTATATGCCATTAAATTACTATAAAATGCTATGGAGAAAAACAAATTAGAGAAGGCTGACACAGGTTCCAAGTAGACTAAGGAAAGTTTAGGTTGGCCTCACAGATTATCTGGAATTTGAACAGAGATATAAAGATGCTAAAGAAGCAAGTCATGTGGCTATCTGGGGGCAAGGTGGGAGGAGGAAATCCTCTAGACACAGGACACAGCAAAGGCAAGGTTCCCTAGGTAGGAGAAGGACGTCTCTGCCCTCTTTACATCCTCAACACCTGTCACTATGCCTCGAAGCTTCTCATCTATTCTTTTGCCCACCTTATGTATAGCCCACTATATGCCAGGAACTAAAATTCTATTACAAGTCAAACTTTCAAATATAAAATTCCTAGAATTTAGCTTTGAGTTTAATTACATAAAAACTTCAACCACTCACACATTCAGCACGACCATATTTGACCTGGACAACTTTCCCCCAATTCCCTTCCCCTCCTGGCACTGCCATGTCATTTAACAACACATGGGTCTCCTGAGCCTCATGCTCAAAATCTCAGTTCATGCCTAACACTGTGTACATGTTCACCGAATATTATTCTGAAAAATAACATCGTATTTGGTCAGCCCAACTTCATACCTCCTATCTTTGTCCATACCCCAAAGAAGAAGGTTAGAAGAGAAGGGCAAAGTCATCTGCCATTTTTCAAATCTTTGCCCAACCCCCCTGCCCGCCATAAAACTCAATATTTATTCAAAAACGCATTCAAAATGCTTCTGAAATTAGACTAGAGCAATCAAGTATAATTCTTCCTACAAGGAAGGCTCAAATTTAAATGGAATCAAGAAACAAAAGTCTAGTTGTCCCAAGGCTTTTTAGCTCCCTTCACATCAGTAATGCCAGTAGGACAAATCTTAATAGTCTAAATTAGAATTATGTAGTGCTTAGACAATACTGACTATCACATCAATGTCAAAGTGAAGTCTCTTCAAATTTAGATATGGGTAAATATAAAATATCCATGTAATTTGATGCATCTTCATTTGTGGGTTTCATACTCAATATTCCTTATCTTTATATTCTATTTTTAAAAATTTATAAAGATATATAAAGTTATAAGAGCCCCCAGGTGCACTGATGGGATATGTACATCTACACTGAAAAAGAGCATGAACAATGAGAAGGGTGTGACAGAAAGGGAGAGATTTCAGGACCATCAATTGACAACAGCAAGCTGTAGTGATTCCAAGGAGTGCAGATATCAAGACAAAGTCCCTCAAAAAGACATCCCGAAAGGGGAAGTTCTGCTGGTGTTGCCTAAGAAACTCAAGCAGAGGCATATATTACCCTGTGAACATCAATACGTTAAGACCATCGGACTTTAAATGGGGATAGAAATTCCGAAGCTGAATTCTTTCCCTTGAGAATACAAACCTACTCCAATTAGCAATAAATATAAGCTAAAATCTACTAATCCTTAGTTTAACTCACTCTTCTGTTGTGGGACAGGAGATCAGCACTGTTCTGAGTAGGACTCAAATTATATAAGGTGTAGTATAGCTTCAAACATTGTGATCTCCTCACCCTCCCTAGAGCTAATGACATCTCTATAACTTTTCAAGGAACTGTGACCCCAACTACTATAGGTTGAGCATCCCCGATCCAAAAATCTCTACTCCAAAATATTCCGGTGAGCATTTCTTTTGAGTATCATGTTGGTACTAAAAAGTTTCAGATTTGGAAGCTTTCCAGAGTTCAGATGTTCAGATTTGGGATGCTGAACTAGTGAATACATGAATATATTGCAAAGATTCCAAACTCTGGAAAAAAACATTCAAAATCCAAAACACTTCTGGCCCCAAGCATTCCAAATAAGGGATACTCAACCTATATGGTTCTTTAACTAACTTGAAAGTGAATGGAATTAAAAGCAACATGGCCCAGGGTGGTGGCTCACACCTATAATCCCAGCACTTTGGGAGGCTGAAGCAGGCATATCTCTTGAGATCAGGAGTTTGAGACCAGCCTGGGCAACACGGCAAAATCCCATCTCTACACAAAAATAAAAAAAATTAGCCATGCATAGTGGCACGCACCTATAGTCCCAGCTACTCAGGAGACTGATGTGTGAGGATGGCTTCAGCCCAACAGGTGGAGGCTGCAGTGAGCCAAGATCACTTCACTGCACTCCAGTCTGAGTGACAGAGTAAGACCCTATTTCAAAAAAATAAGTAAAAATAAAAGCAATATGGATAGTAACAAAAGTGACACTATTGTTAAAATAGTTAAAATTCATCAGTTTCCTTCATAATGGTACCTCACTTTCCAACTCCCTTTTTTTCCTATTAAGTGTATACCATGATTATTCCAATAATTTCATTCCAATAATACTCCATTTCTCAAGTTTCATTTCTCAGCATCCTTTTGGCTTTTTCTGAACACTCCTCAAGCCGAATCCATTTATCCTCAATGGCATCTCTCACACCCTCTTCTTTTGCTACCCACATCTTTTTTTTCCTATTCGCCTTCCACCACCCTAGTCCACTCGCTGACATCATCTACCTGCTTAAAAGTGCTAGTAGTTCTCAGTTGCCTCATGAAGGTAGCATCTCATTCTCAGGAAGGAGTTAGGCCCTCCTCAACTTGACTCCAGAACCCTCTGGGATTACCTCTAGTGCCCCTTCCCACACAGCGTGAGAAGCCCAGCATTTCTGCCCTGCCTCATGCTACTTTCCCATCCTGAAATGGACTCCCCAGAATTGTTTACCCAGTGAACTTCTACTCAGTCATCAAAGCCCTCTAGTGCCCTTTCCCACACACCGTGCGGAGCCCAGCATTTCTGCCCTGCCTCATGCTGCTTTTCCATTCTGAAATGGGACTCCCCAGCCTTGTTTACCCAGCGAACTCCTACTCAGTCACCGAGACCCAGCTCCAACATCCATTCCTTTCTAGAGTATTCTCTGAGCCCAGTAAAAATCAGTTGTTCTCTGATCTGTGTTCTTTATATCCCATTCCCTAGGGCTTTTTTCATACATAGTAGCCACAGTAGCTTTTGAATAGCCTGCCACACCATGGGAATGTGAACTGCTGGCCCAGATTATCTCTCACGCTCATACCCTCAGCAGCAGTCACAGTGGCAAACACACAGCAGTGGCTTCCTGAGTGTGTTTTGAACTGACTTACGTTGTCATTTAACCCTTTAATCATTATCTTTTCACATGTTTCTGTCTTACTTCTACCTCTCTAAACCAGACTGTAGAATCATTAAACACAAATACTGTTTTATTTTACATTCTATATTTCTCACAGGGTTTGGCTTTAAACACAGGCACTTAAACACTTGTTTGCTGAATGGTATATGCCACTCTACCATCTCCCTCCCTAACAGGCTCAAAACTCAGTAAACAGCCCGTGGAAGAGAAAGAGTTACCACAGAACATCCCATCGCAGCTCAGCTGAGGAGAAGGTGACAGACCATGGCCAACGGTACAGCCTTGATTCCGCTATGACCCATGCCACTACCTGTAGGTAGACCCCTTTAATATAGTCAGGCTCTAGATCAGCTAGAACAGAAAACAGCAAGATTGGGAACACAGTTAAACAAACCACGTCAGGGCTGGTAAGCTGATTAGGAACAATGCCCACTGATAAAAATCTGTAATATTTGTTCTCCATAACAAGTTGGATAAGTGATACTTGTTTTTAAAAATCACTGCAAAATATTTCCAGTGCTGTACAACCCAAACTTGAAAGAGGATTAGTGAGTTAAGCCCTGGACCAGGGTCACAGTCTTTGAAAAGTGAATCATCCATAAACCACTCTTAGTTATATCCATGGTTCAAACCGTGATCAGCTCAGGCCAAGATGGTAAACTGCACAAAAACCCACCCAAGTAAATTAGAAAAGAAAAAACGAATAAGCCCTGGATGATTCAAAATCCCTCTTTACCAAACCCTACTCCTAAATCCTTTTAGAAAGTAGAAAACTGTGTTACTCTTAGATACAATGTAGCAAGCAAAAAGGGATGTACATAATCCCAGATGGCTAAAATGAACAAACCTGCAGTGAAAGGAAACAACGTTTCCTTCACTGATTCCCAGCGCTTTGTCCAAGATTCTTGCTAGTGTCCAGTGCCAATGAGCTTTAAAGGGTAAGTGGGAGAATTTGAGAGAGTCGTCAGTCTTACTAACAGGAATGCTGCTTCCCTATTCCTGGTTTCTATAACGAGGGGTTTTCCCTGAACAAAGTTGGCTTTCCTCTCTGCTCCTTCAACCAACTCCTCCTCCTTTTTTCTGTTTTAACTGTTGTGAAATCTGAGCTACTGTTAGGGAGCAGACTCATAAATCCTACCTGGAACACTCCCTGCCCCCCACCGCCCTACCTTCCCCGCCCCTGCCTAATTCTGGGCAGACACTCTTCTCTGGAATTAAGCTATGTCTCCAGTATCGTTCTGGCCACAATAGAGGTGATGTTTTGTTCTTCATCTGATGACTCTAAGAATACCTTCTTTCCCAATTTGTTCAGAACTCAGGCTAGGGAGAAGGGATCGCTCTATTGGATCTCCTCTGAGAACTCACCAATTTATAGTTCCCAAGGAATATTCCTGGAAAATGCATTAACTCTGGAGCCAAATAAATTGGTTCCACTGAATAAACTCTCATCCAGAAGTTTAAGTGATTCATTAAGCTGAGTTTAGAGAATTTACTTGCCTTTGGGTTCCCAAGTGAAGACATTAATTGATGAAAAAGAGCCTACCTTCCATTTGTCAGGCCTTAGAATAAATGTCTTCCTTCTGTACTTAATGTTTATATTTCAACACCTTAAACTCAAGTTCTTCTATTCATTCCAGTTTCTTAAAGAACAAAACTATATTCCCCTATGGTACAATATTACATCCAATACACCTAATACTGCTCTTAAAATGTTTTTAGAAAGCACTTCAAGTGAATATCAGCTTTTATTTAACATTTTCCACCACTACATGAGAAATTCAGTCCAAGGTGCTTCCAACATTACACTATTAATTTTTTGTTTTGTTTTGTTTTTTTGAGACAGACTTTCGTTCTTGTTGTCCAGGCTGGAGTACAATGGCGCAATCTCGGGCGACTGCAACCTCTGCTTCCCAGGTTCAAGCAAATCTCCTGCCTCGGCTTTTCTAGTAGCTGGGATTATAGGCACGTGCCTATACACCTGGCTAATTTTTTGCATCTTTTAGTAGAGACAGGGTTTCACCATGTTGGTCAGGCTGGTTTTGAACTCCTGACCTCAGGTAATCCGCCCACCTCAGCCTCCCAAAGTGCTTGGATTACAGGCATGAGCCACCACACTAGGCCTAAACTATTAATTTTTACAGTCTCTTCCTGAGTTGCATAAGGGTAGGTAGAATTTTATTATCCTTATGTACTAATGAAGGAATTGAGGTTAAACAGTCAGAAAACAAATGTCATGATGAACTGCAAGCAAAATGCCACTCTCCCTGACTAAAAATTTACATTGCCAGAGTAGGCTGCTGCCTAGGGAACCATGTCACAAAAAGGTCCATGTCTCGGAGGACTCACGGTATGTTGTTTTAGGCTTCCGTAATGAATTTTTGTTGTGTGGAGCCCTACAAAGCTAAAAGAGAAAATGTATTCAAGTACAGCAAAGCAGTAGCAATGGCGCAATTATCTTACTAACATCCCTGTGCCATTTTAAGCTGTCAATCTTAAATACCAGAGAAAACAACAAAAGCAAAACATATGGTTTCTATACAGGTTAAAAACTTACAGAGTTAAAATCTTCTATCATTTGACTCAACTAGAAGTTTTATCATCCTGTTGCCTAATTATCCTTCTCAAGGCAATATTTATTTTCCTTGCAAAATACAGTGATAATATAAATTTTACTGGATATGCATGCATAATCATCATAATAAAAAGATGCGTCAGGAAAAATGATCTGGAAATGTCCTTTGGTTAGACTTATAAAAAAATACAATATATTCAACTAAACAGGGAAGAAGTTTTAAACAAAAAAGAAGACTTTACATTATTTTCTCCATTCATACTCTGCTTTTTTTTTTTTTTTTGACATAGAGTCTTGCTCTGTCACCCAGCCTGGAGTGCAGTGGTGCAATCTCGGCTCACTGCAACCTCTGCTTCCTAGTTCAAGCGATTCTTGTGCCTTAGTCTCCAGTAGCTGGGACTACAGGCACCTGCCACCACACCCAGCTAATTTTTGTATTTCCAGCAGAGACAGGATTTTGCCATTTTGGCCAGGCTGGTCTCGAACTCCTGACCTCAGGTAATCTGCCTGCTTCAGCCTCCCAAAGTGCTGGGATTAAAGGCATGAGCCACCGCGTCCAGCACAAAAAGGTTTTTGCATCTCCCTCAAGATGTTTTGAGAAGATTTTTATCATCACAATCACAGTCCCACCTTTGATGTTCCCCATCTCTTCCTAAAAATAGGAAACAAAGCAGGGTTTACTCTTCACTGACCTCTGAACTAATGTCTAGCCCTTTTTCATAGATGAGTTTTACAGACAGATTGGAAGAGGTTTACTAGCTGGCCTGAGATTGCAGAGGTTAGATGTAAATCTAGGTTTTTTTCAACTTTGGAGCCTGAATTCGCCAACTACATCATTCAGACTTCCTCCCACACTGCCACAGAGTCAGGAAGGAAGCCGCAGGGGTCCCAGGTTCTCCAGTGACTTTTCAGAACCTACACCTTTCTTAACTCTTCCCCATCAAGAACATTTTCCTACCCTGTGTCTCGCTGATTCTTATTTTGATGGGTTACAGAAGTTAGCCTAGCCTATAATGACCCATGACTGGTAATATCTAGCACAATGCCTTTCACATAGTAGTTGGTAAATATTTTGTGTACCAGGTAACAGGCCAGGTACCAGTCCATGGCCCAGGACTTGAGGACCCCTGTTCTAAAGACTCGCCCATTTAGAAAAAAAGCAAGTAGGAGAAAAATCACAAACTGCATTCAAACTCCCCCACTGTATGAAAAACTCCCTGGGTTGTCTATTGTACTCATAGCTTGTCTCCTTAGCACGTAGTCCAGGGCCTGAACATGACATACTTTGGATGGATGGATGGATGGATGGATGGATGGATGGATGGATGGATGGACAAATAAAAAGAATGAATGGACGGATATGAGTTATTCAGATGGCCACCCAATTATGGACTATATATTCAAATCAGACGCTACTTATTATCTGAAACATATTGACAGGAAATGTATTTTACTGCAGATGTATTCACATCTCAAACAACATATTTATATTCGAAGAAATGTCTTCAAAATCTTCCTCTAATGAGCTTCTGATGACCTAAATTTGCATACTGCAGAGGCAGGTTAGGGGAGTGAGGTCTTTTTAATGTTACAAAAACACAGTTTTGCTTTCTGTGGTTTCAGTTAACTGTGGTCCAAAAATATTAAACGGAAAATTGCAGAAATAAACAGTTCATATGTTTTAAATTCTGAGTAGTGTGATGAAATCGCACACCATGCTGCTACATCTCATCCAAGGTATGAATCCTTCCTCTGTCCAGCGTCTCCACACTGTGCACGCTCCCTGCCCATCAGCCAGTTGAGAGTCTTCTCAGAGATCAGATTCACTGTCATGGTACTGCAGCGCTCATGTTCAAGTAATCCTTATTTTACTTAATAATGGTCCTAAAGTGTAAAAGTAGTGAAGTTGGCATATTGTTATAATTGTTCTATTTTATTATTGGTTCTTGTTAATCTCCTACTGTGCCTAATATATAAATTAAACTTTATCACAGATATGTATGTATAAGAAAAAACGAAGTATTAATATACATAGGTTTGGTACTAGCTACAGTTTCAAGCACCTACTGGGGGTCTTGAAATGTACTCTCCACAGTTAAGCGGGGACTACTGCATCTTCTGAAGCAGCAGTGGCCAACCTTTTTGGCACCAGGGACCAGTTTCATGGAAGACAGTTTTTCCACAGACTGGGAGCAGGGGATGGTTTTGGGATGATTCAAGCACATTACATTTATTGTGCACTTTATTTCTATTATTATTACATTGTAATATATAAATAAATAATTATACAACTCACCATAACGTAGAATCAGTGGGAGCCTGAGCTTGTTTTCCTGCAACTAGATGGTCCCATCTGGGAGTGATGGGAGACAGTAACAGATCATCAGACATTAGATTCTCATCAGGAGTGTGCAATGTAGATCCCTCGCATGCACAGTTTACATTAGGGTTCATGCTTCTATGAAAATTTAATGCCACCGCTGATCCAACAGGAGGTGGACTCAGGAGGTAAGGCTCACTGGCCCAATACTCACCTCCTGCTGTGCAGTCAGGTTCCTAACACGCCAGGTACCAGTCTATGGCCCAGGACTTGAGGACCCCTGTTCTAAAGACTCACCCATTTAGAAAAAAAGTGAGTAGGAGAAAAATCACAAACTGCATTAGAACTCCCCCACTGTGTGAAAAACTCCCTGAGTTGTCTACTGTACTCATAGCTGTCTCCTTAGCACTTAGTCCAGGGCCTGAACATGACACACTTTGGATGGATGGATGGATGGATGGATGGATGGATGGATGGATGGA
>NW_012102432.1:4044342-4045660 GCF_000951045.1 Mandrillus leucophaeus | reverse complement strand
CAAGTAGCTGGGACTACAGGCGCCCACCACCACACCTGGCTAATTTTTTGCATTTTTAGTAGAGACAGGGTTCCACTATGTTAATGGTCTCGATCTCCCGACCTCGTGATCTGCCCGCCTCAGACTCCCAAAGTGCTGGGATTACAGGTGTGAACCATCACACCCAGCCCCACTTTTTTGTAAATTGTATTGATCCAGAAAAATCTAAATGCCTGAGAAGCTCTCTTCCCTGGAATTATGAGAGTAGCTATTCATGTATAAAAATTCACTATAATTTACCAAAAATTACACAGACCACAGAGTTAGGCTACTTTGAAGCAGCAAAGATGGCAGTGTCCACAGATAAATGACACACATAGAATATACAGCCTGAACATAGAACGTGAACCTGTGAGCCTAAATACCCAGGAGCCTTAAATCTGTAACAGAAGTTAATGTAAAGGGAATAAATAGTTCCAGTGGAATGGTGAATGCACGGAGTGAATGCATTTTGCTAACTAGTGTGTTAGCAAAATGGCAAAAAAAAAATCATATAGCATTAAAGTTGGACTTCACAAGCTAAGACATCCAACAAAGTTCAAAGAAAATAAGGAGCTTCCACAGCCACCAGAACAAACACACAAGAATTAATTTTAGTTGAACTCAAACTTGTCTTAAATCAATAATCTTCTACTCACATTAATGTCTTGACTGAATATCACAATGCAAAACACCCACACATTACGGAAAAGGATTCCAGCTGGTGCTGGGTGCAGTGGCACACACCGATAGTCCCAGCTACTCAGGAAGCTGAGGCAGGAGGGTCCCTTGAGATCAGCTCAAATGTACCCTGGGCAACATAGTGAGACCCTTTCAGGTAACAGGAGGAAAAATGCAGCATGATTATATTGTTCTCTTGTTATAAGGCACTGTCATTTAAGTATAACCTGGAGTATTCACAATAGAATTCACATTTACCAGATGAGAGCATGATAAGCAGTGTCAGATGGCTGTGGAAAGATATGTGTTTCTGAAACCTACAGGTATCAAGAAGGAAAAACACAAATACATCTTGTTTAGTGCAGAGCTGCAGTTTAAACCGTTTAAAGTCCCAAACTCTGTTAATTTTTGAAACCGTGTCAGTGCTGACTACTGGGAGTATCAAAAATCTCTTTAGGGCTGTTGTTATATTTATAATTTCTAAAAGGTGAGGGAAGATAGCTCGATGGATTTCTAGTAAAAGCTGTTCCTGGCCAGGCCAGGTGGCTCACGCCAGTAATCCCAGCACTTTGGGAGGCTGAGACGGGCGGATCACCTGAGGTCAGGAGTTCGAGACCAG
>NW_012102432.1:4037667-4042872 GCF_000951045.1 Mandrillus leucophaeus | reverse complement strand
TGGATGGATGGATGGATGGATGGATGGATGGATGGATGGATGGACAAATAAAAGAATGAATGGATGGATATGAGTTATTTAGATGGCCACCTGGTTATGGACTATATATTCAAATCAGACGCTACTTATTATCTGAAAACATATTGACAGGAAATGTATTTTACTGCAGAATTTAGATCTGTCAGAACCCAGTTGAAAATATTTTCTACCTGCAGTATCTATAACCTTACCCATACATTAATTACATATTATACTCATTTATAGGAACCAATTTTTAGTTTTTCTACAAAGTTGCCTTCTATCATAAAATCAGCTATAATATAAATGCTTTTTAGCAAATTTAGTTTGCCAAAACAACCTTTTGTACATCCTCAAACAATGGCAAAGAATGAACTACTAAAAGAAATACTAACAAGTATAAAATCAAAGGTAGCTTCAAATTAGCTTCTCAAAGGTCAAGTTGGCCTT
Source organism: Mandrillus leucophaeus (assembly GCF_000951045.1). Lineage (NCBI taxonomy): Eukaryota > Metazoa > Chordata > Mammalia > Primates > Cercopithecidae > Mandrillus > Mandrillus leucophaeus. Next base: position 4,042,404 of record NW_012102432.1, on the reverse strand, counting down.
ATTCACTTCTGAGTGGGAATACAGCTAAAAGAACATTTCTGTTTGTTCAACATTGTAATTTATTTTCTACTCAGTAAACTGTGAGGTTTCTCCATGAAATGTAAAAACAAATATGCTGAATCAAAGCAGAAACCATGATTTTTATGAAGTAAAAATGCAAGCGCTCATTAGAATTCAGGAAACATAAAATTTGTTTGCTTTTTTTTTTTTTTTTTGGCCAAGATGTGAGAGGGAGATTCTGCAATCATGACTTCTGGAGAGGCCACTGCACAAGGCTCTCCTGCCTTCATCTGTTTATATACAGGCTCAATCTGCTAGCTCTATGGGAGATTCCAGGATACCAAATAACCATCATCGTAATAATTATTACATTTAGAGACAAGTTGTTCCTTTTTTCTGGTCGACCAAAATAATAAGACTTGCCAGAAAAGCTGAACATTCAAATTTCACATTATTTCCTTTAGTGTCAGTCCTAACTCCTCTTAATACAAACCTTTCTTTTTACTCCCAAAGCAACCTCAATCCTGTAGAAAGTATTAACTACAGCTGCAAAATAAAATCTCAAACTAGAGTTGATTTTCCTGGTAATAACTGGCTGTGGAAGGTGAAAAAAAGCACTGCCTAGAGCAGAAGTCAGTTCATGGGCCATTTCTGAGGTTGTGGCCCTGAGCTAACCTCCCTCCTCCACAGACCTCAGTGAGCACCTCTGTAAAGTGGGCAGGAGTAGGCTATCTACTAAATCCATCACCCCCTCAACTCCATTCTCGGAGGTAGCAGGGATTTGACCTTTGCAACACACACCCCTCCTCTGCTGTCACAAAGCCACTCTAACTTCACAGCCTGTAAGACAGGGGCAGGGTGCCACAGCCTCACTACCACCCTCCTGTAGAAGGTGAAAACAGTCCCCCTCTGAATATGCGGTGCTTACAGACATCAAAGCTCCTTATATTGGTAGGGGGTGGAAGGACAAAGCCCATTGTGTTGTCTCTCTGCAACTAAACCATAAGCAAGAAGAGCACCAGTAGAGGATAATCCTTACATGGAATATTTCATTAACCAGATGATACTCTTCTTCATCCAGGCCATACATATGGTTTCCTACAAATGATCCTGTGCAATTTAACCTTTTGAACTCTTAGATTTCTTCTATGCTAGATAGGAGTTTGGACTAGATGACCATGAAAGTTCCTTTTAAATCTGTATTTCTTTAGTGATATATCTTGTATCTAATCTTCAGAATGTTCACTCTCAAACTGAAGTCATCTCATTACATTTCCTTGGAAAATCAATGGAAATCCCTATTTTAGAAAAGGTTCAACAAACATGAAGCTCTATTTCAGATGTTCCTGAAAGTAAAATAACTTGAAAGGTCAAATTTCACTATTAACCAGGCAAACTCTTCCTGGGATCTCCTTAGAATACCAAAATACATGAATAAAAATAAATCCTTCTGTGAGGTGAGCATGCAAATGACTTGGGGAGCAGCAATCTTAAAGACCATTCACTTTTACTAAGAGAACACTAAATACTAGACACTACCATGTGCCGCCTGGAAAGAGAAGAAGAGATGTGGGATATCTGGTGACCTGGTACAGGGACCAAATGTAGTTTACGGATTAGCGCTATATTATGAGATAAGTCTTCAGAATATTTTTGTTGGCCTATTTTGCAACCCAGGCCTGGACTCTTCACAATTAAAGCATCCTGCTCTGTACAATGAATTATTTTTCTATTTACCTAATGCACCCAACTTTCCATCAATAGCTGGTATGTGGCACAATCGTCACTAAGTCCTTTCAGAGTACACAGAGCAGCAGCTGCTCTTTAAATAAAATATAAAGAAAGATAAGGGTCCAGCATACAATATGGTTAGACCTCCTTCTTGGCAATTCACTCTTCAATCATAGAATTTAGGCCTGAAAGGCAAGAAAGTCAGGCTCACCATACATGATCTCTTGCTAGTCTGTGGACAGGATCAGTGCCTATCCCTGACAAAATTACCATTCATCTGTAGTGATGCAAGAAAAATTGAAATAATGTACATTTTTAAAAACCTAAATCTATTCAATGTATGGGTCCATGACTTATTTTGAGATCACATCCTTCCTACATTTGGCTATTAAAGATCCTCTCTTTATAAAATGATGAGGACAGCAGACAGTAATGTTCTTAATTGGAAAAATTAAAACTTGACACACTGTGGGTCTCCCCATCACTTTCACCCAGGCTGGAGTGCAGTGGTGCGATCTCAGCTCACTGCAAGCTCCACCTCCCAGGTTCATGCCATTCTCCTGCCTCAGCCTCCCAAGTAGCTGGGACTACAGGCGCCCACCACCACACCTGGCTAATTTTTTGCATTTTTAGTAGAGACAGGGTTCCACTATGTTAATGGTCTCGATCATGTTAATGTTCCTGGCCAGGCCAGGTGGCTCACGCCAGTAATCCCAGCACTTTGGGAGGCTGAGACGGGCGGATCACCTGAGGTCAGGAGTTCGAGACCAGCCTGGTCAATATGGTGAAACCCCGTCTCTACTAAAAATACAAACATTTTTGTATTTTTAGTAGATAATGCATGGTGGCATGCACCTCTTATCCCAGCTACCATGGAGGCCGAGGCACAGAATCGCCTGAAACTGGGAGGTGGAGGTTGCAGTGAGCCAAGACTGTGCCATTGCACTCTAGCCTGGGTGACAGGGCAAGACTCCCTCTCAAAAAAAAAAAAAAAAGGTCACTCCTGTGTGTTCCATGTAACAGACAGAGTATTTGCTTATAGTGTCTGTCTGTTTAATAAGCCAGCCATTTAATTTTCAATGAAATCAACAAAAAAGAAAAAGGTGCGTGGATATGTGATTTTGAGGGGAAAAAAAAAGTCAGTCTTAAAATGTAAGTAAAATATGGAAAGTGACCTTTAAAACACACACACACACACACACACACACACACAGGGAAAAAAAACCACGTTCCCAAAAGCGTACCTGGTCTTACTCTACACTGTGCGGTTGGCCATGTCCCTGTGCTTGAGGTGGCCCTTGGTGGCAGTTCAGAACCAGGGGACCTGTAGTCCCCTGTATAAGCCAACTCATACCTAACTCTGTATGAGCCAACTCATCCCCACTCCCAGGACATTCTTCCACATGGAAACCCTCTCTCCTCTCTTTTACCATAACACAAGAGCACTCTCCTCCTCAGAATCCACCTCAGTTTTCACAGTCTCCACAAAAAGAAATCAATAAACAATCCTGGCTTGCAGAGATCTTCTCCTAGTTCTGCATAACCATAGCATTTACACACTCAACAGGATAGAGCACTAAGTGAACACCAGATGACTGATACAAGTATTTTCTCTGGAATTGGATCAGGGATAATCTGGGATTAAAAGAGAACATAAATATTATTTGCCACGTATTTTGGAAAAATCATAGTCAGCAATTCCATTATCCTAAATACAAATACAAAAGTATTTAGGATATTAAATACAGAAATACAAATATTTCTGCAGAAACAAAGCCTCACTACCAGTATTTAATCTTCATTCAAAACAAACCATTACCTGTGCTTAATGGACCGGAGCTGTTGAAACGCCACCAAGTAACCGAACCAGTCTGGATATTCGGTCCAGAAATGCTATCTGAGTACAGAGCAAAGAGCGCAGCTTGCTAATTACGCTTCCCACAGCTTTTAAGTTCTTCATGTCACGAGCAGAGCTATGGAATTCTCAACCAGAAGTTCTTGCCTCTCCTTTTACAGCTACCTCTCCCCAGAACTTTTGTTACTAGAGTCTGTCTTTGAGGGCTGAGATGAAATGAAGAAATGGCCTTTGAAACCCAAAGGAGGCAGGGCAAAGACCTTGACAGTCCAGGGTGGTCTTGCCCCTCACTTTGTGACACACGACCCAGTGGGGTTAACTGTCTTGGATTGTTTTGTGTCTTGTTTCCTTTTTGATGCATTCTGGTGTGAATTTTTCCTTGTCAGGTTGGTTGAGGATGGGACAGGAGCCAGAGGTGACACAGAAGTGTCGCAGGCAGTAGAAAGGAGAGGATATCTATAGGTACTGAGCAAACAACTCCTAGACAGGTAAGCTCTGAGGGCCTTCCCCATCAAGGCCTTTGAGAAAGTGCTTCTCCTTACTGTCCGCACCACTGCACACCTCCTCCACACTTCAATATGCTGGTTTGGGTTTTCTCTCTCCAGTCTTAAAACATGGAACGTTTCACATCTAAAGTTCACATCTTTTATCAATAATGAAAGACATATCCTGAGCTTCCAGAGATTTTTTTTTAATTATAATTAAAGTAATGCTGCGAAACACTTCAACAGCATCTTCTAACATACATGTATCACTGACGTAAAATTATACAGCCATGATTTCCAGCCTCTGAAGTGGTACTGGATATCGTATCCTGTCATGAGCAATTTTATATTTAATATTAAGCACATACACAGTTGGGAATGTCAGAGAAAAGACTGGAAGACCAGCGGCCCCCAAAACATACTCTTACATGACACTAAAGGGCTATTTTCTGGGGTAAACTGAGGTTCCTTCTAGAAATATCAAGACCTGGACTGAATCCAACATCCCCTCACTTTCACCAGTGTGGACTGTCTGTCTCCACTGTGCCTAGCACTGGGCAAATGATGGGAGTAAAAGGGGGGCGAGAGGGAGCTCCGTTCCTCAGGAGCTCACAGGCAGCGAGAAAGACGCTATGAAGACTAAATGGTACAACCCACGGGGCCAGC
>NW_012102432.1:3995642-4037617 GCF_000951045.1 Mandrillus leucophaeus | reverse complement strand
GAAAAAAAACCACGTTCCCAAAAGCGTACCTGGTCTTACTCTACACTGTGCGGTTGGCCATGTCCCTGTGCTTGAGGTGGCCCTTGGTGGCAGTTCAGAACCAGGGGACCTGTAGTCCCCTGTATAAGCCAACTCATACCTAACTCTGTATGAGCCAACTCATCCCCACTCCCAGGACATTCTTCCACATGGAAACCCTCTCTCCTCTCTTTTACCATAACACAAGAGCACTCTCCTCCTCAGAATCCACCTCAGTTTTCACAGTCTCCACAAAAAGAAATCAATAAACAATCCTGGCTTGCAGAGATCTTCTCCTAGTTCTGCATAACCATAGCATTTACACACTCAACAGGATAGAGCACTAAGTGAACACCAGATGACTGATACAAGTATTTTCTCTGGAATTGGATCAGGGATAATCTGGGATTAAAAGAGAACATAAATATTATTTGCCACGTATTTTGGAAAAATCATAGTCAGCAATTCCATTATCCTAAATACAAATACAAAAGTATTTAGGATATTAAATACAGAAATACAAATATTTCTGCAGAAACAAAGCCTCACTACCAGTATTTAATCTTCATTCAAAACAAACCATTACCTGTGCTTAATGGACCGGAGCTGTTGAAACGCCACCAAGTAACCGAACCAGTCTGGATATTCGGTCCAGAAATGCTATCTGAGTACAGAGCAAAGAGCGCAGCTTGCTAATTACGCTTCCCACAGCTTTTAAGTTCTTCATGTCACGAGCAGAGCTATGGAATTCTCAACCAGAAGTTCTTGCCTCTCCTTTTACAGCTACCTCTCCCCAGAACTTTTGTTACTAGAGTCTGTCTTTGAGGGCTGAGATGAAATGAAGAAATGGCCTTTGAAACCCAAAGGAGGCAGGGCAAAGACCTTGACAGTCCAGGGTGGTCTTGCCCCTCACTTTGTGACACACGACCCAGTGGGGTTAACTGTCTTGGATTGTTTTGTGTCTTGTTTCCTTTTTGATGCATTCTGGTGTGAATTTTTCCTTGTCAGGTTGGTTGAGGATGGGACAGGAGCCAGAGGTGACACAGAAGTGTCGCAGGCAGTAGAAAGGAGAGGATATCTATAGGTACTGAGCAAACAACTCCTAGACAGGTAAGCTCTGAGGGCCTTCCCCATCAAGGCCTTTGAGAAAGTGCTTCTCCTTACTGTCCGCACCACTGCACACCTCCTCCACACTTCAATATGCTGGTTTGGGTTTTCTCTCTCCAGTCTTAAAACATGGAACGTTTCACATCTAAAGTTCACATCTTTTATCAATAATGAAAGACATATCCTGAGCTTCCAGAGATTTTTTTTTAATTATAATTAAAGTAATGCTGCGAAACACTTCAACAGCATCTTCTAACATACATGTATCACTGACGTAAAATTATACAGCCATGATTTCCAGCCTCTGAAGTGGTACTGGATATCGTATCCTGTCATGAGCAATTTTATATTTAATATTAAGCACATACACAGTTGGGAATGTCAGAGAAAAGACTGGAAGACCAGCGGCCCCCAAAACATACTCTTACATGACACTAAAGGGCTATTTTCTGGGGTAAACTGAGGTTCCTTCTAGAAATATCAAGACCTGGACTGAATCCAACATCCCCTCACTTTCACCAGTGTGGACTGTCTGTCTCCACTGTGCCTAGCACTGGGCAAATGATGGGAGTAAAAGGGGGGCGAGAGGGAGCTCCGTTCCTCAGGAGCTCACAGGCAGCGAGAAAGACGCTATGAAGACTAAATGGTACAACCCACGGGGCCAGCGCCGTGGCAGTGCCCTATCAAGCATACAGGGAGCACAAAGAGACAGAGGAATTCTGCCTAGAGAAGAAACTAGAGAAAAGTCCCACAGAAGACATAAGATTTCAACTGGCTATCAAAGAAAGAGCAGGAGTTAAGTAAGAATGTAAGTCGGGGAAGAATTCTTTGGACAAAAGAATCACTCTCGAAAAATCTTTCTCCCTCCCTCCCCCAGTGGCTTGGGGTGAATAAAAGCAACCCACCAATTTTAAACTAGCTAACCTAGACTTTTCATTACTGTTGCAGTTTCTCCAATGGTTGTTTGTCTTCAGCTCGTCACCCATTCATAGCATACACAAAAGTGACCTACTGAATTTGCAGAGACAGAATTTTTACAAGAATAGTAACACTAGGGTCAAATTTAATACTGTAGATTGCCTTTCTGGCCACATGCTCATGGCACATGCCAAGCCACAAGAGTAGATGGGAAGGAAGCTTCGTGTGCTGCCCTAGGCTTCTGTTGCATTAAGTATTTTTTAAATTTTAGTATAAACTGATACAATGCAAGAGCTATGCATCTACTTTTAAACTAAATCTTTTTCAGTAAATCGCTGAATACTGTACTCAGAAAACAAGATTTTTACAAGATGATTTGTTACTCTTACCTCCATGGGAAAAGCTTTGAAATTAACCGTGTGCTCAGAACCACGCTGGTTTTCTCTTCCCCAGTGAAATCTCACTTCATACAGTTCAAATTCATGCCCTTGAGGCAATGGTCCTCCCGAAAGAACTGAAAAAGAAAATATATGTTACTGAATTACATCACACATTTACCTCAGCATTATAAACATTAGAGACTTCTTTTTTTCACCAAAATGCTCTCATGGGTTCTACAGATTAAATTCACAAAGTCAAAATGAGAAATTTACCACAACTGTGAGGTGAATTTAAACTATCTAGGCTTGGCTGAAATTCTTGTCCTGGCCATTCAGACATAGTTGAAGTTCAAAACCTCTGAAAAACTCATAATGATATGTATATTTTAATTTCCTATGTGTTTTCAGTTTAGAAGTAGACAAGGAAAACAAATTCCTCTCTTAGAGATTTAAGCTTAGTACTGATCAAGAGACAAAAAATATGGTTTAACTCTCAGACTGACCAATAATATTCTGTAGATGTCTAAATAAATTAAACTACATTTGCAGATCATCCACTTGTACTAGGAGGCTTCCAATTTAGAGAATTGTGGTGTGGACTAACAAAACTATCCATGAAGAGGATTGATTAGCATTAAGTCAATCAATAATGAAATTGCACTTCAATAGCTGATGGACATTCATTACCACAAATGACACAAAATAAAACTGCAATAAAATATTAACAATACTCAAAATATTAACAATACTCAAAATATTAACATCAGTCCCACAAGATCATGTCTGTTTTTCTCATTGTTGGATATGATCAAGACCTTTGTCCCCAACAAGGGCACACTAAAGGATAATGAAAAATACATTTGCATAAGAACCTGTCTCAAAACAATAAAATTCTTTAGTTAAAAATTCCCTGACAGCATACATACAAACTTGAAATAAAGTTTCCTACAAACAAATGGTCAATTTCAATACAAATAAAAGTTGTTTAACTCAGGGCATTTTTCCTCTAGCAACTCCCAATTCTGAATAGTATCAGCTAAGAATTTTAGGTTATTTAGCTAACAAAATTCAACACCTTCCCTTTCCTAGAAGTAGACTTTTTGAAACAGATCATCCTTCACATTTGGGTTGCCTTTGAGGAGGACATAACAGATTCCACACCTCTTTTGAGGAAGAGTTCTGTCATTCATCCTTATCCTAAAACTCAAAGAAGAAAGCAAATTGGTGCAACAGTATTTACTTGTTTGGTTGGTTCTTCATCTAAAGACTTGTTCCAAAAAGGATTTAAGGCTGCTTATGTCAAGGTACATACAATACAGTCAGACAGCATAAATTAGGAAAAAGAACAAGGGGAAGCAAAGAAAGAGGCTGAAAATAGATGGAGAAATGAGGCTATCAGACACAATGGAGGTCATGGAGTCCTTGATAAAGGTGCCCCACAAATCTGCTCCCAAGCTTTCTAACAGCTCAAACAACAAAGACAAGCAACATCCAGAGCAAGAACTAACTTTAATTTTTTGAGTGGATACACTTCACATCAAGGGGAAGGGAAGTGAGATTCATGGCCTTTAGGATAACACTGTCATGCATGATTTTAGATTTTAGTGTTTGTCCTCATGCTTGGTCTGACTTACGTCACACAACAAATCCAAGGGGATAGTGTTATAATCAACCCCACAGACAGGGCAGAAAAGTGGGATGAGAGGGGCTAAGTGTGACCTGCCACAGCCAGCCTCCTAGCAGGCCCCAGGACAGGACCTGGAACTCGAATCTTCTGACCTACATTCCAGGGGTGAGGCAGGGATAGGGAAACCCAAATGTCAGTATCTGTGAGCATGAACTAAAAAACAATGACTTATCTAAGCCTAGATTTATAAACTGAAGTTGCTCCTTGGAGAACTGCACTTCATCCTATTTCCCAGAATAATCTAAAAACTTGTAATACATGGATCAGAAAGGTTTGTAGATACTCAGAACCACAGTGCAAGCTCACTTCACCTTCCTCTCCAATAAACATCCATTCTGTGGATTTAAGAATGTATGAATTGTTTTCTAAATAACCTCACAACTCATTCCTTTCTCTTGGCTGTCCAAATTTGGTCTTAAGAAAAACCAGGACTGAGACTAGGAGTCTACCCACTGTGTACCCCACCTCCCACACCAAAAAGGAAAAAGAGAACGAGAAAATACACCCCTCGCCACCCTCAGCAACAGTGCGGCCCAAGGCCTCAGCTGGTGAGCTCTATAACACCACTTCTAAAACAAAGCGATAAAACTGTCCTAGAAAAGGCTCAGCTCCACATGGCTAAGGAAGAAGAAAGAGGAGCGTCATGAAATGAAGCACATGTGAAATGGGAAAGAGGATTTTTAAAACTCCTTCCCCAAAACCCCTTTATCACGTACACTCAGAACACACACACACACACATACACACACACACACACACAAAGGCACATGGTATTTCTAAAACTGTTCTGTTACAGAGCAGTTTACTAGCTCTACGAGTAAACAGCAGTCTACTAGTACTGTCATATGGAAATGAATGATACAGCTTGTAGCTAGTCTTGACAGTGATTTCAGAGGACCATAAAGAGATCCATGCTTCAAAAATACACTCCCTGCGTGACCAATGCTCAAAACTTCCTTAACAGCAATGAAGCCTTTCACTTAAACTTGGAGACAGTTTAAGTGAAACACTGTGGAAATTCAAACTGCATAGACCCATGTTTTGATAGGGAGAACTTCAAAATCCAGAGAAGTTTACTCATCCTTCCAACAGGTATTTTTTTGATCATCTACTACATTGTACCAGGTACTGTATTAAGTATTTACAATACATTGATTTTGACAAAACAGACAAACTTCCCTGGCCTTGTAGATCTTACATTCTATCATGCTGAAGTGTAAATTCATATATTTTTCAAGATCGTATTTTTTCTGAGTCCTATCTGGTTATTACATCACAGGTTTATTAACTGTCATGTCATGATACTCAATACAATGACAATCAAGTAGTTATATTCTATGGTATAAAAGGGAATATACTGAGAAGGGAAGTGTTTTGCCCCAGCCTGGTTCTGCAGGGAGAGGTGACAAGGAGGTGGCTGTCAGCCAGGAACCAGGCTCTGGGTACTTTTCACTGTTGCTGCAGATGAATAATCCAAAGTTAAACCACATTAAAGTCACATAGCCACACAATGCCATAAAAAATGACAAAACTCTGAATTCAGGGTATTATGAGGTGCCAGGTAAGAGCATTACCTGTTCATCCCCCAAGAATGATTGTGTTTACAGACTAAAAATAAACAGCAGCTCTGTTTTATCCATCTGGTTCTTCATCTAAAGACTTGTCTGGTAACATCCTCTTTCAGCATTATTCTTCCTTTTTACTGCTTACATTTTTTTAAATAAAGAAAAAAATGATCTCAGAAGGGGTAGCCTTTTCCTACATTTATCTAAATCAAATTTTGATCAAATTTAATAATTTTGCTGAGTGATATTGGGTCACTACATGGCAGGTTTATTAGTTATGATGTCAGCTGGTTCAATAAAGTTACAATGAAAAAACATGAAACTCCTACTGATGACATGCTGAATTTTTTTAGAAAAGGAACTTGTGAAAAGAATATAAAATAAACCGATGCCATTGCCACAGCCTCCATTTTCTTTAACGCTCTTTAATATGCTTGGCAATTCCATTTATAAGACATAAACAAGAGCTCCCTGAGAAAGTTTCTGTAAGATTTGAAAACCCTATGAAGATGTGATGTATATACATTTATCTAAATCTATCTAAGCTTCTACAATCCTTTGCTGAAAACCAATTTACCAGATAATTCAGAGGCTAGTGCTCAAGCCTTATTCCTTCTCTTTTCATTTGACTTCAACACTAAGTTTTGAGATCAACTCGACTCCTGGCCCTGTGCTGACCACTGAGTGTACAAAGCGAGGAAGATCCAGCCTTGGTGTTGACTGGGCAGTCTCAGTGGTTAAAAGAGTAAACTGAATAGTCTAAATAGAACATATTAAGAGCAGGAAAGAGTAGCAGGAGAGTATCCAGCAAGGGACAAGCCAGTAACAAGCATGAATCATAAAGTCAGGGAAGATGTTCCCAAGAAGATACCAGTTCAGCTGAGTCTTGAATAAGCTAACAGGTGAAAAGTGCATGCAGAGTAGAGCAAAGAGCCTAAGAAATATTCTGAGACATGAAGCAGTTTAAGTGTGTTCTAGGAGAATAAAATCAAAAGTTAGCAACAGTCAAGGCGGGCATGAGGAGGAGACGTACAGCCTATGCTTAGGAGCGGGGGTTTCTCCTGTCCGGAACCATAGAGGGCTTTTAATCAGGGGACTAACATGGTCATATTTGCAATTTGAAGTATTATTCGTGCAGTGTCTGCAGATGACAGAATAACAAACAGTAAGCCTAACCAGTTAGAAAGCTGCTATCATGTCCAGTCACAGATGGTGAGGCCGGGAGATGGAGCCTGCAGAGCCACACCTCCAGCACAGAGGAAGCCCCACACCAGTGGGTCCCTGGTACACCACTCGAAGGATCCAAAGGATTCATTCTTATTTATTTATTTATTTGTTTATTTGTTTATTTATTTATTTTTGAGATGGAGTCTTGCTCTGTCATCCAGGCTGGAGTGCAATGGTGTGATCTCGGCTCACTGCAACCTCCGCCTCCCAGGTTCAAGTGATTCTCCTGCTTCAGTCTCCCTAGTAGTGGAAATTATAGGTGTGTACCACCATGCCTGGCTAATTTTTGTATTTTTAGTAGAGACAGGGTTTCACCATGTTGGCCAGACTGGTCTTGAACTCCTGACCTCCAATGAGCCACCAGCCTTGGCATCCCAAAGTGCTGGGATTACAGGCATGAGTCACCATGCCCAGCCCCAAAGGGTTCATTCGTAATGGGTTTAAAGACTTTATAACCTCAGAGTAACTTTTAAGAAATTCCAATTTTATCTCTAAAACTTCCCCAAAATAGTATTATTTAGCTCTTTTTTAACATTTGAGGCCTTAAAAGCAAAATTTTTTCAATATTTTTAAACTGTCCTTGGCTGTTAACCTATAGCTCTATTAAATATCTTCAGCTCTTAAGGGTAAAGATCATAACAATAGCACGGAGAGCAGGCCGGGCAAAGTGAAGCACATGCAAAGTGATGCAGATGACACCAACTAACCAGGTAATTCAAATGCACCGAAGTTATCCAATAATAAATACAGTAATTAATCCAGCCAGGTACAGTAGCTCACACCTGTAATCCCAGTTCTAAGGGAAACCAACGCGAGAGGATCACTTGAATCCAGGAGTTCATGACCAACCTGGGTAACATAGCAAGATCCCTGCCTCCACCAAAAATTTAAAAATTATCTGGGCATGGTGTCAGGCCTGTAGTCCCAGCTACCAGAAAGGCTGAGATGGGCAGATTGCTTGAGCCGGGGACTTGGAGGCTGCAGTGAGCTATGATTGTACTCCAGCCTGGGCAACAGAATGAGACCCTGTCAAAAGAAAAAGAAAAAAAAAGAAAAGAGGAAAGAAAAGAAAGAAGGAAAAAGAAAGTCAGCCCTGACATTTCATATAAACAAAAAATACGGAGCCTCTTCTTCAGTGAAAATAATTTTTAAGATATTTTTGACAATTTCATCTTTAAATCAGCAAGGTTGCTAAGAAACACTGTAAAAAGTTGTCATGTTTGGGGGGGAAAGTAGGATTAATAATCATCACCATCTATCCTAAAATTAGTATTGAGAATTATAAGAGACCCAGAAGTAAAATATTCTAATTAAAGTTTCTATAATAAGTAACAGTGAAGGGCACAAATGACCTATCTTGATTAGCAATTTCTCCCATAATGATGGTCCATTAAAAATGTCATTACCCTTAAGACATTGCTTGTAGTCAGCTGGAGTGACACTACTGCACAAGTGGTGTGGGCAGTCTCACACATTTTCTCACTACTTAAGTATCAAACCACTCAGGCTAGAAATCTGTAATTATTATTATTATTATTTTAGTTTTTATTTATTTATGTGTTTTTATTTTTATTTTATTTATTTATTTATTTATTTTTTGAAACAGAGTCTCACTCTGTCGCCCAGGCTGGAGTGCAGTGGCGCAATCTCAGCTCACTCCAGGCTCCGCCTCCCAGGTTCACGCCATTCTTCTGCCTCAGCCTCCCCAGTAGCTGGGACTATAGGCGCCTGACACCACACTCGGCTAATTTTTTGTATTTTTATAGAGACGGGGTTTCACCATGTTAGCCAGGATAGTCTCTATCTTCTGACCTCGTGATCTGCCCGCCTCAGCCTCCCAAAGTGCTGGGATTACAGGTGTGAGCCACCGCGCCGGGCTGAAATCTGTAATTAATTTTTATGCTTACAATCCTCTTTATACCACTGCAAAGATGTTTAATTTTAATTTGCCCGTGTACCTTAAATGTTAAGATTCCTGACAGCGACCCATTTGTCCTGCTGAGAAGCTAAATGATACATGTGGCAGCCTTAATAAAATTCGCCATACTCCAGGAGATATCAGAACCAATAGTCTGGTCAGATCACCCTGGAATGTGATGCTTGCTTCGACTCCGTGTTAGGAGGGAGGGACTCTGCTACCTTGAAACTTGCCCAGAGTAGAGGTAGAAGAATAGTGACAGGATCTGAAACTGGGGGCTCCATCCCAGGCATCTCTCTCCACTGATCTCCTCCACACCCCTGCTCCACATAACTAACCCATGACATTCTGTAGACTGCATTGCAGAGATCACTCCTGTGTCTTCCCCTCCTTTTCCACTGACACTGCAATGCCTGTGGTTTTGGTTGAGTCTTTTGTACTAACCTTCAAACTGGCTCACACTCTCTCCCAGATCCCATCTCATTAAGTGCTGCCAGCTTGATTTTCTTAAAGCAATGTTCTAATTATGACTTTATCCTACAAAAAAAAAAAGAAAGGTTCTACCCTTCTCTGTGCAGGGTCCCTCATGAATTTGCTCCAAAATACCCTCTCTATTCTACTTCCTGTTAACCCCTTTTGTCACGAACAAAATCTTCTCTTCCAGACATACTGAAGGATTAGCCTTTCCTCGTACAACCTCTAGAACTTCCTGTATCTGTGTCCTTTTTGCAAGCTGTCCCTTCTTCCCACACACCCCAGGCTCCCCATATACAAATGCTATTCATACTTCAAGGATTATTTCAAATGCTCTTTCCTCCACAAATCCTTCCCTAAAAATTTCCACCAAAAATAATCTCTCCCTGTAGAGCTATAATATATTCTACGACCTACCATTGTATCCTCCTTGAGGGCAGGCTTTGGATCTGATTTATACTTACCTTATCCAAACCATGTAACTGTTTGCAAAAGATGAAACAAAGATTACCAACCGCACTCTGCAGGCCAGATGAAACCAGTGAACATGTACGTTGAGTTCACAGGTGCACATCTCCAGCTTCTCCTGACACATTAAACATCTGGCAAACTAGGCCTGCTTTCTGCAGCTTGCCAGTTCCTGCAGTCCCCACCAGCCCCTACTGTCTTGTCTGCTGACACTGCAGACGAAGCAGAGGGTCAGTAGCTATTTACAATCTCTTGCTCTCCTGGTTGCTCTCATGTATAGTATTATATATGCCTGGATCTAAAAGACAACTGAGTCTATAACTCCCGTAGTAAAGTATCAATAAAATAAGTATTGAGGAATGAAAGACTGTCATGTGAGCAACAGCTGAAAGAACTAAGATTGTCTGAAAAGAAAAACGGCAACTGCATGTTATCACTGCAGTATTTGAAAGGACGTCAATGTGGAAGTATAATTACATTTGTTCTAAATAGGTCCAGAGACCTAAAAGACAAACAATGGCGGAGATAATAGAACTTTCTGAATTTTGGAATTGCTCAAAAGCAAAATGGGTTTTCTTGTGAGAAATGGATTTCCTTCCCTGGGCTATTCAAGCTCCCCACCCACTTGCCAGGAGGTCTGAGATAGGAGGCTGCACTGGCCCATGCCACTCCGAGAGCCTGTCACTGCAGCCCCTTTTCTAAGCTCCTTTGCTGTCTTATGCGGAAACAGAAGACGAACAAAGCAGCACACAGTCTATGCAGATGCACTGCTCATGGGATACATGCAAGAGAAGACGGTTCAGGAGAAAGCCTTAAGAAACCCTGTTACTGAAGCACAGCAGAACATGAAACACCAGCAGAAAAAAGGCAGTCAAAATTAGGAAGAAGTGTCAGGCAATTGTGTGGCCCAGAGACTAACAGGAGAGAGAACTTCCAAAATTTCCATTTCCAATGCAGCAAAGTTAAAGTCCTGTAAGAATAAAAAATGCCCATTGGATTTAGGGGATGATGAGTTCATCAGTGACCTTGGCTTGAGAAGTTCCAGCAGAGAGGGGTGGGGGCAGGGGTTCATGCCCCTGAAAAGCCTTAAATTTATATTAAGGCAGTAACTCCAGATGGGATTACATATACAGGAACAATATCATGACGATTATGTTAAACGTTTTAGTTTAATAAGTCTAAGCATTTAAATTATACAACTGTTTTAAACCGTTTTGGCAATTCTTTATGATTTGTTAATATAAACAGAGCAAAAAAAAAAAAAATAACCCACGTCAAAGACAGCCTCAGGGAGGGCTGAGGTTTTAGCACAGTGGTGGTGTGAAGTCAGCTTTAATTTCTAAAAAGAACTGTGCTTCTTGTGTGGATTTTTTTTTTTTTTTAATTTAAGAAGACAGCATGCTGTATTTGCAGGGGGTACCTCCAGTTAGACAAGGAGGATTGCACTCAAACATTGATCCGCCCTCCCTCCTTAATTCTCACTAAATGGAAAGGGCACAACTTGCCAGAGCAACATCAACAAGACTGGAGAACAACAGCAAAAGAGGAACGCCCAAAAAATTGGGTGGCGGTGGGGGGTGGTGCTGGAAAGCAGACTGAAAGGTAGTGAGTGATTCAGCGAAACAGAGAAAGCTAAAAGCTAAGTAACTACAGGAAGAAGGCCACAAGAGGCATGCAATTCCTACCACAGAACCCAGAAGCTATGGTTTGAATGCCTGCATCCTCCTCCAAAATCCATGTTGAAATTGAATCCCCAATGCAACAATATAAGATGTCCAGGAGGTGATCGGGTAAATGGGATGAGGGCTCTGCTCTAAGAATGGGATGAGGCTCTTATAAAAGGGCTCCAGGGAGCCTGTTTGACCCTTCTGCCTCACACCATGTGAGGACATAGCACCGAAGCACCATGTACAGAGCAGAGGAAGAGCCCTCACCAGACACCAAATCTGTCAGCACCTTGATCTTGGACTTCTCAGTCTCCAGAACCAGGAGAAACAAATTTCTATTATTTATAAATTGCCACAGTATTTTAGTATAGTAGCCAAACAGACTAAGACATCAGAAAGGACTCAGGAGGTGGGAGCAGTAGAGATACTTCTGAATGTGGCAGTGCAGAGTAGGAAACTGAAAACAGAAAACCCGATTTAAAGTTTTTAAAAGGAGCAGTTAAACCTCATCATGCATGGTCAGGCATGATGATGAGATCCCTGGCAGAAGATGAAGGAAATGTGGACTTGCTAAATGGTGATAGTCTCCTATCTGTGCCAACAACCAGAAAGCTGGTGGCCAACTTAAGCCATTCCCAACCCCAAAACAAAAACACAAACAGGAAACAAGCATATTCCAGTTAAACTGATATAAGCTACAAAGACTCCTCCAATAACATGGCCAGGTCCTTTCTTGATCATGGTACTGTGAAGCCCAACAGCCCTCAACCCCTGCCCAGGTGCACAGAGCTTCTGATCTGCTTCCTAGACTCATTCTTAAATATGAAAAAAGAGCCAAAGATCACTGGCATTTGAGGAGAACCTCCGAAATAAAAGAGGGATACCAATATAAATAGAAAAAGAAACCCAGAGTAAACAGAGACAGGCAGGGATAGAAAAGAAGCAATATAGCAAAGAATGAAGAAAGATCATAAATTCATGAAATAAATACTGGATGTTGTATTTTTTTTAAAAAAAAAAAGGTTTTTAATAGCAGCATAAGTTCAATGTTTTGAAATTAAAAACAAGAAAGCAGAAAGTAAGAGTTCAATCAAAAGACTAAACGATTAAAAATTGTGGAAATCTACTAGAAAGTAGAAGAGAACAGAAAGAAGAAAGTGGGAGTTACCAAAAGAAGGGAAAAAAATGAAAATACAAAATTTATCAATGAAATAATATGAGAAATACAAGAAAATTTCTGGTAAATAAAAGACACAATTATCTTGACTGAAAAATCCTACCAAGTGCCCAGCATATAGTGCAGAAACAATCCCACCAAGGCACATGGTTGTAACATTTCAAAACAACAGCAGTAAAGAAAACACTGTAAAAGGTTCCAGAAAGGAAAAAAGAGAAAAGACACACAGAGGGGGTTGAGAAGCAGAATGGCGCTAGATCTTTCAACCGCAACGCTGGAAGCTGGAAGCAATGTAATCATGATGTCAAACATCAAACGACATCAAGAATACTTCTAACCCAGACAGCTACTCCATGCTAACTCCAATCAAGTGTGAAGTATAATAAAGACACTTACAGACACCTAGGCATCCAAGCATGTAGCCCTCACTTGCCCCTTTTCACAGGAAGTTCCCAGAACATGAACTGTAGAAGCAAATAAACCAAGAAATTCCCTGAGATGAAGGAGCAATTCAAAAAAGAGGACGGCACGCATCCCGGAAACATTCAATCTAATACAGAAGACAAACGAGGGGACTTCCACGGCATCCAGGAAACATCCGATCTAACACAGGAGACAAATGAGGGGACTTCCCAGGCGTGAGGTCCAAGGAGCTTCAGGAAGAGGCTGTAAGAGAGGCCTGGAGAGCAGAAAGGAAAAGCAACCTCCAAAGGAAAAAAGAAAGGATGAGGAGGATCAAGGGAGGGAAGACAACCTGATGCAGGCGAATGTCCTAAGAGAAGATCTGTCATATGTCTGAGTTTGGAAATTAATTACTGACAGATAAAAAATTCAATTAACAAAAATGCATTAACTCCAGGAAAATACAAAACATTGTTTAATAAGTGAGACAAAATATAATCTCAGCTGGAAACAATAGTTGCAGTTGTAATAATAAAAATACTGAGTATTAATTTAAATGAAAATGAATTTAAGTAGACTCCAGGGGAATGAGGCATGAGAAATTACTGTACACTATTTGGGTGACAGTTACACTAAAAGCCCAGACTCCACCACTAAGCAATATATCCAAGAAACAAAACTGTACTTGTACCCCTTAAATCTAAACAGATTTTTTAAATTAAGTACACTGTGATAAGAGAGTGAAATCATAAGAAAGAGGGCAATAAGAAAACTGGCCTCGTCCAGGCGCTGTGGCTCACACCTGTAATCCCAGCAATTTGGGAGGCCAAGGTGGGCGGATCACCTGAGGTCAGGAGTTCGAGACTACCCTGACCAACATGGTGAAACCCCATCTCTACTAAAAATACAAAAAAAAAAAATTAGCTGGGTGTGGTGGCAGGTGCCTGTAATCCCAGCTACTCAGGAGGCTGAGGCAAGAGAATCAATTGAACCCAGGAGGCAGAGATTGCAGTGAGTCAAGATTGCACGGTTGCACTCCAGCCTGGGTGAGAGAGCGAGACTCTGTCTCAAAAAAAAAAAAAAGAAAGAAAGAAAGAAGGAAAATTGGCCTCATCTTCCATAGTAGAGAGTTCACATATAGCTTACATATCAAAGCATAACAGCATTATTATATTCTTACATTCTTGGAGGTAACCACAAAAGAAACAGCTAGAAAGTTTCAAAGTAGTTGTCACTAGGGAACAGCAACCATAGGTGGGGAAGAGCAGGGTATAACCACAGGCAGAAAGAGTATTATTCCACTTTTTTTTTTTTTTTGAGACACAGTTTTGCTTTTGTCACCCAGGCTGGAGTGCAGTGGCGCAATCTCGGCTTACTGCAACCTCTGCCTTCCAGGTTCAAGCGATTCTCCTGCCTCAGCCCCGCAAGCAGCCTTTTTAAATTATTTTTTATTTTTTTATTCTTTTTTGTATTTTTAGTAGAGGTGGGGTTTCACCATGTTGGTCAGGGTGGTGTCGAACTCCTGACCTCCAGTGATCTGCCCACCTAAGCCTCCTAAAGTGCTGGGATTACAGGTGTGAGCCATCACACCCGGCCTATTCAACTATTTTGTTTATATTCTATCTCAATAAAGATAAAATATTATTTAAATAAGTGAATGACAGGGTATTTAGAGCTTACAAACGATTCCTCTGAGGAGTTTAAATATCCTAGGGGAAAAAACAACTACTCAAGACATGGTATTTTGGTTACTTTTCTTGAGTTTGCAGAAATATTGGAAGGGAAGGAACAATAAGGAGGAAATTATTATCATGACAGAGAGGAGAAGGGGAATCTGAGGGAGGAAGGTCTACAGGGAGGCAGGAAAATGGGCTCTGGATCATGAGTGTCCAAATAAGGCCTAGACAGAAATGCAGTTCTTCTTCAGCGGGCAGGGGTGAAAGGAGGAAGAGAAAAGCACAAAATGCTAAGTGAGGAAGAAACACACTTCATGGTGAGAGGGCCCAGATGTTGGTCCACAGTCTCTGTTTTAGAGTGAGGCAGAAGATTAAAGAAAATTGTGAGTGTTTGAGAAGGTAGCAGAAGAAAATGGTAAATTCAACTTGCTGAAGTGAATTTGATCTCAGAGCAAGACTAGTCACATACAGATGCAGTGGGGTATATGTGTTTAGTCATTCCTCTCTGCTCCCACAACCCTTTGTAACACTTGCTACATCATGTGTACACTAACACTTTAAAGAACTGGGTTTTCACTACGTTGCGAATCCTCAAGAACTGTCTTATCCATTTATATGCAACCAATATTCATCATGGCACCTGACATGAAATGTATTTTTGTTTTGTAGATACATAAACATTCATTTCCAGAAGTTCAAAGCATCTCAACATATCCGCACATATGTACTTCTTTAAATTGCTTTTTATATGCCAGAACAGCCAGCATTCAATAATTTTACAATATCCTTTCAAAAAACTACGTAATGTCCCATCAAAGCTAAAAGCACACCCACAAAAAAATTGTAATTCAAGTTGAAATTTACATCTTTAACTGACTCTAAGTACATATAAAGCCCAGAAACTCTTTTGGGCAATGCTCACATGCTGACTAAACTCACAACAGCAAGGGAGACGACATGAATCTATGACTATCTCATGGATTCTAAATTAAAGCTTAGAAACATTTACAATGAATAAAATAAATCCATAGTTGGAAATCAACAGCTGCCTTGATTAATAACAAACATAAAGATTTTATGGTTTGAGGCTTCAACTTTATTGACTTGGAATTAATGTTTGAGCACAGTCTATTTATCAAGTACATCCTAATATTTCAACATACTTTAATTTTTCCCAAAAGAAAAAGATAGTTATTATTCACTATGAAACGCATGCTATTAATGCTACATTTTTAAAAAATCTGATTTCCTCTTTCCTACAATAAAGCCAAAAACTGATTTCCTTGGTAATTGCCTAACACCTTTTCCACAGAACATTTCAGATCCATCTCAAATAGGTTTGCAAGGGGTAGGGGAGGTTTCATGGGATGGAACTTAAATAAATAAATAAAAGCAAGAGGTTTGTTTACCACTTAAATCTCTGACTGAGTTTAAAGGATTTTTTTTTACTGTTATTGGTTAAAATTATTTTCAGCAAATTAATACAGTAGAGAAAATTAACCTGAGAAGTCTACCTTGAACGCCACATTATGTCAATAAATCCTAATTTTTGGTTTCACAAAGTAGCAAAACAGAATTATGATTATCTAAGTGATTTAAGCTAACCAACAATGTTGGACAAAACGCAGATCAGTGCACCTGCATGTACCTGTCCTCATATTTCACAAGGTATAAGGTGATCAAACCAATGTTGTTCCAGTAGCATCGTAAGAAGCAGAACAACCGACTGATAATCATCATAATTTCACCCTTTTATCCTTTCAAAATTGTTTCAGAAGGTAATTCCCAAAAATGCTTTATATTATAATATAAAGGTATCCTGAACATAGAGATACGTCAGTTGTACTTTTTAAATTGTGCAAGTTAAATTACAGTTCGATAACTCCATGCTGACTTCTAGTTTAAAAGACCACACAAACATATTTTCTAAAATACCTGATTTTGACTTCAGGATAACCTGAATGGTATGTCCATCATTGGTGACTTCACAGTCTCGGCAGACCACATAATTTGGGGAGAGGCGGACATCCAGCAGTGAGGGGTCATACCTAGCCTCTCTTGAGTTTAGGTTAATAGGAGACTGGTATTCCCCATTAGCATCAGGAAACACCAGACCCCACTCAACACCTAAGAACAAAATGAAATACATTAAAAACAGGTTAAAAAATAAGTTACAGTAAAATTTAACATGTAAAAACCAAACACTTAGAATCCTTGATATTATGAAGACAGTAATGATACCATCACTATACAGATGAAATATGGTAATTCTATGTGTTTTTGCATTCATTATTTGAATGATCTGATATTATCAAATACCATATACAAATTCCCGGACTAACAAAATATTCCATTTGTATTTGTCAACAAAGACATAATAATTTATGACTCTAGGAAATGTGGGTCATCTTTAAGTGATTAGAAAAAACGAATACCAGAACAATTTCTTCTGCTTATTAGTTCAAAATTACATTCAGTATTTGGGAAATAGCTGTAACTTTAAACATACATTGTGACAGTCAAAAACCCTAACTCTCATGCTAGTAAATAGACGCCCCTTATCAGAAATGCAAGTGCAGTATTTTAAAGTGTGCATATGTATATATCTATGTACATATATATTCCCATACTCTTTCCAAATTTTTTATAATTAAAATTATATATTCTATATTGGTTTCAACATATGTAGTAAACATCAGCACTACTGGTTGACTCTAATAGGAGCCCTAGGTCTTTAATAAATCTAGGAAACTCTGGTTTTTCAGAGAGTCAACCGCTTCTCGCCAAACCCAACGATTCAGTCTGAAATTTAGGACATACTTTAGAAAGACGAGCGTTGCTAGCAGGCTTCACGAAAAGACCAGAGGCAGAAACACTTTCTCCCCAAAGTCCTCAAGTCAAAAAAGAATTCTTAACACTAACACTGTCTTCCTTAGGTGTTAAGTAAAATGTACCGCTGCTCTTCTTGACTACTCAGAAGACATAAAAGGTACAGCCACTGCTTGGAGGCTAGCCCGCCCTCCGGACCGCAGCAGGTGCGAACGCCAGCCCTGCGGAAGGCTCCCGGGCCACAGCGAAGGCGGCGGGAGAACGCAGGCGGCGAGCACGCCTCCCTGGAACGCCTCCCGCCTGAAACGCGCCAGGGGAGTGGGAAAGTGGCGGAGACCCCCGTGGGAAAGAGGGGACGTGGAGGTGCTCGGAGCGCGCGGCAGCAGCAGGACTCGAGTCCCGCGCTCGGCGAGACACTGACGCCGCCGCGGGACCCCGGACCCCCCGACTCGTGGCCGCTTACCTTCCTCGTAGCCCCACTCCACACCCTCCTCCTCTTCCTCCTCATCCTCTTCCTTCTCGGGGAAGGCGACCGTATCTTCGATGAAGCTTAGGTCCGCCATGGGAAGGCCGCGGGGCCCCTTGGCGCTCTCGGCGGCGGTGCCTGCGCCTTCGCGGGGCTCGGGGCTGGAGCGGGAGTGGAGCGCGCGTGGGGGAGTGTGAGCGCGCGTGAGCGGCAATGTGGGTGCGAGCGCGCCTGCGGGTGTGAACTGCAGTGTGAGTGCAAGCGGGCTTAGGTTCGGCCCGAGTGTTCCAGAGACCTGCGCGGGGAGCGCGTCCGGAGGCCCCAGCGGAACAAGGGAGCCGCGGTGGCCTGGGGAGCGAACTCCTGGCGAATTTTATACCCGGCCGGGGCGTGTCTGGCACGCGAGGATCCGCCCCCTTCTCTCTTTGGCCGCGGGGGCCAGGGAGCCGACAGTTAGAATGGGCCTTGGGCGACCGGTCCCAAGTCACGGAAATGTCGACGCATCCCCGTCCGCCCTTCCCCCGGGGTCGCCCCTGGTGCTTCCTCGCAGCGGAGACTCCTGCTCTGCCTCCCGCGCCTTCCTTCCAGAAGCCCGCAAGTCTCCCAAGGTCAGCCCTCAGGACCCCTGTGTGCCTGGCCTGGCCCAGAGGCTGCTCACCTTTTTATTTTCATCCTATTTATTTTCATCCGTACCCCAGGATACCAAAAAGAAGGGGTCCTGGAGGAGAGAGATGGGCTGCCATGGGTAGGAGAAAGGAGAGGGCTGGGAGACCCCATAACACAATAAAAAGAGGCTCTCCAGCGGAATCTTAGTATTTTCTGAGTGTTTACTTTTTAAATCGTCCGTTCGGCATAGTGGAAACGAGTATGGAAATTTTTCCAAGTAAGTTCTAGTCCTAAAAACGTTTAAGGAAAGAAAATAGTTGTAATCTAGGGAAGTAAGATATGATTTAGGGAGTTCCTTTTTTTTTTTTTTTTTTTTTTTTTTTCCCCTCCAGTAAAAGGTATTATTTCAAAGGCAGGGCTAGCAGAAGGCAGTAGACAGAGGGTGTTCGGTGTCAGAGTCTGGGGCGCTGCTGCAGGCTCACCTGGCTGTGTACACAGCTCCCAATCACCTAGTGAAATTGTGTAAATAATGAAGTGCACACATTGCATAACAAACAGGAACTCTTCTGATCCAAAGAGGTGGCGTTGTTACTCTTAAACGTGCTTCCCAGTCTAGTGACTTCAGCCCTCTGTTCCTGCGCCTTTTGGAAGCCCTGGTCAGTAACCCCTAAGTAAGTTAACTCCACATTTTTAGAAGATATATGTGCACAATAAACTCGGGTTAGGGCCTTAAGTACAATTTGTTTTTTATATGCTCTGGTCATTCATGAAGATGACTATTTGCAGTTTGAATGGCCTGTTCCTAAATCACACCAACCTTATGAATGCATAATTCCTCAAATAAGGATGGAAATGATCTGTTTGGCAATGTTTAGGTTCTGTGCTCATATCCTTTACTGCCTGCTAAGCACCTCCACTTTTTAAAAAGACACCTCATAGCCTTTAAAAAAAAAAAAAAAAAAAAAAAGCTATTACAGACTGCTCCATAAAGTACACTGAGATGGAAAGAAGTTCGGGGAACCCTCAACTCACTCAATTCTGCCACTTTCTGGAAGGTTTAACCAAATAGATGGAAAGCTACTGGTCAACATTAGCTTGGAGGATAACCCGTGGATTTTAAGCATTCATATAATTTCTCTTTTCCTTAACTGTGCAAAGGACTGAACTAGTGTGAGAAACGAAATTCATTCTTGACTCACTGCATTCTGGGTGTTCTTTAGTGGACACTCGTTTGCATCTTTGCAAGCCTGGGTCTGGCAGAAGCAGAAACCTACCCCAAAGCCAGAGCTATTAAAAATAATAAGCACTACCGAAAATATTAACTACTTTTCACTGCAGGTCTCCTAAAAGGAACATTTATTTTTCCTTTCTTGAAAACTTTTTTGTAATCTTCTATTTGTTTTAAGTTTCTTTTTAGAAGTACATTCACATGTTAATCAAATGCCACAGCTAAGGAAGCCCATACAAAGGCTATGAAGAACTTGGATAATAAAAGCACTGCCACTCTGAGCTCATCAGCAATGGCCTTTCTCCTCTGTCCCCCAAATGTGCCTAAGTGTGACACTGTAGCCATTGTGTGACCACCAACTGTGTTTAAAGTTTCAGGTGAATCATAGAGATGTTTATCAAACCAGAGGATGGTACAATCACCATGGTAAAAACTGAATTTTCTGTGAATCAATAGTGTGCCATATTTACAAAAGATAGGCTGAACGATTGAATTGTTAGTGTTTACTTTACAGTAAAAAGACAATTTTGCATATAACCAGCAATGTATTACTATTCAAATATGCAGTTGACTACTAGACAAACATACACTGGCCTATATTTGCTCTTTCTGAATTGTTCAGGATTATTTGAAGAATGTAACTCCTGTATGCAAGCCTAGGGTTCCCTGTACAGCCACATATGAGCCAATCCTCTGAGCGTCCAAATATTCAATTAATAGCCTTAATTGCTTTGAGACTATGAGGTTCAGATTTTTGCTAATTAACAGCACCTTAAGACCTTCTCCTCTCAGGTCCCTGCACTATATTACCACCAAAGATGGAATTTCTATTTCTAGTTATTATAAGGTGTCTGTCACTAAAAAAAAATCTAGACACACAGATCAAAGATATAGGCCAATTCTTTGTTTTACAAAATAGAACAAGCAAGTCTAAATCCAATATCAGAGAATCTAAAAATATTCATACTCTGTATTATGAATGTAAGTCCTCCATATAGTCCTCTATGATTTTTAATAGGCTTTCAGCCTAATATTATATTTGATCTCTTACATTAACTTTATATTGCTCACTTTTAGTGCTTGCATAACTAAGGCCAAACCGTATTAGTAGAACAATTTATTAAACCTAAGACCTATATAACTAACTACCATTTGATACTAAGAGAATATAAATGGAAATATCTACAAAGGACAAACTAATCTAGATGTCAGAGGAACCGAAGTACTAAGGTCACATCCCAGAGTCCGGAACCTAGACAGCCCTCTCCTATCTTTCCTCACTGCTTGTCTACCGTACCAAAGCTTTCTTATTGTATCGGTGAGTCTAGGCCCTAGAGTCATAAATATGACCTCCTCTAATGTGCACCTTATGCTCTGGGATCACCTCAAGGGTACAACTAACTTATGCTTGTCACGTGGCTCCTATACAAACTGTAATTCATAAACTTCAACAGCAATGAATTGGGTTCCTTCATGTGCCCTGTTCTGCACTAGGCACTGTGGAAGAACCAAAAATAAAAATGAAAGACTTCCTCTGCTCTCAAGGAACTCATGGTTCTCTGGGGGGAGGAAAGGAGTAAATAACTATAATACAAGGCAATATGCAATATTAATGTGTTAAATAGAAATGCAGGTACCACTACATCTAAGGAAGATG
Organism: Mandrillus leucophaeus; assembly: GCF_000951045.1. Taxonomy (NCBI): domain Eukaryota; kingdom Metazoa; phylum Chordata; class Mammalia; order Primates; family Cercopithecidae; genus Mandrillus; species Mandrillus leucophaeus. Next base: position 4,016,147 of record NW_012102432.1, on the reverse strand, counting down.
GAATTTTCATACTAATGGGAATGATTTAGAAAAGTTTCTTGGACAAGATGGCATTTGGGGCAAACTAGAGGAAATGGGTAGAGTTTGGGTGGGCAGTATGTGAGCAAGTAACATTCCAGGTGTGAATAATGATGCTGAATCATGCAAGTGCTCATTGCGGATCTATTTGTTTCCTTAAATACCATCTATGACTGCCAAAACCAATTCGGGTACACTAAAAATATGACTTCTCTAGGCTTACGTCTCAAGTAAGGCACTTTTTCCTATGGTTGTTTAATTCCTTATGTCTAGTTTTTCTTCTGTCACAAAAGACAGCAAAATTTTCTTCATTATATATATTTTGATTTCTGAAGGTTTCAAACTTTGTTGATAAAAAATTTAATTCTTCCTTTTAAATTACCTTTTTCAACGGATTCATCTTTTATTTCACCTGCTTAAAGTTACATTTACAAGCCTCCTTTTTGTTTGACCTCTTCTTGGTCTTTTATATTCAGAAACAAACGACTAGGGCTCCATGTAGTCATTGGAGATGACATCATTGTCTCTATCATTTGCTGCCCTTTCACTGCTTGACCATGTGACTTCTCTGACCAATTAAATATGAGTAGAGGTGGCATGCGCCATTTCCTAGAAGAAAGATTTAGGCATTATCAAAAGCAGACATAGTAGCCCATCAGGTAAAGGTAAGTTCAAGGGTAATTTTTATTTGCTCAAATGCTGTGTTTGCCTTTATCTTTTTCTTCAAAGAAAAAAAAAAAGGACCTCTCTGGCCTGCAAAGAAACCAAACAGTCTAGTACCGAGGGTGCCCTTATCTTCACCTCGCAAATTTCTTAGATGCCCTAGGGCCCTGACAACTTCATGGCAGAATGAGAAAGCCCTTATCCATAGAAAATCCCCATCTTCTCTAAGAAACATGGACCACAGCTCTCTTCCCCTCTCTCAGACCATGCCAGTTATGCCTGAGGCCCTACATCAATTCAGCACCAAAATGACTTATGCTGATATAGGAATGTTTAAGATAATGACATTGGTGACTCCTAAGTCACCAAAAGCTCTAGGGCACCTTCTGCCAAACAAAACCCCTTATGTGTTTAAGCCACAGAGGTTAAAGTTACCTCTTCTTAGTGCTTTTATGATGCCCTGTATAGATCTCTAAACCTGAAATTAAGATTATATTTTAAATATGTATTTTATGACCTTCTCCTCTAAACAATGAACTCCCAAAGAACAAGGCACTAGGCACTGTGTGACAACCGAAAAAAATAAAGAGTAAAATACTGCTTCTGCTCTCAAGAAATTCACAGTTCTCTGCGGGAGGAGGAGTAAATAATTTTAATTATTATAACTATAATACAAGTAAATAATTATAACTATAATACAAGTAAATAATGATAATGCAAGAAATATGTTAAATAGAAATGCAGGTACCACTACATTTAAGGAAGATGGGTTTTTCATACTAATGTGAATGATTCAGAAAAGTTTCTTGGAAAAGATGGCATTTGAGGCAAACTAAAGGAAATGGGTAGAGTTTCAGTGGGTGGCATGTGAACAAATAATATTCCAGGTGTGAACAACGATGCTGCTTTGTGTGCCCCCATATAGCACATGGTAGGCACTTAGGAATTTGTTTCCCTGTGCCATCAACCATACAGTGACCTGATTAGCCTGGATAAATATATTAGTGCAATAAAAATTGTGGTTACTAAGGTGGAAGCTTTCAAGGCACAGTAGAGCTACAAAAAAGGGGAGTGATCAAGTTTACCTCATGGCAGATGTGTCAATAGGGGCTTCATAAAGGAAGTGACATGGAAGCTGGGCCTTGGAAGATAAATAAGTGCTGCTTTACCCTCAGAAAGGGAAGGGGAGGAAGTAAAAAAACACATTCCTCAAAGCATGATGTAGACTGATAAGAAGAAAGAAGGAAAAAAAGAAAGGCATTCCAATAAAAACAAAAAACAAAAGCTCACATAGAGAAGCCAGTGTGGGTTCACTCTTTTGATCAAGTTAATTTTCTTTTTTCCATGGTATTAATAAAAGGGAAAACAACATATTGAAATCGTATGTCTGTGTTTGTTTTAGTCTTTTTTTAAAACATGTTTCAAAACAATAATGACATGAGATAAAATACAAAGCAGATGGAATGCTTAAGTCAGTGCCTGTTGTTGGCAGAACGACAATACTGAAAATGTATTGGACCTTGTTGACTTTAAGAGAAGGGGCCAAGTTAGAATAGCCTCAAGGCCACATCTATACCTTAGTTCCCACAGCTCACTCTGCCCTACAGCATGCTGTTGGCTGTCAAAGATGCTGCTATGCCTGATAGGCAAGACAGCAAACCAAAGCACAGGAAAATAAACACTTGAGCACTGTGGTCACCTCCAAAGATGGCTGCCGTAATTCCTGCCCTCAGTAGGCATGTGCTGTTCCTCCCATGTACAGGGGCGACTATTTCCCCTTGAAGTGGAACCACAACTGGTTTTATGACTTGTTTCATCTCCATTGGACTGTCGTAGAGTGACACTATGCCAGTTTGGGGCTGAGCCTTTAAGAGGGCTGGACAATTTCTCTTTGCTCGCAAAAACCAGTCAACATATAAGAAATTCTGAGACCACTATGCTGTGAGAAAACCCAACCTAAGCCAGCCACAGGGAGTGAGAAGACATATGGAGGAACATGGAGGCACAGTCACGTGAGTAAAACTCTCTCAGATCTTCCAACCCAGTTTAGCCACTAGCTGAATGCAGCTGACACTATGTGGATCAAATAAAATGTCCATCAGAGTACTGCCTGAATTCCTGGCCCACAGAATCATGAGAAATAATAAATCAGTGTTTTAAGCCACTAAGCTTTGGAGCGGCTTATTATGCAGCATAAATAAAGGAAGCAACACTTACTATGAACCAGATATTATGCCACACACTTCCCACAGATTATTCTCTTTAATTCTCATAAGAGGCTCAATAATCTCATGCTGTATTCAGATGAGAAAATGAAGGTTGAGATGTGTCCACCACCACAGATAGAGGCAGTGAGTGGTCTGAGAGGTCTGTCTCACTCCAGAATCTGGGCTCCTGGCCACCAAACCCTACTGCCTTCAGAGAGGGTGAATTCAGCCAGTGCGCTCCACCTCTGCCAGACGCTGTTGGGTATCAAACACCAACTCACATGCACACTGCAGTCCAATTGCATCCTTCCTGGGTAAACCATGAGATATGTTGGACAAGTCTTGGCTGCTATGGTTAGAAGGGTCCAAAAAGGAGGAATAAAGGAAGCTAGGTTAGAAAACTACAAGAGAAACTTTTTTTTTAATTGGCAGACTTTCTTATTCTTTTTTTTTTTTTTTTTTAAGACAGAGTCTTGCCCTGTCACCCACGTTGTACTGCAGGGTGCGATCTCGGCTCACTGCAACCTCTGCCTCCTGGGTTCAAGCGATTCTCCTGTCTCAGCCTCCCGAGTAGCTGGGATTACAGGCACCCGCCACCACACCCAGCTAATTTTTGTATTTTTAGTAGAGACGGGTTTCACCATGTTGGCCAGGCTGGTCTAGAACTCCCGATCTCAATTAATCCACCCGCCTTGGCCTCCCAAAGTGCTGGGATTACAGGCATGAGCCACTGTGCCCAGCCAACTTTCTTTTTTTGAGCAGTTTCTTATTAAAGAAAAACTGAATGGAAAGTACAGAGTTCTTATACACCCCCTCACCTCACCCATTTCCCCTATTATTAACATTAGTGTGATACATTTGTTACAATTGATATAACAAATATTTATACATTTTTATTAACCGAAGTCCATAGCTCACATTAAGGATCACTGTTTGTGTTGTACGTTCTTTTTTTTTTTTTTTTTTTGAGACGGAGTCTCACTCTGTGTCGCCAGGCTGGAGTGCAGTGGTACAAGCTCGGCTCACTGCAACCTCTGCCTCCTGCGTTCAAGTAATTCTCCTGTCTCAACCTCCCAAGACTACAGGTGCACACCACCACGCCTGGCTAATCTTTTTGTAGTAGAGATGGGGTTTCACCATGTTGGTCATTCCTGTAATCCCAGCACTTTGGGAGGTCAAAGCAGGCGGATCACGAGGTCAGGCAGTCGAGACCATCCTGTGTTGTACATTCTATGCACAGGTACAGAAAAGAGAATCAGTGGCTGGAATCCCATGTTGGAGAGGTTTGTTCCTAATCTAGCCATCCTGTCCAGCACACCTTAGTCGATCTCTGCATGCTACAAGTCTGGTCTCTCCCTGCCGGTCCTTGCAGCCCCTGCCAGTTTTAGCCCATTCACTAACTTTGCTGCCTTGAGTCTCATGGCTCCCTGTCCACCACTTACCTTCAACCTCAGGCTTGTACCGCTCAGACCAACAACCCAGGAATTGAGTCTGTTGATAGGTTGCAGAGTCCTCTCTTATAGGGGGTTGATTTACCAATTACCTATTATATATTATGTGTGTAACATAATTTAGCTAATTAATTCACAATAATATGACAAAAGTATTTATAGATGAAATTGAAGCCCAGAGAAGTGTTTTTCCCGTGATCACACAGCTAACAAATGGAGGAGATAAGATTTGAACGTAGGTCTAACCAGCTCTAAAGCCAGAGATCCGTAACCATTTCCCACCTGGCACCTCACAGTCAGCTTTTACTCACTATTGTTCCAAAACTCCCAAAGTGTCATTAGTTATTCATCCATTCACATGTGCAACCAACTCTTCATGGGACATGAATGGTTAAGTGCCTACTTAGCAATCTAAAAAGCTACTCCTCAAAAACAGAAAGCATTCAAGATGTTTTATGTTAAATATTTCTATTCCATAAAGAGTTTGTGTAATGAGGAGGAACCAGGGACACTAATGAAATACACAAGGCAATAAACATTTCTAATGCTAATGGAGCACAGCATGTTTACATTATGATTGGAACCCCATTGATTAGACTTCACTGAATATAACTTTTAGCATAATTATCAATGATGAAAGAGACAGTCAAGCTTGGTGCTGAGTACATGCTGAGCACTAAACAAGACTGACTACACTGCTTTCAACTGGTCCTCAGTTATTTAAGGGGCATTAACACGACATGATAGCTTGATATTTCCCACCTTGACAGTGGAGATAACAACAGAAAAATGTGCTAAAACCACATCAAAGATTCAAGTAAGATAATTATCAGATATTAAGAATTACTTAAAGTGAACCTCTCCAAAATAAATCTAACTTCAAAAGTCTGGGAGAAACACTTATCTTATTAAGTGTATTAATGTCATTAGCATAATACAATATGTTGGAAGGCAGAGTAGCACACTGGTTTTGTCACTTAGTAAGTTTTTATCTTGATCAAGTTATTTAACATCTCTTTGCCTTAATTTCCTCATCAATTAAATGAGGGCCATAATAGTACCAAACCAAAATAACTGTTGGGAAGATTACACGAGTTAATATAGATAAAGCACTTGAACTAGAACAATCAGTTCTACTAGAATGCTTGTTTTGAAAATGCAAATTTGTTCTAATGAAATTGATATATTAGGGAACAATTTGAGCACAATGAGACTTCCATGCTTGTTGATGCCACCTTCATTTGTTGGAAACACAGAAAACTGCAGCCAGTTGAACTGGGTCATGCAGAGAATGCACAAAATGCACACATGCACACATCTCAAACACCTACCAACTACCTCAGTTGACTGTGTGCTGTGAGCCATCCCCTATCCTCATCAGGTGCTACAACTTCCCGTCACATTTTAGCTAACCCTCCTTCTATCCCTTCACAGTAACTCACAAGGTACAGCTTGTGATACTCACTTCCACAGGCAAGCATCAGTTCTTTTCCAAATTAAAATGGATACTTATTTCAGCGTTTATGCCTTTCTTAACCATCGAACATGTGTAACAAACTACTGCCATTTTATTATGTTCCTTTTTTGTTGTTGTTTTTAATGTGTAACTAGTGAGGTTTTTGACTGTTGTGCCCCTAAACTCATTTTCCCCATAAACCCTGTGATTTTTATTGCCAATTTTGCATAGTGCAGTAGTTTTTGGGAGTTCGTGTTACATTATAGCAAAACTGACTGTCTCTGGCATGTTATAAGTACTAAGATAATGTAATTATTATTTTTATAGCTATTATAAGAAATGGTTGGTGTATATTATCTGTATATTTTCTTAGATAATTTCATGTTTGAGTTAATTTTTATTATCATTAGTTTGAGTACTGTTCATATATTATTGTATTCATACTCAGGAATGTCATGATGATTTATACATTTGTGAGATTGCTCAAAGTGTATACAACAATACGAGAATCATTTGTCACTTAAGGATTTCAAACATATTGAGTGCCCTAGTAACATATCTATATCCCTTAGAGACTACAGATAAAAACAGGACCTGCTGATAATCAGCAGTAGCTCCAGGTACTTGACATCAAGAGAGTCTGGTTTTAGACACCCACATGCATTCAGGACTAGTTATCTATAAGCCTCCTTAACCCATGATCACATAAATAGGGGATGATATTTACATTTCAAGACTGACAGACGTAATCAGTGGGTCCATCACACGGCTGAGGTCATAAGAAGAAGGCAAGAAGATCTTTTGAGATGTGAGCTTTCTGCACAATGAAGGACACAATGAGAATACAAACACTTAAGTTCTGGGGTTCTTCTGGGCAATCTGTCAATACTACAACTATACTGCTCTACCTAAGCTTTACTGACTTCAGCATGCTCAATCATACATCCATTCATCCAGATGATATTTATTGATTAGGTACTCTGAAAGACACTGTCCTAAAGGCTTGGGATACCATGATGAATAGAATTGGTCTTTGTGCTCAAGGAACATGGAACTTTGAAAATAGTATACCCACACTCGAAATGCCTCAAGGTTATAACCATGAGAAACAGGCTTTAGAAATCATGTATAACCATTGGAAAAGGTACCATAGATGGGGGGCTTTTGGGTTTCACACAGAGCCATCAACAAGGAAAGCCTGATATACAGAAGCCCTGACTGTAAATCAAAAAACAACCTATGTGCCTTTATTCTGAGAACTGCACACGTGTTGCTTCATCCACATTCATGCACTAAGACATTAGCACTCTCATCAACTCACAACTGTCAAATATATATGAGGGTTCCTGAACATTGTAAATAATTATGCAAACGCAAATTAGTTTCACAACTAAGTTGCTGCTCAAATCACATGTCTAAAACTAAACTCATTGCCAACTCACCCCACTTGCCCTCACTCCTTGCTTTTCTTATGTTCTTTGTTGCAGCTAGAACAAAGAACATAATGGGAAGCTACCATTCATCCAGTCTGGAAAGCATGGAATCAGCCTGTACTTCTTTCTCTCACAATTCCAGTATTTCTCTCTAATTCAAACCTGTTAATTCCATTTCAAAACATGTTGCTCAACCCCTAACTTTCTTGTTATCCTCACAGTTACTGCCATAGTTAAAAATCTATCCACTCTCACCTGGATGAGTGTGCCCACACTCCATCCTCTGTTGCTCATCTTTGATATCAATGGTAGAGTCCACGTCATGTCTCTTTCCTGCTGAAAAATCCCTGCTGACTTCCTGCTGCATGCAGCATGTAAGATCCCCTCCCCCAAGTACAGAATACAAGGACCTTAAAAAAGGATAGCCAAATCTTGCCACTTAGCCTCATTAAATTTGGTCTTTGTACGTAACTCAAAACTCCAACCACACAAGACTTATTAACTACAAAATATCCAAGGTTCTTTTCATGCCCACCATGCCTTTTTGCATAATGTTCCTTCTTTGACCCGTTCCCTTTTCCTGGATAGGAAGGGGGATGGCAGGGGAATAGGTGCAGGAAGACTCAATATTAATGAGTATGTATGTCTCTTTTAGGGTAGGAACTGATCAGAAACCCATATCATTTATCTTTGCATTTCCAAGATCTAGTAGATTCCTGCCTGTAGTAGCCACTCAGTCAAGTTATAAACTAATGATTTGAAGGCACCCTTTCTATCTATGTCTACCGAGTTGCAAAATAGATCAAAGACAATCAATGGTTCACAGCCCCGAAAGAATCACAGTACCTTGGAAGGGTCCCTTGGACAATGCCCAACTTCCTATTGAAAGAACACCCAAGCATCTCTTTTGTCTACTTTAAATGTCTATCATGACTTTTACTGACAGAAGAGATCTTGAAGATACCTTAATTTTAAAGGCAGTGCTCAGTAAAGTCATGTGGTTTTCCCAAGTTTACACCCTGGTAGAAAACCAAGACCTGTGGGTGGAGGATTACCCAGGAGCCAAGGCAAGAGACTGAAGGCACAAACTGTTTTAGTATAATAAAGAAAATAGTTAGAATAAGAATAGTCATAATACAAATTAGATATAGAGATGATCATGGACATTTTCAATCATTAGTATAGACATTACTAATCATTAGCTTTTAATATTTCTCTTTGTTGCATTACTAATATAACCAAGGAATAACCAGCGGGTATAGGGTCAGGTGCTAAAGGGACATTGTGAGAAGTGACCAAGAAAGCAAGAGGTGAGCCTTCTGTCATGCCCGCATAAGGGCTTCTTGAGGGCTCCTTGGTCAAGCGGTAATGTCAGTGCCTGGGAAGGCACCCGTTACTTAGCAGACTGTGAAAGGGAATCTCCCTTCCTTGGAGGAATCAGGTAACACTCTGTTCCACCAGCTTCTTATGGGAGGCTGGATATTATCCAGGCCTGCCTGCAGTCATCCGGAGACCTAAACCTTTCCCGGTGGTGCTGTGCTTCAGTGGTCACGCTCCTTGTCCACTTTCATGTTCCTTCCGTACTCCTGGTTCCTCTTTGAAGTTCTTAGTAGATAGTGGCAGAAGAAATAGTGAAAGTCTTAAAGTCTTTGATCTTTTTGATAAGTGCATAGAGAGGAAAACACTGATGTATCCTGCCTTCTCTCTCTGCTTCGGCTACCTCAAAGGGAAGGGCCTCCTGTTCTATGATCATGTGACTTGCTTGACCTTATCAATCACTTAGAAGATTCACCCTCCTTACCCTGCCCGCCTTGTCTTGTATGCAATAAATATCAGCGCGCCCAGCCGTTCGGGGCCACTACCGGTCTCTGCTTCTTGATGGTAGTGGTCCCCCAGGCCCAGCTGTTTTCTCTTTATCTCTTTATCTCTTTGTCATGTGTCTTTATTTATTACAATCTATCATCTCCGCACACGGGGAGAACACCCGCTAAGCCCCGTAGGGCTGGACCCTACAAAGACCAGGTTCAGGTCTCTTTTTGATGCTTAGCATTTTTTCCACTCTCTATAGAACCATTCAGCATTCCTCTAACTAGAAATTCCCAACCTTGAATTTTGGCAAAGTTTTCTTTCCTTTTCTAATCGATGCTCTGTGAGTTTCCAAGGCTTATTCTGACAATACACTTTCTTGGATACTCTTAACTGTGACTCCATAAGAGTTCTGTTATAATTTGTGGAGCTACCCTAGATGTTTATAACATAATGAAAAATCTAAATACTTCCAGCAGTAACGGTAGTAGCTTGACTATCTGTTTTTCTAACAGTCTCATGTTTTACTAACATCTACAGAGCTGTGTCTTCCCCAGAAATACAGAGTATTTTAATCTATACTAATTTTTTTTTTTTTTTTTTTTTTTTTTTTTTTTTGAGATGGAGTCTTGGTCTGTCATCCATGCTGGAGTACAATGGTGCAATCTCAGCCGGGCGTTGCGGCTCACGCCTGTAATCCCAGCACTTTGGGAGGCCAAGGCTGGTGGATAACCTGAGGTCAGGAGCTAATCAATACCAACTCTTAAAGTCATTGCAAGTGAACGAAATTAAATAATTGTAGTATGTGATTTCTGTCCAAAAAAAATTTAGCTCATTTTATGACCCAGAAAAGAAATCTCTCACAATGAACCTGACTTAGGCTAAAAGATATTGAGGGAACAGTCTTATGGCAAGTTAAATGCTATTCCAAATTTTCAACATGATCCTGCAAATTTAACACAGATTATGAAAGGGCATCTTGTGGACTTCATTCAGATTTTCTGAGATCAGTGACTGTAGTCTCTGTGAAAAATTAACACAATGGCCCCAAATCAGTGTGCTCTTAAGAGGAATTTCTTTAAATGAATTAGAAGTGATTCTAAGCTGTAGGAGGTGGTGAGAGTCAAGAATCATAATTTTTAAAAGCTCTTCCAAAGGATGTCAATATATAATACGGCTAAGAGTCACTGGGCTAGAAATCAATGAACTAGATAGAGCAAACCTCAACTAAACCATCCCACATATGTTTCCCGTTTCCCCAGAGATGCCACAGAACTTTAAAGGTTATGTAAATAAATTCAATGAAAAGCCTATAAACAGTCATAGAAAAACCACACTTCACACCCAGGCATGGCAAGGGGTTAGGGCAGGTGCAGGGGTGAGCACATTAGCACCAGGTACTGCTGGGCTTATTTACTCACTTAACCCTCAGAACAACTCTGTGATGTAAATGTCATTATCTCCATTTTAGAGATGAGGAAACTGAGGCTCAGAGAGTCTATGTAACTTTCCCAACATGACAGAAACAATAAGTGGTAAAATTAGAATATGCACAAAATGTCTAGCTTCAATGATGGGTGACTTCCATTACTATAATCACAGAATGTTGTGACTCCAGGAACATGATGAACAATCAATAAATAGCTGCCAATTGATTGCTGACTAGCTAAAATATATTGTTAAATGAATTTGACATTCAAAATGTTTCAGGTCCCTGCTGATATACTGAGTAGAGAATGAGGATGCTAGCTCATTCGACCTCATCATTTCTATTCTTGACCACTGCAATTGCCTCCCAACCTGTCTCCCTCCCTTGAGACTCTTTTCATCCCCAGATCGCATGCTCTCAAAACTCCCATGGCCTCTACCCAGGATTTACCTCAATTGAGTGAACCAACATCTTATAATAACCAATACCAGAAACTTGCTGGTCCCCAGGTAAACTGTTTATTTTTAATTATGTGAATTAGAATATTGTTCCCTCAGCCCAAATGCAGGACACTTTTCACTCCTCTTCCCATTCTTCCCCTCCTCAGCCTACCTTCATCCCTCATTGCCTACAAAACACTGCTCAAATTGTTTCTCCTTATGAAGCCTTCCCTGATTCCCGCACTTTACAAAGCATTTGGTATTCTTGAAAAATTCGCTTTGTAATCATTGCTTATATGTCTTTCTCTGGCGCTTGAGTATACGCTCCCCAAAGACAGCGACTACACTTTATTCATCTTTAAATCCCCAAGACCTAGTAAGAGTCAGGCCCATAGTAGGCACTCAGCAAATGCTTATTGACTAATTCACATAACTAGATCTTACTATTTAAAAAAATAACTGATAACAAATATTTGGGAAACTCCGTATGTTTGACTCTCTAAAATGAAAATTCTGGGTCTACCGAGAATCATTTAGAAAGCTTTTAGGGTCAGGCACAGTGGCTCACATCTGTGATCCCAGCACTTTGGAGGCTGCAGCAGGTGGATCCCTTGAAGTCAGGAGTTTCAGACCAGCCTGGCCAACATGGCAAAACCCTGTCTCTACTAAAAATACAAAAATTATCTTGTTGTAGTGGTGCACACCTGTAGTCTCAGTTACTTGGGAAGCTGAGGAAGGAGAATTGCTTTAATCCATGAGGTGGAGGTTGCAGTGAGCCAAGATTGCACCACTGCACTCCAGCCTGGGTGACAGAGTGAGACTCTGTCTCAAAAAAAAAAAAAAAAAGTTTTCAGGCAAAAAAATAACTGAAATATATTGTTTCATATGCTACACATTTTGAAGTCCAAAGTCCTATTCTTACAGAGCGTCTCTAAACCACGAAAGATCTGAATTCATTATTTTTTATGGAAAGCATCATCATAAATTTTTAATTTACATTTTGAAACTGTTTATATTTTATATTTTTGAACCATTAACTTTGTCCTCCTTGGGAACTGCTCCAGCTTGGATAATCTTCCCCTCTGTAAGGGAAGCCTGATGAAGACCTTGTGTTCCTGACTTGCACACACATCCAAGCCCGTCTGTATTTGGGGTTGATAGAAACCTTGTGCCTTGGGGATGACTGTGAGAAAATGGCCCCTGCTGCATTCCAGAACATCTTACCAATAGGAAACTTTTGTTTCTTGGTTACACAAAAATAAAGAACTGTCTTTCTTTGCATCTATTGAAAAGAAACTTTTGTCTTCTTGGCTTCCAAGAATATCCAGGCCTGTCTCCTTTTCCAACAGACTGAAATGCAATTCCACCCCCCACCCTCTTTTTTTTCTTTTCATAACTGCTTTGGTACTAACAGATGATTGTTACAGGACCAAACCAATTTGTGCAAAAAAATGTGAGTTTTCATGGCGTAAGTTGGAAAAGTAATCCCTTGTGGAGATAGCTAGATAAATCCAATGGATAAACATCAATGACATCAGACCCTAATTAAAGTTTCCAAGGAGATATCCAGGCACATTCTAGTTGGCAGATTAGCAGTGTCTGTACATTAGATATAGATGTGTTTACCAAATCCTGGAATAATAAAATTAAGAAAGCTCCTCTTGGAGATTAAAAGATGTAATTTTAAGAAACACAAAAAGTTCTACTTTATGCAATTAATAAGTTTAGAAAAATTATGATACATGTTGACAAATGTATAGTTTCAGGAAAGATTTAGATACATTCATGAGCTCAGTAGCCAGTGGATACACTGCAAAAGGAAAATGTAAAGATATGTATGCCTCTGAGATCTAACACATTGGGAAATTGTGTCCTATCACTAAATGTCCTTTATAATAACACAATAATCTGAAACACCACCTTTGATTTATTCTTACATTAATATTTATATACACTCAGTAAAATTTGTAGAAGCACCTTTGTTGAAAGCATTGGGACTCAGAAAACAGTACCCCAAAATATGATGCTTTGGCCTGCTGAGTACATTGAACTAAAGGAGATTGAGAGGCCTCATAAGCAGCCTCCAAAGGGATGCTTCTCTCCGACCTTCTCCTGTCCTTTTGTCTCCTGTCCTTCTTTCTCCCCCAAAAAGGGGTCATAGAAACCAGAATTCCTCTTCCCTAAGGGGGCACATAGAAACTAGAACCCCTGTCCCCTAAAGGAAGCCATAAAACCTAGAAAGGGCACTCTCTCTGTCTTCTCCCTGGAAGATGCTCATTCCAGAGAGGTCCTGCCCCATACCCAGGAGAAAGAAATGCTACATAGAGAGGCCAAGAAGACTTGGAACAGACAGGCTTTGCTGGGTTTCCCCATCAGTCTGTTCCCATTAGGTCATACCCTTTTGTCCAGTCACATTTCTACACCATTGCCCATTCTTCATCAAACCCAAGCATAAAAATAGGCAGTTTTCCCCAGGTCTTTGGGTCTTCATTCTGAATGCTCGCATGTCATATAAAACTTTGATAAATTTGTTACGCTTTTCTCTCATTTACCTGTCTGTCTTTCGTTACAGGAGTATGGGCAGTGACCCTCATGATGGGTGAGGAAATATATCACACCCTTTCTTCCCCTAAAAAAGAAAAATCCAAATAAACATTAGGAGCCCAATAATGAGATAGTGATGTGGAGGAAACATTGCATGAAGACTGAGAAAATCAGGATCATTTGGAGTCTATCCAGAAAGTCTCAGCTTCACTGCACAAAGACCATTGTTTCACAATAATGAATAAGAAACATCAAAAGTGTATATCCATTGTAAAGAGAAGCATTTTGTTTGTCTAAACCAGGGGTTTTCTAACTGTGGTCCTTGGACGAGCAGCATAGGCATCACCTGAGAAATTGTTAGAAATGCAAATTCCTGGGCTCCATTCCAGACCCAGGGAATCAGAAGCTCTGGGGAGGCTAAAGTTTAGGACCGTGGACCTAGATCTGTGCTGTCCAGTAGGACAGTCACCAGGAGCCACATGTCTTTATGGGATATTTGAAACATGGCTAGTCCAAATTGAAACATGTTGGCAAATGTAAGAAACACACTGGATTTCAGAAACTTAGAACAGAAAAAAAGAAGGTAAACTATTCCATTAATGTTTTTATATTGATTACATATTGAAATAATAATGATTTAGATATATTGTGTCATACAAAGTATATTACTAAAATCAATTTATTCCATTTCTTTTTACTTTTTTTTTGATCTGGCTACAAGAAAATTTACAGTTACATATGCCTTGCATTATATTTCTATGGGAAAACACTGCTCTGTTGCAAACCTCTTAAAAGTGTAAAAATTCCCTCCACAAAACTCCTGTGAACCCTGAAAATCTGAGACAGGTCTCAGTTAATTTAGAAAGTTTATTTTGCTAAGGTTGAGGAGGATGTGCCTGTGACACAGCCTCAGGAAATCCTCACAACACCCCACCCCCTCCACCCTGACCCCTGGGGGCTTCCAGGTCACAGGTAGGTGAGAGACAAATTGGCTTTGATGGAACTTTATTCCCTAAAAGGAATCTCAGATAAGACTTTCTAAAGCTGAACCCAGCCATGGATTTGTGCCATCAAATATCTATGAGTTGGGTGAATTTCCTCTTCTCTTGAGGTTCCAAGATAAACCTGGGGCTTCTAGACCTGTCTGTAAATGACATGCTTTACTAACCACAGGTCAGAATCCCTGCACAGGGACTGTGTACACAAAATATGAGGCCAGTTTTTCCAAAGGCTTTATTGGCTCCATAAGTCTGATTCCTTAAAGGAAAGCACATCATTCCAGTCAAAGCCTTAGCAAAATAACCAGTTTCTCCAGTTGTGTCCTGTTACAAAAGAAAACAGATTCTTATTGCACTTATGCAAATAACTGTATTGCCATAATTTTAAGAATACTCACAAATGGTTTCCAAATACTGGAGAAATCAGGTAGAGAGCAACAAATATGCTCCAAATTTTGTTCATGGGAGTATACTAAATTGTTAAAGCCATCAATAGCTCAAAAGAAAAGTTGTGAGACTCTGAAAAATAAGACAAAGGATAAGCAAACATTTTAAGCAAAAGTCAAAAAGATTAGTTTAGTCCATGCGGTTAATTCCTGTTCTGCTTGATATTCATGAACTTTTTAGGTCTCCACGAGTCCTGAAAATTTCATCTCTATTCTGATGTTCCTGTCTCCAAAGTTATCAGAAACCTGCATTCAAGAGCACCTGTTGTACAGCTGATTATAAAACCTCCTTCTAAAAAGGACCAAAACTAGACAACAATTGTCCATGGATGACAAAAAGTTTTAGGGCAACCGTAGTCAAAGACACAATTGACAAAAACATTTGGTGGCACACAATAATTTTAACATAGCAATTATGATTATTACTGATAACATACACTGAGTTATATCAGAATTATAGGAGTTTCCCATAATTTTGGAACATATACCAATAACATAGTTATACCATATGCCCAAAGAAAACACATCACCATTTCATATTTGACAATGCTTCCTGTATAATTTTTGTGCCAAATAAGAGAAATTATTATTATTTTTTTTTTTTTTTGGACTTTAGGAAACCTAATATCTTAAAGGATTAATTAGGTCAGAAACAAAAACATAATTTATAATTTGATTTAGGAAAGGTTGTCAAATATCAAAGGTTTCAAACATTCAATATCACAAAATAAGATCACAGGTCTTTGTAAAATAAGTCATTCGTTTAACCAAAGGGATAACTCAAATATTTTTTTAAAAAGGTGAAAACTTTTATTTTTTGAGAGAGGAGGGTTGATTTTCCAAACAGTATTAAAAACAGAATGAAGACAATTAAATTTGTTTTCCAAAATTTTATAAACAATCTATAAAATTTTAATTTTGACCATAAGATATAGCTTGCATAAGTCTTTTATAACCTTTCTAACCTTTATTAAGGAGTTGGTGAATGCTTCAAGAAAACCTTAATACGCACAGGGGCCCATATGCTGGTCTTCCATCAGTGAGACTTTGATATTAATGATTAATTTATAGAGAAACTGAACTTATTTTATCTTTCAAAATTGGCCCTTACAATCATATGTGCCTGCCTCTTCCGTGATAGTCCCTGGGCCTTGAGGAGTTGAATAGTTTTAATTTCTTCTCCTGTGTCTCAGGAATGCAGTTTATTTTGTTTGTCATCTACGGGTCCCGAAATGAGGCTTTAATTGCTGTTGGTGTTTAAGATTCAGCAGGACTTTGTGTCCTTTTCAGATCCAGGAGTCAAAGCCCTGTAACTCAATGTCACAAGGACTTTAAAAGCACATACTGGAAGATACATGGATGGAATAACCTTAAATTTTTTATCTGTTTCTATCTTCCTAAGCAAACCAAAACTTAATATGATAACTTGATCATATTAAAGTTTTGGATTTTTTTTTAAATATAAATCCTCTTACTGTGACTTACACTGATTGTTCATGACATGCTCAGACTTTCTGGTTTGTCCTGAATATCCCTCTTTCTTAAACAACCAGTAATTTTATTTTAGGACTAAATTTACCATACAAGATACTTTCTCATATGAAAGTATTTATCTTTACGCTTTCTTACCTCAACAACAACGAAAAAATACCTCTTTTATTTTCTGGTTCCTTTTATCTTGTTTTATATATAACCTTTAAATAAGCTTTGAATTGGACAAAAGTTGTTCACTTTTTTTTAATAAGGGCACAGTTTTATTTTGTTTTGCTTTAGCAAGAATGTTTTCCTACTATATATGTATTGGAAAATAACCAATGTATTAGTCCATTTTCATGCTGCTGATAAAGACATACCCAAGACTGGGCAATTTACAAAAGAAAGAGGTTCCACATGACTGGGGATGCCTCACCATCCTGGTGGAAGGCAAGGAGGAGCAATTCATGTGTTACATGGATGGTAGCAGCCAAAGAGAACAAGCTTGCTTGATTAATGAATGCCAACAAAAAGTATGCTGGCAATTCTTAGGACATTTCTAATATTACTTTATCAATAATTTTAAAGCTAGTTTATTTGTTAAAGATTTTACTTAAGTTACACAAACTTGGAAAAGTATTTGACTAGTCTTTTCCTTTTTAGTATCTGATTTAAGCACTTTTATTTTTTAAGGAATTAATTAGAGCTCTTTTACATATTTTTAGTAGTGAAACATTGTGTACACAACACATAAATAGATAGGCATGCTGAAAGAATGATGGATTCATAAAAATCCTTTACTTCCATTCTTAGAATTTCAGATTCTTGATAACCTGTTTTACAACCCTGGGCAGTTGTCAACTATATAGCCTTAAATTTGCGTATTAAAAGAAGCAACTCAGGTGAAAGTCAAATACCAAAATTTACATTATGAGGTGCAGAGAGAAAAGTTGCCTGTGCTAGAGGGAAATTAAAATGGATCTAATTGCCAATTAAACACAAATTTATAGAAATTTTAAAGATCTTTTAAAATTACACACACACACACACACACACACACACACACAGATACTATAGCTTTTACTTTAGAACTTTTAGCCATAAGATAATTACAAATTACCAGCTTGCAAAAAGAACTTGTTGGATCTAAACAGTAGTTTTTATCTTAATAGAAAAATAGGGCCGGGCACAGTGGCTCATGCCTGTAATCCTAGCATTTTGGGAGGCCAAGGTGGGTAGATCACGAGGTCAGAAGATTGAGACTAGCCTGGTCAACATGGTGAAAACCCGTCTCTACTAAAAATACAAAAATTATCTGTGCATGGTGGTGCACACAAAGCAAAAGGAAAAGAAAAATAAGCAGATTTAGGGCAGGCAAAAAAGAAACAAATTGAGAAAATGAGGACTTAAAACTCTCCAGTTTGCAAGTTGTGTGAAGAGACCACCAAACAGGCTTTGTGTGAGCAATAAAACTTTTTAATCACCTGGGTGCAGGTGGGCTGAGTCCAAAAAGAGAGTCAGTGAAGGGAGATGGGGTGGGGCCATTTTGTAGGATTTGGGTGGGTAGTGGAAAATTACAGTCAAAGGGGGTTTTCTCTTGCGGGCAGGGGCAGGGGTCACAAGGTGCTCAGTGGGGGAGCCTCTGAGTCAGGAGAAGGAATTTCACAAGGTTAATGCTCAATTAAGGTGGGACAGGAACAAATCACAATGGTGGAATGTTATCAGTTAAGGCAGGAACTGGTCATTTTCACTTCTTTTGTGATTCTTCACTTGCTTCAGGCCATCTGGATGTATTCATGCAGGTCACAGGGGATATGATGGCTTAGCCTGGGCTCAGAGACCAGATACTTAGGGCTCTTTAGGGCTCTTCTATTTTTTTTTTTTTTTTAGATGGAATCTCTTGTGCAGGCTGCAGTGCAGTGGCGTGGTCTCAGCTCAATGCAACCTCCACCTCCAAGGTTCAAGTGATTGTCTTTCCTCACCTCCTGAGCAGCCGGGATTACAGGCATGAGCCACCATGCCCAGATAATTTTTGTATTTTTAGTAGAGATGAGGTTTTGCCATGTTGGCCAAGCTGGTCTTGAACTCCTGACCTCAGGTGATCCACCCACCTTGGCCTCCCAAAGTGCTTGGATTACAGGGGTGAGCCACCACACCCAACCAAGGGCTCTTTTTTCCTTAATGTAAATGTGCACAAAGACCATATTATTTCCATTTTACATACACTTTGGCAAGTAGAGGTGCCATAAAACCTACAGACTGCTCAAAAGGGGGTCATTCTCCTTATTTTCTCCTCATTCTTAGATTGTTTCCCACTCTTCTTTCTTTCTTTCTTTTTTATTTTTTTTTTTAAGGAGGAACTGAGCTATGATCTACGGTTTTTGTGTGGTGGATCAACATGTGCTGCTTGTGGGCAGAACTCCACAGTGTGTCACCACTGAGTAGTTTCCACTCTTTTACATGTCTCAGTTCGTCCCTCCAGAGGTCTGTGACCTCAGAGAGGGCTCAAAACACCGGATGATTAGCCCTTACATGAGTTACCTAGATGAGCCATTTTTAAATTTATTTTTGTTGGGGATTCCCCTGCAGGGCCGCTGCACATCATGGGGTGGTCAACCTCCCAGACAATCCCATGGGGCCCCCAGTCACCCAAGGGAGCCTTTCAGCTGGGAGGAGCAAAATGCCCCTTCTCTTCAGGGCTAAGAAACCTCAGTCTCTCATTAACATATGAAAACAACAGTTTAGTTCCTCATGCAAATGCACACAGACAAACTCAATTAAGATTAAAAATTTGGGAGAAAAAGCAATAGAGAAGACCCTTTCGAATGCATCTCCAAACTAGAATTAGGGTCCTTAAACAACAACTTCAAATGGGAACAAACAACAAAACCTCAGCAATATGATCACTGAGCATGCTAATGGTAAGGAGAAATTAATGTTACAGGAAAGGGGGCCAGATCCAGACTCCAAGACAGGGTTCTTGGATCTCGTGCAAGAAAGAAGTCAGGGTGAGTCCACAGAGTAAAGTAAAAGCAAGTTTATTAAGAAAATAAAGGAGTAGGCCAGGTGTGGTGGCTCACGCCTGTAATCCCAGCACTTTGGGAGGCCAAGGTGGGCAGATCACCTGAGGTCAGGAGTTTGAGACCAGCCTGGCCAATATGGTGAAATTCTGTCTCTACTAAAAATACAAAAATTAGCCGGGTGTGGTGGCATGCACCTGTAGTCTCAGCTGCTTGGGAGGCTGAGGCAGGAGACTCACTTGAACCAGGGAGGTGGAAATTGCAGTGAGCTGAGATCACGCCACTGCACTCTAGCCTGGGCAAGAGAGTGAGGCTCCATCTCAAAAAAAAAAAAAAAAAGAAAGAAAAAGAAGAAAAGAATAAAAGAATGCCTACTCCATAGACAGAGCAGCCCTGAGGGCTGCTGGTTGCCCATTTTTATGGTTATTTCTTGATTATATGCTAAACAAAGGGTGGATTATTCATGCCTCCCCTTTTTAGACCATATGGGGTAACTTCCTTACATTGCCATGGCATTTATAAACTGTCATGGTGCTGATGTGAGTGTAGCAGTGAGGACGATCAGAGGTCACTTTCGTTGCCATCTTGGTTTTGGTGGGATTTGGTAAGCTTCTTTACTACAACCTATTTTATCAGCAAGGCCTTTATGACCTGTGTCTTGTGCTGACATCCCATCTCATCTTGCGACTTAGAATGCCCAACCATCTGGAAATGCAGCCCAGTTGGTCTCAGCCCTCAGCCTCATTTTACCCAGCCCCTACTCAAGATGGAGTTGCTCTGGTTCAAATGCCTCTGACATTTAGACCAGTTGTTTGTTAATCTTAACTTTAGGTAAGCCAAATCCCAATTCAGTTACTTACCTAGGAATGGGTTTCAAGCTGAAGACTGCTCTCTACCATCCTAGAAGCAGGAAACAAACGAACAAACAAAAAACTCATCTTCCCTGTTGGAAGTGAGCTTAAACTCCATAAAGGAGTTACCTGCCTTCCATTATGGGCCCAAGATATTTTCCTTTCACATTCCTATAAAGGATTATATAACTTCTGCCTGAACATTTTCAATGACAGAGAACCCACAAATCAAAACTTCTATTTCTTTTTCTTTTCTTTTTCTTTTTCTTT
>NW_012102432.1:3991509-3994207 GCF_000951045.1 Mandrillus leucophaeus | reverse complement strand
TAACATGAATGCTAGCTTTTTAAATATTTATTTCTTTTAAGTTTAATGTTGAGAATGTGAGCCCATTACTCCAGCCCAAGGAAACAATTGTCATGTCATTTATGTCTTTATCAAAGAAAAAACCGGAATCCAAAACCGCTCAGAACTCAGAGGACTTTGGTAAGCAGAACTTGCTTTCACAGCTGGGATGCGGGAGAGAGAAGGGAGTACAAGGGTTTCTCTGCAGAAGCACGATCCAGCCGAGGCCGATGCAGGTTTGTGGGAAACTTACACAACTGAGGGGGAAGCGGTCCTCTCCAGGAAGAACTGTAACCACAGGAGCATCTCAAACTGGGCCTACTCTATTGATAATAGAATGTCTAAGTACCTTGTAGATATAACAGAGCCAAGACTGCAGGTCTATGGCCCAGGCATGTACAATAGGAAAGATTTGACCTCTGACACCCAAAACCAACAATTCCTCCCCATGGAACCAGGAAGACCAGGACACAACCGGAACCTGAACATCAGAACCATTTCAAAAGTGAGGGGGCCTGACGGCCAGGAAGATCCAGGGCTAAAATCAGCCTCAGTGTACCTTACCAAAAATAGTCACATTTGAAGCTCTCCAATCAGACCTTACCACACCAAAATCCTTTCGCTTGCCACCTTCCAAGCCCTTAAAACTTGCCCCGTACTCAAATTTGGGAGACAGATTTCAGTCGTGCCTCCTGTGTCCTTACTGGTCAGCCTCTCAATAAATCCTTTTTTGTCTCAAAAGCTGATGCCACAGTATGGCTCACATCAAGCAGTGAGCCCATTTGCTCAATAACAGAATATTGCAAAATTGTCCATTTTTCTTTATACAATGTTAACATACTTCACTAAAATTACTGTCCTCAAAAGAATATAAAATTAAGAATATAAAATTGCTAGAGCCTCTCCAAGGGCCTTGTAAGGTACCCTGTGAAAGTGAGGGGCCCTGAGCATAAGCTTCTTTGGCTTCCCCGTTAAGTCTGTCTGAAGGTCTGCTAAGGTGTGCCAGTGCAGAGAACATCCTCAGTACCTAGGAGTGCTGGCTTCCTGCCTATCTCACAATTTTTATATCATTCATTTCTGTGACTCCCACCTCTTTACAAAAGATATGTACAAGCTCCATGCTCCTCCTTTTTGGGGGTGACCATTTATTATTACTATTATTATTATTATTCAGCCCCGTGACTTCCTATATTATTCTTAGAGATCACTTGGGAAACTGATTATCTTGATTTTAACAGAATGAAGTTTTCAAAGCTGTTGACCTTTATAAAAATCTAGTCTCCGTGCACCTATTTTTTTTGGCATCATTTAAAAATTATTCCAAGCTTAGTCTGCTTTCCTTTTTAGAGGCCTCATAGATACAGACAAAGAATCTTTGCTTGGCCAAACTCTACTCAGCCTTCTGAATATTCTTCTAGGCCCATCTGTGCACTTCCATGTAAAATCCAGTTTTTGCAAGACCCTTTCTAAAGCAGAGTAGCCAGAATTCACCTTATCCCTGAGGTTCCCTCTTAGTAATTTTTCCATCTGCTGACCCCCACCCTGCTCCTTGGCTCTAAGGTCCCACTTGCCCACGCTGTACTCGGAGTTGAGCCCAGTCTCTCTCCTTCACTGCAATACCCCATTGCTGTGGCCCCTATACCTGTTGCGGTGGACCTGAATAAAGTCTGCCTTACTGTGCTATGACACGTGTCATTGAATAATGTTTTTCTTTAACAATACCTATTTTCAGATGCCTGAATTTTTTTGGATTTTTTTCCAGAGTAAAACAACTGATGTCGGTGTGGATGTAGAGAAAAGAGAATGCTTATACACTGTTGGTAAAAATGTTAAATCAGTACGACCTCTATGGAAAACAGTATAGAGATTTCTCAAGGAACTAGAAGTAGAACTACCATTCTACCCAGCAACCCCACGACTGGTTATCTACCCAAAGGAAAACAAATCATTATATATAGAGACACCCACACTCATATGTTTATTGCAGCACAATTCACAGTAGCAAAGTCATGGAATCAACCTGAGTGTCCACCAATGGTTAAGTGGATAAAGAAAATGTGTATGTGTACACCATGGAATACTAGACAGCCATAAAAAAGAATGAAATAATGTCCTTTACAGCAACATGAATGAACCTGGAGGCCATTATCCTAAATGAAATAACTCAGAAATGGAAAATCAAATACTGCATGTTCTCACTTTTAAGAGGAAGCTAAACAATGGTATACATGGATATAAAGATGAAAATAATAGATGCTGCATGAGAAAAACAAAGAAATTTCTGGGCTTTGAGGAAGATTTGGAAATAATGATAAATCAAATATCTATTCATTTACTTTACAAGAATTTGTTGATCTCCTTCTTGTGCCACACAATAAACAAATAATTGCATTGCAGGGTTAATAAGCATGAAGCTTATATGCAAAGCTCAGAGGCAGCCTAGAAGTAGGATTGAGAGAGTAGTGGGTTAGAATATGGAGAAATTGGTCAAGTGGGCTTTGGGAATTATTCCATTAATTATTTAAAGAAGTTCTAGAATTTGTTAATTATGTTACACTTAACTTTGGAAAATATATTTGACCAATGCTTATATGGTGCTTAATTGCTGTGTGCCAGTCACTGTTCTAAGCATTCTATAATTGTTAATTCAATTAACAATTCAATGGGATAGTATGGTTAT
>NW_012102432.1:3958210-3990344 GCF_000951045.1 Mandrillus leucophaeus | reverse complement strand
TCTCAAAAAAAAAAAAGAACTTATTTTAACCTAACATATTTCTAGGGAACTGCTTCTAGAACTTTAATATGCATGCAAATCCCTGAGGATCTTGTTAAAAAGTAGATTTGGTTTCAATAGTCTGGCGTGGGGTCTGATGTCCTGCATTTCTAACAAGCTCCCAAGTGACACCTGGAACACCAGTGTTCCAGGAACCATACTTTGAGTTTCAAGGGTCTAGGATCTACTGTAGTTTTATTTTTCTTTTTTAATAAAACATGCTCATTCATAGATTTTTCTCTCCACGTCTACTCCTGTGCTTCTGGGAAAATTATGCAAAAACTTCACATTCTCATCACCACCATGAGTACCTGTGGCTCTAACCAATACCCTCTAGCATCAGCATATATCTATATTAAGAATGTGAATGGAGCAAGGGAGCAGAGTGAGGAAGATTGGTTGAGGTTAGGGAAAGCAGGAAGTCAAGAGAGAGGGGACAGAATCAGGAAAGCAGAAGAAAGAAAGAATTCTAGCAGCAGAAATACCCAACTCTTTTGGGAAAGCTGTGAGGCATGTGTGTATGTGTGTGTGTACAACTGCTTCTGAGTTGTTATTCCAAAACAGATTGTTCACTTCCATAAACAAAGTATTGTATACATACCTGTTTCTTAGTCCACTGAAAATACTATTAATAACATCTATGAGGCCCTTGTGACTATCTCTGCATCATCACTGGGCATGTGTTCATTTCTTCTATGTGGAATACTGAAACTTAAATTGCATTCTCCTTTGACTAAGAGAACTGACTTTTCCACAATGTCCATTATTTTACAAACTGCAGTTGTTTGAAGGTTTGATAAATGATTCTATAGTATCCTCATCTTGCCTATTAAATAGGCAGCCTCTGTTTCCTGGAGTAACACAAAACTTATCTCCATTCTTTGCCTACAAATAACTTCCAAAGCCTTTGCAGAGAGGAAGGAGTCATTTCTTTTGAAGAATTTGAGTCATGGATCACTCTCTCTAAGAAGCCAGGATAGGCTGGTGGATTATTTCACAATTCATGGCAAATTCCATAAATTTAAATCAAAGAAGATAGTCCCAGCTCAGAAAAGCATTTTGATCTAAAAAACTGTTGCTTTATATTTGCTCCAGATGATACTGTGATAATATCATAGTAGCTAAGGTCACAGGTGCTCACTTGGAGCCAGCCCTTGCTCTAAGCACTTTACACATACTAACTTCCAGCATCGTCAGGACTGTTGCCCACGTATTCCCAATTGTTTGGCATTCTAAAACAGCTAACCATTTCTAGTAATTCCAAATAGGGACACAGGTTCTTTGGTTTACAATTGCAGTCATTATTATCTAATTTTTTATGTGTAAATGGAGGCACAGAGAAGTGAAGCAAATTGCCCAAGATCACACAGCTGGTAAATTTGAGAGCCAGAACCTGAAACTGGAAAGTTGGGATCCAGAGCCAAGCTCTTAAGCACCATGCTTTGTTGTTTCTCAAGAGTAAACTATGTCATGAAACTGGAAAAGAGTGCTTATCAAAAAGAGAAATGGTGGATATCATTAATATGTAAGCTGTGCTTTGAAACCAACAAAGGTAAAATGTTTAATGAGTCAGCCAAGAGCTTTACTAGTCAGCTGCAGGAAAATGCAGCCATTGATTTTGCAGACACAGTAAGAGCAAAAGTACCATGTGCCTGGCCTCAGCCTCTGCCCGGAAGGAAGGGAACTAGGAGGAAGACCAGAGTCAAGTGGAAAACTAGAGGAAGTGCCCCATCTCTGAGAAGCCTCGGCCAGGCGCAGTGGCTCACGCCTGTAATCCCAGCACTTTGGGAGGCCAAGGCGGGCGGACCACGAGGTTAGGAGTTCAAGAACAGCCTGGTCAACATAGTGAAACCCCGTCTCTACTAAAAATACAAAAACTTAGCCGGACATGGTGGCAGACGCCTGTAATCCTAGCTACTCATGAGGCTGAGGCAGGAGAATTGCTTGAACCCGAGAGGCAGAGGTTACAGCCAGCCGAGATTGCAAGATTGCGCCACTGCATACCAGCCAGGGTGACAGTGCGAGACTCTGTCTCAAAAAAAAAAAAAAAGCAGACTCATAGGGAATGGAGTGGCTGTATTTGAGGAGTCAGGGTGGTCTCTGTAAGACAGACAATAAGAGATGGGGATTTGAAACTATAAGACTTGGATATTTTAGACAGTGAAGGAGGCAAGGTCTGCCCTGGGTAAATTGCCAGAATGAAGCCTTCCCTGCACGTAAATCCTCTGCCTCACTGTGGCCATTTCCCTCATAAACTCTTTTAAATTCCTCCCATGCTAGTAAACAGCAGGCATTCAGGTAATATTGTTCAGAGACAGCTGGTTATAGGATTTTGCTTTAGCCACATTTAGTCAGCAGGAGGTAGAGAGACCAAGCCATGAACTCAAAAGGAGATAAAAATAGTGCTCGTCTTAGCCATCTCTTGCTGTGTAATAAATGACTCCACGATATGGGGACTTAAACACATTCATTGTCTCACAGTTTCTGTGGGTCAAGAGTTTGGGTGCAGCTTGGATGTGCATCCCTGGCTCAGGATCTCTCGCCAAGGCTGTAGACAAAGTGTGGGCTTGGGCAAGGATCGATCTGCTTCCAAGTTGTTCACATGCAACTGTCAGCAACCTCAGTCCTCGGTGACTTTTGCCCGGAGTCCTCAGTTCCTTTCCACATGGGTCTCTCCACAGCACCAGTATCCCTTAGAGAGAAAGTGGTGGGTGATGAGCACCAAGACAAATACTGAGTCTTTTTAGGCCTTAATCTTGGAAGAGTCATGCCATCACCTCTCCCCATTCTATTGGCTAGAAGTGACTCACAGAAGCTAGCCTACACTCAAGGGGCAAAGAGATCACAAGGGCATGGTTACCCTTGGGGCACCTTAAGGCAAAGGAAAACAGAAGCAGTGGCAGAGATTTGATGAAGGAAAAGTCTCATCCAACAGTAAGATTATAATTTTTGATACAAAATCCCTTCTCTACATATCTAAGCCACAAGAAGTCTGTCAAAGTACACAAGTATACCATAAAATGCAGGGGCATTTTTTTCCTATGGACACCATTTGTTGTCCAATATCTGCAAATGCTGGGCAATTTTCCTCCCTGGATGCACCACATGACAGTCAATATGCCAGGACAGGTGTCCTACTGTTAGGTATGCTACCGGCATTTGGGGCATTTGTGTATATAGGGTGACCATTTATCATCCATATTGGACAGTTTTAGAGTTAAGGGACACTCTAAAACTACCGGGATCACAAGCAACCCAAAATGTGTAGTCACCCTCCTTTAGGCCAAGCCAATCTTCAAGGAGTCCCTTCTTCCTGCCCTCCTTCTTTTTGTCTTCTTCAGCCTCATCTCACTCTGGTTGTTTTTCTTCCCTCATTTACTCCACTCTCTACTCTCTGTGCTGACCTTTGTCAGATGGATATATTGCAAAAATTTTCTCTCACTCTGTAGGTTGTCTGTTCACTCTGATGATAGTTTCTTTTGCTGTGCAGAAGCGTTTTAGTTTAATTAGACCCCATTTGTCAATTTTTACTTTTGTTGCAATTGCTTTTGGCGTTTTCATCATGAAATCTTTGTCTGTGCCTATGTCCTGAATGGTATTGCCTAGATTCTCCTTTAGGGTTTTTATAGTTTTTGGGTTTTACATTTAAGTCTTTAATCCATCTTAAGTTAATTTTTGCATAAGGTGTAAGGAAGGGGTCCAGTTTCAATTTTCTGCATATAGCTAGCCAGCTCTCCTAGCGCCATTTATTAAATAGGGAATCCTTTCCTCATTGCTTGTTTTTGTCAGGTTTGTCAAAGATCAGATAATTGTAGGTGTGTGGTCTTATTTCTGAGTTCTCTATTCGGTTCCATTGGTCTATGTGTCTGTCTTTGTACCAGTACCATACAGTTTTGGTGACTGTAGCCTTGTAGTATAGTTTGAATTCAGGTAGCATCATGCCTCCAGCTTTGTTCTTTTTGCTTAGGATATTCTTGGCTATTTGGGCTCTTTTTTGGTTTCAGGTGAATTTCAAAATAGTTTTTTTATAATATTGTGAAGAGTATCAATGGTAGTTTAATAGGAATAGCATTGAATCTAAAATTACTTTGGGTAGTATGGCCATTTTCACGATATTGATTCTTCCTTTACATGAGCATGGAATGGAAAACAAAATGTTAAAAATATGTTTTAATTACCACAAATAGACATTAGCCAGATGTTAGACAGGTGAAATTAAGGAAACTACATTCACAAACTGAGTTATTCATTAAAATAATGCTGCTGCTTCCTCATTAAAATAATTTGGTTTCCCATTTAGTTATTCTCTTGTCTTTCTTAGTAAATATCTGTTAACTCATTCTAAGAAAGCATGTATATGAACAGAAGAATATTTTCTTAAAACCAAAAAAGAAATTTCTTACAATCTTAATAGCAATCATTTCTGGATCCTACACAGAGAAGCAACCCATATGGAAAATAACAGTTAAAGTTTTTTAATGATCTAGAGAAACCATATGTCTTTTTAACTGTTTAGTCATTCAGGAAAGGTGAACACAAAAGTGTATTTTCTCTTTTTTCTCAACCCATCCAAATTGAATTGGCAACAAATATTAAATGCATTGTTCAGAGCTATTACAGAGTGCATGTACAATATTATCGAATACAGTCTAGGCTGCTATTAGTTTTGCAGCAAATAAATGTTTCTATCATACAGTCCTTATCAAGAAAATTAAATAAAAGGATTGATAACTGGCGGCTAATATTCTCTCATGAGCCAGCTTTTAAATAGGTCACATTGTTCTTCACTTCATTGGAAACTGAAAATAGCTGCTGTATCAGCAATGTTTGTGAAAAATAGCACATTTTCTGAAACTGTCTGGGGAGGGGGAGAGTGTATTTCTTTATGAATTAAACATCTAGTAGAACCATAAAGTTTTAAAATCTGACAGGGGCCTTATAGCTCATATATTTAAGCCCTTCATTTTCAATCTGAGGAAGCAGACATCCAGAAATATTAAGGGACCAAGTAAAACAACTATTTAGTATCAGAATTATGAGTTCAGTAGTTAAAATCTCTATTTCAACTTAAGTACATTTCCTACATTTTTTTTCTGAATAAAGACAGTGGGGGAAAAAAGCATTTACCCTTAAATTTTTTCTATAATAAGTATCCTTTATAAGTTTTCAGATTTTATCCCTTGATGAGTCGTAACTGTAATAAAAGTCAATGAACCAAAAACAGAAAAATAAGACAGATAAACAATTTTTATCAGATAAACAACTTTTCTCTCTACTGTCTTTTAAGAGACAGAGAAAGGAATCAGGGAAGGATTCTGTCTACCTGCTCGAAAGGGGACAATATGAGCCTCACTGTTACTGCTTTCCCAGAACCGACAGTCAAGCACACCCAGCCAAAAGCCAGGCTGCAAGAGAGACTTTTGAACAAGATCAGATTTTTCTTTAGTGCCAAATAGTCTTTGACCTCTCGGCCACTCCTCATTTACTAAATATGTTACAGGTTGTATTTTGTGTATTTAGGGCTTGAAGAGGGTTGAAAGTGAAAGTTTTGTGTCCAGAACACATTAAATCAAGCTCCAATTTAGAACAACCTTTTTCCTGTCTCCTGCTTGCTGCTAAGGGCCATTTTGAAAAACAAGAAAATGAACAGCTGGAAGGCTAAGCAATTAGTATTTTTTTTCTTTGTACTTGATCTCCTACATCTCAGCTGAAGGACATACAGGGAGACTCTGAGCTCTGCTAAATTAGTAGCTAGTGAAAGTCCCTTGATAAATTAAAAAGAAATGAATTAATATCAGTGCTTTGCAAGGTGAGGCCTGAAGCACCTCTCTGGCAGAGATAGCTTAGGATGACCCAGTTATGATGATAATGAAGGGCTGGATAGGATGATAGTCCCAACAGAATTTAAAAGAATAGAAGACTGTGTAGAAATGGTAACCCACTTATAAACAACAGGTAACATTTATTGAGCACTAACTGTCTAGCAGACAATGTGCTAAGCTACCTTCAAACATTATCTCATTGCTCATAGCAACCCTAAGAGATAAGTTCGATTAAAGAGTAGCTAAGTAGTAGCGTCAGGGATTTGCATCCACTGCAGTCTCACTCCAGAGCTCACATTTTTCACTGCTATGCTACCATTTTGATAAGAAAGACATTTATCAGGCCGGGTGTGGTGGCGCATATCTGTAATCCCAGCAGTTTGGGAGGCAGAAGCCCGTGGATCACTTGAGGTCAGAAGTTCAAGCCCAGCCTGGTCAACGTGGCACAACCCTGTCTCTACCAAAAATACAAAAAAAAAAAAAAATAGCCAGGCATGGTGATGCGCGCCTGTAGTCCCAGCTACTTGTGAGGTTGAGGCACAAGAATTACTTGAGCCAGGGAGATAGAGGCTGCAGTGAGCCGAATTCGCACCACTGCACTCCAGCCTGGGTGACAGAGCGAGACTTCATCTTAAAAAAAGAAAAAGAAAAAGACACTTAACAGGTTATGACATGTTCAAGGGTTTGTAATTATGAACAAAATCATTGACCAGAGTCAAAGAGCTACAATGGCTCCAAAGGTGTGAAGGAGAAGGCTCACAAAAGTGGACTAAGACAGAGAGAGATGAAAGTAAGAAAAACCTATGCAAGGCTGGAGGGATGATTTCGTCAAATGGTTTACGAGGGGAGAAACCAACAGCAATACCTGGCATTTTATTATCATCAGAGACAGGAGAGAGTAAATGTTTCTTTTCCCCAATGGCCCCAATTTCAGGAAAGTAAGTAGAACGAAATAAATTCACACGGCCGACTCTCACTGCATGTCAACTTCATTGTTCTGGTATTAGAAAATGTAAGATCAGATTAAGAAGGTCTTAATCAGGTCTTAAGAAAAGGAAGGCTGTGGGACTTTCCTTCCAGAATTCAAACTATGTGTTTGGGCATGGAAAATCCCCACTCTGGATTTCTGTCTTCTCACTAGAGTGAAGATGCCTGGCCTTTTGGTTTCTAAGAAGGTTCTGAAGATATGATGATGTAGCTGGGAAAACGGTGAACAAACATTAGGAACAAATCACTGCCTGAAGTTAAAATGAACCAAATTTTAACCTCAAAAAAAAAAAAAAGTCACCTATTTTATTTACATGAAAAGGACTATTTCAGAGAAAAGTAACAGCCTTTTCCCTCAGTTTGTGTTATTGGTGTTGTTTAATTTTTGGTTTGCACATCTGAGGAGTTCTAAGATTTCATTTCATTTTGTGTGAACAGTTTCCAAACTTGGGTAACAGGGTTTCACTGTGGTGGAAAAGATGGAACTCCCCACACACATGCCATTCATTTGAAGTATTCCCAAGTTCCACTTTCCTTTGCAGAGCAGCTATTTAATTTGTGCAGTGGTGTTTACACTAAAACATTTTGTCAACACTCCTACCAAATACTGAGAGTTTTATTATAAATTACAAAATTAGAAGGCCACAGGTATAGACTTTACACATTTCCAACTTATTTAGTTCAGCATATGATAGTTTTCAGTTTGCTCCAGTTCTTTACTTTTATAGGTTTAGAAATAGAAAATATACGTTGGATTACAAGGTGCTTTCCAGTGATCCCTTTGTTAAGGGAAAAGTTACAACACTGGAAATAGATCCTGTGTTCATTTGTGTACCTTTCTTTAATCATGCATTGTGGCTTTTGCTGACCTAAGAGAGGCCACATGCCTACAAAAGTTCCATCTCTACTACATAACAGTCAGGTAGTCTTCCAGGGCATTCCTTAAGTCATTAATCACATTACCTGAACTGAACTGAAGTTATAGAATAATATTGGACAACAATATTATTATTTCATTTCTAAAACCACTTCGCAGATTGGAAATATTTATTAATAATTATGGTTTGACCCAAATGAAATATAATTACTAATTTCAACATATGAACTGTAGTGGGATAAAGCCACAACAAATATGGATTAAATGCATTCCGTGGGTCAGGAGCTCTACAGATGATCTGGACTCTGGATACAGTGGCTCTTGAGATACTCCTAGAACAACCGCCCCTTCCGGAGTTCACAGTGCAGAGAGGGGAATGGCCATTAAGCCTCCAGTGGCAGAGATCTGTGTTAAATGGGTCATCCCTGGACCCAAAAAGGGAGACACAGAAAAACAAGTACTGTATGATCTCACTTATGTGTGGAATCTAAAAAAATGAGTTCACAGAAGCAGAGAGTAGAAGGGTGGTTACCAGGGCCTGGAGGGAGGGAAAATAGGGAGATGTTGGCCAAGGAGCACAAAATTTCAGTTATGAAATGAATAAATTCTACAGATCTAATGTACGGCATGGTGATTATAGTTAATAATTATGTTTTGTATACTTGAAATTTGCTACAAGAGTAGATCTGAAATGTTCTCACCACACACACACAAAGGTAACTATATGTGGTGATGGCTATGTTCATTAGCTTGATTGTGGTAATCATTTCATAATGTATACATATATCAAAACATCACATTATACATCTTACATATATGCAATTTTTATTGTGAAAAAAATAATTAAAAAATGAAATTTGTGAGGAAGAGGAAAAAAGTGTTGTAATGCAAGAAGCACAGGCATGCACAGGCTGTGTGCATAGTGAGGGGGAAGAAGACTCTTAACAGAAAGCTGGAAGAAAGGGAAGGAGGTCCCTGCCTTCACTTGTGATCTGGAGAAGGATTCATGTGTATCACATAGATGTTGGTAACACAACTGAAAGTGTCTAAGTTCTGTGTGCTTTGATCACAGTTGTGAGAATCAAAGAAAGTTTCTTCTAGGAAGTGATAATTTGAACTAGACCTTAAGAATGGACAGGATTTCCAATAGAGCACAGACTTAGATGCAGTAAGAAACAAGGAGTGCTTAGGGCACAGCAGGTAGCACTGTTAGAGAGCAGAGCACCTGCGGAGCGATGCGGCTGCCAGGGCAGGTGTGCTCGATTTTCAGTAGGTAACAGTATTAAAGCAAAGGTACAAGTTCCTCATATGACTTAGCTATTTTAACCCATTAATTCAATATGAGAAAAACAGATTATTTTGCTTCCAAAAATCTCTAAAATCAAAGGTCTCCCAAAGGCACAATTAGTATTTGGAAAATGCCAGAAGCAATTCCTGTTCTCTTTAATGTTACACTTGCCATTGGATGATGTACCAGGCATTCAAAGAGTTCAGTTGTTCTCTTCTGGTTGACTGGGGTAAAAGAAAGTAGGCACTTCTTCTGCCATTTGCTTATAACATTACAAGATGATTATTTTCTATTATAGAAGACAGAGAAGGCCTTGTCATGTATCATAGCTACACCACACCTCAAGGTGTCCTTATAAGATGTTGTCTCTCTAGGGCAATGATATAGGGACTTTTTTGGCTGCAGGTTATTTTAATAAAGTTCAAAATACAAGGCAGGATGACGTTTTACAAATCTTAAAACCCCAAAGTAGGTTTATTCCAAATAAGCGGGCTTTATCTGAATGCCAAAACTCCAGGTAATCCCCTAACTGGTTCAAGGATTGCTTTTCCCAGTTGAAATTATACTCTGTTGCCAAGAATAGACTTCTCAAAAGTTAAACTTTCAGATATTCAATATCTTGACAGGTTGCAGACATTACAAATGTACATTCTTAAGTTTTCTCAGTTACGGTATTGGTCTTTTATATGGCTTCTGTATAAGATAACTTTATTTTTTTTCTCTCAAACATACTGGTCTTTTTGAAAAATGTACATCCTATAAGACTTCAACACATTTATATGAGATACTGTGAATCGATAAAGGTCATGTTAATGTTTTCCTATAATGTTGAATACATTTTTATTTAAAAGCTGGGGGAAGTGGAGTTTTAAAAAAAGCTCACTTCTCGCCATTGGCACTTTATGTGAGCCCATTACACTTTGCTTTCTTATGAGAGATTTCTGTAATGCTTTTTGAGTGCTATTAAAACTGGCCTCTTCCATAAATGTCAACTTGCTGTCTAAAGGCAACCAAAAGGATTTTAAGTCAAATTATATTTCTACTAAAGCTGAGTTTGGTCAGCTTGACTAGTGGAAAGTTTTCTTTAAGAATTCTAAGTATTGTGATAATATTGCAAAGTGAATACTCTCTCAGATTTTTCAAGAAGCTGTTCTAAGAGTGAATCTGTGGCCTCATGTTGTAAATCAGGGAGTAAGTCCTCCTTGTGGGGTCTTTAAGGATCTCTCCAACTCTGGAGATCTCTCCAGTCTCCGACTTGGGAAATTACACTCAGATAACGTCAAATAAAAAGATTTGTTCTACTCATAGGACATAGAGAGGGACACAGGCCACACCACGCCATGCAAGGGGCCATGTGGAAGAAGTACTAAGCGAGCGTTCCACGAAGCAGGTGGGTGCACAAGAGAGTCAACCCCCATGAGTGAATGCCTTTACTGGGGGTCCTGGTGCAGTACACAAGCAAGAGGCATGAGGGAGTGTTATTGGTGCTTTTAAATGTCAGTAAGTCACAGTCAGAGGAGAACAAGAAGAGGAACTTGTAGCTGAACCAACCTTATCACACTAGTGCACCTGGGCCCTGGGCAGCGTGCTCATGGCCTGTGTGATACTGAGGCATCAGGAAAATATGAAGTTTTTAAAATTTACAATACAGGCCTCTTTGGTATAGACTGAAGCCAGCATCAGGGCAGGGATGGGGAAGAAGTGGACCAGGACAGGGAGATACACCCTGGAGAAGATGGAAGCTCTCACAGTGTTCTCTGAAGCTGGCAATTTAGATGGTGGCAGCTAGATGGGCTTGGTGAGTGGGGGTCCAGGTTGTGGGGCCCCATGCATGGCCTCCATGACCACTGTATTCATGGGCTCATGGAGTCAGCTCTAGAGGTGGTGAAGGGTAGGGGCAGGCTGATGTCAATAGGCCGGGTCATTCTGTCTCCTCAGTCGTTCAGTGCCTCTTCCATGGACACTCTTGTGAGTATTAACATGGCATAAAAATCTTCACTTTCAGGCCCACTCCTTCTATCCATCCACATGCATCTATGATCTTCCAGTACTTCCCATGATTGTCATTATTTTCTAACTGTGGGCTGTATCTTCCTTCTTTATAAAGTGGGTGACCAAGGGTGCTGCCAGAACCTCTGTCCATTAAGAGGATTTCCTCTCGCCACATTCTGCAAGCCACCTTTGAATGAGGCTGCAGCCCTCATGCACTTTCCATCTGCACCCACAGAGCAAGCCTACCTGCTATAAAGCAAATGTGGGTTTTTCCTTCCTCCTGTAGGATCCTCTATGTAGCTGGCATCATACGCAAAAGGAGGGCTGTGCTGCGGGTGCCTTGGGGTCTGGGTAGACTGACTGTTGGCTTGTGTCCACTAGTGCTGCTCTTATTCAATCCTGGATGTACTCCTCTAAACCAAATTAAAGATAAAAACACATGAAATAGGCTAGGCATGGTGGAGTCCACACTACTCATAAGGCTGAGGTGGGAGGATTGCTTGGGTCCAAAAGTGTGAGACGGCAGTGTGCACAATCATGCCCATGAATAATGTCTGCACTCCAACCTGGGCAACATAGCGAGACTCCATCTTTAAAACACACACGTGCACACACACACACACGCACACGCACACGCACACACACACACACACACACGCGCACACACACAAAATTCTCCCAAGTTCTTATTAGACCCAAATGTTTGCTACTCATTACCAAAGAGATAAGATTTTATTTTTAATAAAAAGAAAAACGGCTGAACACAGTGGCTCATGCCTGTAATCCAAGCACTTTGGGAGGCTGAGGCCGGTGAATCACTTGAGGTCAAGAGTTCAAGACCAGCCTGGTCAACATGGTGAAACTCTGTCTCTGCTAAAAAAAAAAAAAAAAAAATTAGCTGGGCATGCCGGCAGGTGCCTGTAATCCCAGCTACTCGAGAGGCTGAGGCAGGAGAATCACTTGATCACTTGAACCCTGGAGGCAGAGGTTGCAGTGAGCCGGGATTGTGTCACTGCATTCCAGCCTGGGTGACAGAACCAGACTCCAAAAAAAAGAAAGAAAGAAAGAAAGAAAGACACATAAAATAAAAGATACATCCAATGAAATTAGGCTAGAAAAGCTAGAAACGCTCCTGTTTATTGTATACAATCTCTTTTCTTTTCTTTTTCTTTTTTTTTTTTTTTTTTTGAGATGGAGTCTTGCTCTGTTGCCCAGGTTGGAGCGCAATGGCGCAATCTCGGCTAGCTGCAACTTCCACTTCCCAGGTTCAAGCAATTCTCCTGCTTCAGCCTCCCGAGTAGCTGGGATAATAGGCACCTGCCACCATGCCCAGCTAATTTTTGTATTTTCAGTACAGACGGGATTTTGCCATGCTAGCCAGGCTGGTCTCAAACTCCTGACCTCATAATCCGTCCACCTCAGCCTCTCAAAGTGCTGGGATTACAGGTGTGAACCACCACCACGCCCAGCCTATTGCATACAATCTCTTTCATTTTTCCTTGCCTCTTACGAGTAGATATTCATACCTATAAAGAAATCTGAATTCTAACAGAACAGTAAGTGCTAGAGTGTACATGGAGGAACTGATACATTAATCTTGTTGATCACTTCTAAAATCCTATGTGCTTGACTACTGACTAAGAATTGTAGCCAATTAAATTTAAGCACACATATTTGTCCCTAGTTCAAAAAGAAAACAATGAGCTATGGAAACATTTCCAGTATAATCAAGCATAAATTTGCTGAAATGAACCATGTAGAATTTTTTAACAATGCCAAAACAGAGTCGGTGATTTTAATAGCAATCAAATCTTTACAGCTTCTAAATTCTGCTCCTGTAATTGTAGGAGAGCGGATGAAGTATACAGACTATAAATGAAAAGGGAATGAATCTTCCATCAACCACCTGGCTGTTCACATTGACAATCTGATTAATTGACAATACCTTTGCCCAAACAAAAACAATGGTATTGTAGAGAGACATATTCTTCTAGTCTTGATTCTGACGTTTCCCACATGCCTCTTACCACCAAAGTAAATACACATCTCTACAAGCATATATATACATATCACAATGGCACAGAAACACACACTGGAAATAAATTACGTTTCTGCTAAGGGTGTCCTCTTTCTTGTGCTCCGTCTTCTAAATATTCCCAGAAGAGGTAACATACACTATTATTATCTCACTGAAAATTTGTTTATCTTATCTTCTGTGACCCAGGTTGTGAGAGAGGAAGTGGGAACAACAGAAAGTGTCCAAGAAGAGGAAGTAGTGGCCTCAAAGACAAACAGCCTACTGCTTTTTCCAGCCCTGACAACAAGGTTTAAATTGCTCACTAATGCATAAGTGAATGCATAAATTGCTTGCTTTAGCATAATCACAGTCCCCAAAGTGAATTTTATTTGTTGCCACTACCAGCTACTCAGAAGACAAGAAAGCACCCAATTCTTGTCTTTGTGACAAATTTGGTTATGCATAAACTAAGAATGTGTACAATAAAAGTTTCCTTGATGCAAAGGGAGAATGTTATCACTATCTGCTATCAGATTTTTTCAGGCCCCAAAAAAGAAATTTTGATGTGACATGTAAACCATATGTAATGCTTTCCTGGATCTAATGCAATTCACATGCACACCATGGAAGAGGCAGTTGAGTGGGCCTGGCTGCTAGATGTAAGCAACACATATCCCCTCCTATGAATTTATTCTTAATTTCTCTCTAAGCAGGAAGACTGATATGGTGGTGGTTGTTTTTCTTTAGGCATAATGGTTAAAAGTTAATCAATGGTATCAGTTATTGATGGCATAATGATCATCTTTCCAAGAGATGAAAATAGATAGATGAAAACAGACATCTGCAGCTCCAGATACAGACTAACTGTACTAAATGATTCTATTCCATCACTAAGGAGGATTTGCCCAATGGGGCTGTACCCTGTGGCAACCGTTTCTGCACGAGTCACTTTTTAATAAGTGCTCCAAGCTCCAGATTGAGTATTGCTTGGGAATTTGGCCAGTTAATGGAGAAGTGGCAGATTCTGATTTTAAAATAAGGTGTTCAAAAGTCACTATCCCATTACAGCAGGCATTCCAGGCAAGTTTAAGTATACACCTCATGTCAGGATGATCTGGAACTTGCTGTGGGAAGAAATGGAGCCCTTATGATAGCTGCCCACTGAGCTCTCCCACCCCAAATCTGGTTTTAATTTCCCTTTACATTTCTGCCATCAACATTTAAAAATTTAAGAGGTGGTGATTTCACTTCTAAAACACTGTCCTTGAAGTATATTTCTTTGGGCCTCACACTGCCTGTCCACCATACCACTAGTGTTTGCTGACATACAGGAAAATCAGTTCAAGAGTAAAAGATTTTTGGATGCTAACCAATATTTATATTGCAACTGGGTATAAGTTTTTCAAAGGCCTCAAGAGTATGCATATTGTTGACCTAACAATTTTATTTTCAATAATTTTTCCAAAGAAAATAACAGAGAAAATTTATTCAAGGATTTTGCTATAAAAATTCTTACAGTAAAGTTGTATAATGTCAAGAAAAGCAAGCAATGTAAATATGCACCTATATGAAATTCCTAAATAATTTGTGATTAGCCCATACAGTAGAATATTTTGCTGTCACTTAAACAGTATTAGCTAAATCTTTAAAAATGGAAAAATATTTATAGTCTAATATTAAGTTTAAAAAGAGCTTAGAATGCAACACTATGTTACTATACAAATTAAAGGGGAGAAAAGACTGAAAGGACACACCCAAATGCTAAGAAGGATTATACATGAGTGATGGAACTGACAAATACCTTTTATAATCTCCTTGTTTTTCTGTATTTCTCAGAAATAGTCTATAATGAATATGAATTAATTTTGTATTTAGAAAAAAGTAATTTCTAAAACATGAAGTAAATTGGGGAGTGCAGATGTTAGTTGCTGGAAGCTCAGAGCTCCAGGAGAGCAAAGGCTTGCAAATTAAGGTGTCTGTGCCAGAGTTAGTAAACTGTTAGGTAGAAATGTGTGCTGTTGCTAAAATGTTTGTGCTTTTAACAAAATGTAATTGTTCAACTACCTTAAGTGATTGCAAACAGACATTTTTTTTCCAGGAAGTTGTGGATGATGAGTATTTAATGATGCTGATGAGTTGAAGTGAAGAGCACTGATGTCATAGAAGCAGGGAGTAGAATGGCGGTTACCAGAGGATGCAGAGGGAAGGGGGTAATAGTGAGAGATTGGTCAAGGGATGCAAAGCTCCAGTTAGATAGAAAGAGTAAGTTCTGGTAGTGTATTGCACAGCATTATGACTAGAGTTTGCAGTAATGTATTGTACATCCTCATCACAAATAAATTTATCGATGTTTAGGGTGATCAGTATGCTAATTACCCTGATTTGATCATTACACAATTTACATATATATTGAAACATCGCATTGTAATCCATAAATATATACAATGATCATGTGTGATACGGTTTGGCTGTGTCCCCAACCAAATCTCATCTTGAATTGTAGTTCCCATAATCCCTACATGTCATGGGAGGGACCTGTGGAGATAATTGAATCATGAGGAGGGTTTCCCATTTCATCTGTTCTGGTGACAGTGAGTTAGTTCTCGTGAGATCTAATGGTTTTATAAGAGATTTTCCCCATCTCTTGCTCTGCACTTCTCCTTGCTGCTGCCATCTGAAGAAGGATGTGTTTGCTTACCCTTCCATGATGATTGTAAGCTTTCTGAGGCCTCCCCAGCCCTGTGGAACTATGAGTAAATTAAACTTCTTTCCTTTATAAATTACCTAATCTTGGGTATGTCTTTATTAGCAGTGTGAGAATGGACTAATATAGTAAATTAGTCCGGGGGTTGTACCCAGCAAAGCCACAGCGGGGGAGCTGCCTAAGGCCATGGGAGCCTACTTTTTGCATCAGCACACCCTAGATATGAGGCATAGAGCATAGAGTCAAAGGAGATCATTTCGGAACTTTAAGGTTTAATAACTGCCCTATTGGATTTCAGACTTGCATGGAGCCTGTAGCCCCATTGTTTTGGCCAATTTCTCTTATTTAGAGTGGGTGTATTTACCCAATACCTATACCCCCATTGTATCTAGAAACTGACTAACTTGCTTGTGATATTACAGCCTCATAGGTAGAAGGAATTTGCCTTGTGTTAGATGAGACTTTGCACGTAGACTTTTGGGTTAGTGCTGGAATGAGTTGACTTTGGGGGACTGTTGGAAGGGCATGATTGTATTTTGAATTGTGAGGATGTGAGATTTGGGAGGGGCCAGGGGGAGAATTGTATTGTTTGGCTGTGTCCCCACCCAAATCTCATCTTGAATTGTAGTTCCCATAATCCCCACATGTTGCAGGAGGGACCCAGTGGAGATAATTGAATGATGGGGTGGTTTCCTCCATCCTGTTCTCATGGTAGCGAGTTAGTTCTCATGAGATCTGATGGTTTTATAAGGGGCCTTCCCCCACCTATCACTCTGCCCTTCTCCTTGCTGCCACCATGTGAAGAAGATTCCCCTTCCAGCATCATTGTAAGTTTCCTGAGGCCTTCTCAGCCCTGTGGAACTGTGAGTCAATTAAACCCCTTTCCTTTATCATTTATCCAGTATGTGGTATGTCTTCATTAGCAGCGTGAGAATGGACTAATACAATGTACCAATCATAAATCTTAAAAATGTTGACCAAAGATAAAATGTAGACAATAACACTAAGTTTGAAGGTGCTGTGCTCAGAATTACTGGGGATAAGAACAAAGGTTGACAATTCCTTTGACCCCATATGAGGACTGACTTTTC
The DNA here is from genome assembly GCF_000951045.1 of Mandrillus leucophaeus. Taxonomy (NCBI): domain Eukaryota; kingdom Metazoa; phylum Chordata; class Mammalia; order Primates; family Cercopithecidae; genus Mandrillus; species Mandrillus leucophaeus. The sequence continues at coordinate 3,973,527 of NW_012102432.1, read as the reverse complement.
CTCTGCCCTCACCACCATACTGTCCATACTTCCAGCTTCTCTAGGCACACATGGCCTGTCGACCAGGATGAGTAGACAACACACAGTGGAGAAGTCCCAATGTCCAAGACTAGGCTGTTTTGTCAAGCCATCTCCAATTCCTATGCACCAGTGGTGGTGGCCAGGAAATGAGAACTTTCAAACTCAAAGTGGGAGAAACGTTCCTCACAATTTGAATGGCTGAAATGAAAATATCAACAACAGGAGAGCACAGCAAGGCACAAAGGGACAATTGTAAGCAGCGGAGGATTGAGGTCCTTAAGCTGAACTGAAATGGGGTCCACTGAGATTCAGAAAGCCTTCAGGCATGTGAGCCAGGTCTCAGCTTCCTCATCTACAAAGTGGAGATGATGGTCGATTCTCCTTATTCATGGTAGTTACACTCTAAAGTGACTGCAAACACTGAATTTGTGAATAGTGAGCCAGTGCTTTTATGGGAAATATGGAGTTAGATCCCTGCCAGCCCCTGGTCACATTTCCATCAACTGATCAATACATAATCTTTTTTGTAATGTGTGTTTCTGTTTAAACACAGCATATTGAATCCCTAACAGAGATATTTAGCCCTTACTCAGAAGTAAATAGTGCTATTTTCTCCATAAAATATTGCTGATTAGCTAACATTGAACAGCTGCCAGCACTACAACTCCTGCCCGAAGGAAGTTTATCTAACACATGCATTTTCTCCATAAGGTACCTCACAGCCTCTTGTGTTTAGGAACACCAGACGGCACTTCAGCACTAGCTTTGGGGGCCATCTCAAACAGCAAAATCACCAGTATTGATATTGGGGTTACGAATCCATTTTTGCAAATATGTAAATTTGCAAATACAGAAGTGATGAATAGTGAAGATTGACTGTAATAATAATACAAGCTGTGGAGATTAATGAAATAATGCATGTCAAACATTTAACAGCATATGGAACATATGTACCAAATATGTGTTGAACAAATGACTGTTTTTGCCAAATATCTGAAGCCACTATTAAGGTGTTAAGTATATAACTATGAATATTACCATATACTGTAAATAGGTACTCTAGAAAGAAGACTACAAAAACAGCCTAATGTTAAAATTACCTGATAAACAGGTACAGTTTTTTTGCCACAACTTTTTAAAAATGGCTTAAAAAAAAAAACACTTAAAATGAAGCTACCTACGTGTTTTCCATAGCAAGTTAGTTGAGTTAAAATTAAGACCCTTGGGAAATCTGGAAGTAGGTAGGCATGAGGAGCAAATTAATTATTTTGCAATAAAAACTGCTCGCCAATCCTCCAATCCCTAAAAGAGACAATTAACCCTTACTCAGAAGTAAATAGTGCTACTTCCTCAATAAAATATTAACAAGATTCAGTAAAGGATGTTTCAGTGTATTTTTTTTTTTTTACTTTAACAACCACCTTGTTTGGCATTTATTTTTACTTTGTTGTAATAGTAAACACAGGGGATCCCCTTTATCTAGCATAAAATTTCCTTGCCAGAAAGTAAATATTTGATGATTATATAAGGAGTTATAAAAACAATTTCCTGGGAGATTTCTCCACAAAGATATTTACCTGCTTGAGCCAATGGATTGAGACGATTTGGAAACCAAACTTCCTTTTCAATGTGGCTAGGCAGGCATTTCCTTCTAACTCTTCCTTCATAACTCACTACAACATTTGAAACCTCTTGTCTTCAGGATTTTGTGTTCAAAACTTCACTGAACTTTTTTTGTGTGTTTAACTTATCTAAAATACTAGTAATACTCTATCTATAGTATCTATAACATTTATTTTCATTGTCTCAACTCCCAAACCCACTCTTCCTGCATTTCTGGTTTCTGTGATGGATCACCATTCTTGCAGTTGCCCAGGCTTGTACCTTTGGGTTCACCTTTTACTTCTTCCTCTTTATTGCCACATGCCAAACTCATTCAACTTCTTATCCTGAGGCTACATTACAGCGTGCATTATGTCCATCCCCATCTCTCCATTCCCATTGCCCTTGTCCTGGTTGAAGTTCTGAATTCTTATTGCCAGAGCCAAGACAATAACTTTGTAATCACCCTTCCATCTTCTCCCCCACACCAACATACCCATGGCTACCAAATTCATTTTTATAAAGAATTATTTTATTATCACCATGGGATGACATAGCAAGAAGGCCCTCCCCAGATGCCAGCCTCTCAAACTTCGACTTCCCAGCCTCCAGAACTGTGAGCCAATAAATTTATGTTTATTAGAAATTCCTAGTCTCAGATATTCTGTTATAGCAACCCAAAATAGACTAAGACAACCCCTCAAACATGGAGCTCCCTATCTAAATCCTTTCCACATCTAGTTCTTTCCTATGGAACATATTGTCCACCAGGCAACAGTTGGCGTTTCAGTTCTTCAGCATGCACAGGGCCACCTTGCCTTGAAGCACTTCAGATCTCCATATGGTAGTCATATAATGGTTCACTCTTGGAATGAAGATGATTTTTTTGGCCACATTGTGTATTTACTCATGAACTCTTTCATCAGAAATGCTGCAGTTTTGTAACTGCTGTTTTTAGAGTCAAAACATAATCTTCCATTTTATTTAAAATATTCCCCTTCTACGGGTAAAAGAAATGTCTTTTTAAAAAGTAAGGGGTATTGTTCTCCAGTCCCGATATAGAAAATGATATCCTAAAGAAAAAAATGCCGAAAGATGGTTACTAAGAAAAGGCCCTCAGCTTTTCTTTCCCAGAACACGCTTGAGGTATATTTGACATCTGTCCAACTCAAATTTCATTCCTTTTAAATGTCTCAGTTCCCATATTCCTTTCACAATGTAGACAAAAATCTCCATTTACCCTGTTGAGGAACTCTCATACTAAAATCCTATATCACAACAAAGCAAGGTTATGAGCATGGCTCACAGTCGCACTGTGACCTCAGAAGCAAAGGTTACTATGGGGGCCTGGATTAGGAAAGATGTCAGAGGAGGCGGCATTTGAGTTAGGCCCAAAACAAGCATTAGCAGTGGAGTACCCAGAGTCGCAGTGAAGGAAAATGTAAGCAGGAGGGATGTCCAGGAGAGGAACAAAGTCAAGATTTCTGGAGGCAACGACAGAGAGCTGCAAGATGTTGTTTTGGCCTGGCCCATACTTCATGAAAGAAAATTGTGAGACATTTGCTATAAAGGAGGATTGTAGACTGGCCCATGACACCTCTCACTGCCAAGCAAAGGAGAGGCAGTACTTTATTCTGTGGGCAATGGGGAGCCAATGAAGGACAAAATAGCCAGCATAAAAAATAACCTAACAGATCTGACAGAGCTGAATAACACAATGCAAGAATTTCACAATGCAATCACAAGTATTAACAGCAGAACAAACCAAGCTGAGGAAAGAATCTCAGAACTTCAAGACTGGCTCTCTGAAATAAGATAGTCAGACAAACATAAAGAAAAAATAATAAAAAAAGAATGAACAAAACCTCAAAGAAGTGTGGGATTATGTAAAGAGGACAAATTTCAGAATCACTGGTATCCCTGAAAGGGAGGGGGAGGAAGCAAACAACTTGGAAAACATATATCAGGATACTGTCCATGAAAACTTCCCCAACCTTGATAGAGAGGCCAACAGTCAAATTCAGGAAATGCAGAGAACTCTTGGAAGATTCTACACAAGAAGATCAGCCCCAAACACATAATTGTCAGATTTTCCAAGGTCGAAATGAAAGAATGTTAAAGGCAGCTAAAGAGAAAGGGCAGGTCACCTACAAGGGGAGGGAACCCCATGAAGCTAACAGTGAACCTCTCACCTGAAACTCTATGAGTCAGAAGAGATTGGGGGCATATATTCAACATTCTTAAAAAAAAATCTTCAGTCAAGAATTTCATATCCAACCAAACTAAGCTTCCTAAGCAAAGGAGAAATAAGATCCTTTTGAGACAAACAAATGTCGAGGGAGTTCGTTACCACCAGACCTGCCTTACAAGCTATCTTGAAAGGACCATTAAATATAAAAAGGAAAGACCACTACCAGTTAATACAAAAACACACTTAAACACATGAACCAGCCTCACTATAAAGGAACCACACAAACGAGCCAACATAAACAGCTAACAGCACACTGACAGGATCAAATCCACATATATCGATACTAATCTTGAAAGTAATGAGCTAAATGCCCCACTTAAAAGGCACAGAGTGGCAACCTGGGTAAAAAAGCAAAATCCAATGGTATACTGTCTTCAGGAGACCCTTCTCACACATAATGACACCCATAGACTCAAAATAAAGGGACAGAGGAAAATCTACAGAGCAAATGAAAAACAGAAAAAGCAGGGTTGCAATCCTAATTTCAGACAAAACAGAGTTGATTTTCTGAAAAAAAATTAATAAGCTAGATAGACCACTAGCTAGACTAATAAAAAAGAAAAGACAGAAGATCCAAATAAACACAATTAGAAATGATGAAGAAAATGCTACCACTGATCTCACAGAAATTAAAAAAAAAAAAATCAGAAACCACTATGAACACTTCTATGCACACAAACTAGAAAATCTAGAAGAGATGGATACCTGGACACGTACACTCTCCCAAGACTGAACTAGGAAGAAATTGATTCCCTGAACAGACCAATAATGAGCTCTGAAACTGAATCAGTAATAGATGATAGTCCCACAACCAATAAAATCTCAGGACTTGATGGAATCACAGCCAAATCCAATCAGATGTATAAAGAAGAGGTGGTACCATTCCTGCTGAAACTACTCCAAAAAATTGAAAAGGAGGGACTTCTCCCCAGCTAATTCTATGAGGCCAATATCATCCTGATACCAAAACCTGGCAGAGAACAACAACAACAAAAAAACTTCAGGCCAATGTCTTTGGTGAATACTGATGCAAAATCCTCAACAAAATACTTGCAAACTGAATCAGCGGCACATCAAAAAGCCAATCCACCACAATCAAGTAGGCTTCATCACCGGGATGCAAGATTGGTTCAACACATGCAAATCAGTAAATGTGATTCATCACATAAACAGAAATAAAGATAAAAACCACATGATTATCTTAATAGAAGCAGAAAATGCTTTTGATAAAATTCAACATCGCTTCATGTTAAAAAATCCGAATAAACTAAGTATTGAAGGAACATATCTCTAAATATTAAGAGCCATCTATGACAAACCTACAGCCAACATTATATTGAATGGGCAAAAGCTGGAAACATTCACCTTAAAAACTGGCACAAGTTTATGAGGCTGAGGCGGGCGGATCACCTGAGGTCAGGAGTTTAAGGCCAGCCTGGCCAACATGGCGAAATCCTGTCTCTACTAAAAATACAAAAATTAGCTGGGTGTGGTGGCACATGCCTGTAATCCCAGCTACTCAGGAGGCTGAGGCAGGAGAATCACGTGAACCCCGGAGGCAGAGGTTGCAGCAAGCCGAGATCATGCCATTGCACTCCAGCCTGGGCAACAAGAGTGAAATTCTGTCTGAGAAACAAAAAACAAAAATCAAACAAAAAAAACTGGCACAAAAAAGGATACCCTTTTTCACCATTCCTATTCAACAGAGTATTGAAAGTCCTAGCCAGAGCAATCAGGCAAGAGAAAGAAATAAAGGGCATCCAAATAGGAAGAGTGGAAGTCAAACTATCTCTATTTGCAGAGATGATTCTATATCTAGAAAAGTCCACAGTCTTAGCCCAAAAGCTCCCTTAGCTGATAAACTTTAGCAAAGTTTCAGGATACAAAATCAATGTACAAAAATCACGATCATTCCTATACACCAACAACAGCCAAGCTGAAAGCCAAATCAAAAAGGCAATTCTGTTCACAATTGCCATAAAAAGAATAAAATACCTAGGAATACAACTAACCTGTGACAAAATACCTAGGAATAAAATACCTAGGAATACAACTAACTGCTGAAAGAAATCAGAGAAGACACAAACAAATGGGAAAAGCACCCTATGCCCATAGATAGGAAGAATCAATATTAACATGACCACACTGCCCAAAACAATTTACAAATTCAATGCTATTCCTATCAAACTACCAATGACATTATTTACAGAACCAAAAAACACTATTTTAAAATGTATATAAAACCAAAAAAGAGGCTGAATAACTAAGGCAATACTATACAAAAACAACAAAGCTGGAGACATCACGCTACCTGACTTCAAACTATACAGCGGGGCTACAGGAACAAAACAGCATGGCACAGATACAAAAATAGGCAGATAGACCAATGGAGCAAAATAGAAAGTCCATAAATAAGGCTGCACACCTACAACCATCTGATCTTTTCCAAAGCTGACAAAAACAAGCAATGGGGAAAAGACTCCTTATTCAATAAAAGGTGCTGGGATAACTGGCTAGCAATATGGAGAAGATTGAAGCTGGACCCCTTACTTACACCATATGCAAAAATCAACTCAAGATGGATTAAAGACTTAAATGTAAAACCCAGAACTATAAAAACCCTGGAAAGAACCTAGGCAGTAACATCCTGGACATAGGAACAGGCAAAGACTTCATCACAAAGACACCAAAAGAAATTGCAACAAAAGCAAAAGTTGACAAGTGGAATTGAATTAAACTTAAGAGCTTCTGCATAGCAAAATAAACTATCAACACAGTAAACAGACAAGCTACAGAATGGAAAAACCATTTGCTAACTATGCATCTGACAAAGGCCTAATATCAAGCATCTATGAAGTATGTAAATAGATTTACAAGAGAAAAACAAACAACCCCATTAAAAAGTGGCCAAAGCACATGAATAGACACTTTTCAAAAAAAAAAAAAAAAAGGCATACATGTGACCAACAAGCATATGAAAAAAGCTCAATATCACCAATCATTAGAGAAATGCAAATCAAAACCACAATGAGATACCATCTTACACCAGTCAGAATGGCTATCATGAAAAAGTCAAAAAATAACAGATACTGGCAAGGTTGCAGAGAAAAGGGAACACTTATACACTGGTTGGTGGGAGTGTAAATTAGTTCAATCATTGTGGAAAGCAGTACGGCAATTCCTCAAAGAGCTAAAAGCAGAGCTACCATTCAACCCAGCAATCTCATTACTGGGAATACGCCCAGAGGAATACAAATATAAATCATTCTACTATAAAGACCTATGCACGTGAATGTTCATTGCAGCACTGCTCACAATAGCAAAGACGTGGAATTAACCTAAATGCCCATTAATGACATATTAGATAAAGAAAATGTGGTATATATACACCATGGAATACTACACAACCATAAAAAAGAACGAGATCATGTCTTTTGTGGCAACATGAATGGACCTGGAGGGTATTATCCTAAGCAAACTAATGCAAGAACGGAAAACCAATACTGCATGTTTTCACTTATAAATGGAAGCTAAATGATGAGAACTTATGAACACAAAGGAAGGAGACAATAGACACTGGGGCCTCCTTGAGGGTGTAGGGTGGGAGGAGGGAGAGAAGCAGAAAAGATAGCTATTGGATCCTGGGCTTAATACATGGGTGATGAAATAATCTATATAACAAACCCGCAGGACACGACTTTACCTATGTATCAAACCTTCACATGTACCCCTGAAGATAAAATAAAAGTTTAAAAAGTTTAAAATTTTTTTAAAAAAACTTAAAGCCAAAGTTGTTTTTGTTTTTTTTTTTTTTGTTTTTTTTTTTTGAGACTGAGTTTTGTTCTTGTTGCCCAAGCTGGTGTGCAATGGCACAATCTCAGCTCACCACAACCTCTGCCTCCCGGGTTCAGGCGATTCTCCTCAGCCTCCCGAGTAGCTGGGTAGCTGGGATTACAGGCATGCGCCAGCACGCCCAGCTAAATTTTTTTTTCTTTTTCTTCTTTTTGAAACAGAGTGTCGTTCTGTTGCCCAGGCTGGAATGCAGTAGCGTGATCTCTGCTCACTGCAAGCTCTGCCTCCCGGGTTCACGCCATTCTCCTGCCTCAGCTTCGCGAGTAGCTGGGACTACAGGCGCCCCCCACCACGTCCGGCTAATTTTTTGTATTGTTAGTAGGGATGGGGTTTCACCGTGTTAGCCAGAATGGTCTCGAACTCCTGACCTCAGGTGATCCACCCGCCTTGGCCTCCCAAAGTGCTAGGATTACAGACATGAGCCACCACGCCCGGCCAATAAAGCCAAACTCTGAAGTAAAAAATATAAAGAAAAGTAAAACTAAAAAATAACCAAAAGATTTCTCAACAAATCAAAAGTTCATAGAATTGTAGCAAAATCATTTTAACATTTTTCAGGAGGAAAATAGAGAATCAAAGAGAAAAATTAACTTTCTCTAATGTCACACAGGTTATATATATCAGATAATATGCAAATTTTTATTTTCTCAACAGCCCTATGAGATAAACATTAATATCCTCATTTCAGAGGTTCCAGAAAACTCGGATAAACTTTTCCAGGTCACTATTAAGTATGGAAATTTGAATTCAACTATGTGATTATCTGACACGAATATTTGAATGATTAACTGTGTGCTATCGTGTCTCCCAAGTATTATTGACAAAATGGGTGTTGGAATTAGGAAAAGGATAATTTTAATACAAATCAGGGTTTTGTATATGTAAAATAGGACACATTTAGGGGACATTTCTCTTCTCTACTACCAGTTGCTCAAGGCAGCCCTATGTGCGTGAGGAGGAAACATGCGGCACACGGAGGTCCACCAAAGGCCACACCTTACAAGATGGCTCTGAGATTAGATGAATCAGATGGGGAAGAAACTCATTGCTCAACAGATTTCAGCATTATTTCCTCAAGCTAAGATCCAGAGTTTAAAGTGGTAAACTTATCAAAACAAGCAGGCAGAAACTTCAGGCCTCAAGTCATTACAACCTCGCACCCTCCACCTGCAGCTGGAAGTAAAGGGGTGCAGCTGTTGCTGCTGCTGTTGTTTGATATTATTATTGGTGGTGACTTTAAGTGAAACAATGTATAATAAAATCAATTTTCCGAGAAGCTAACTGATATAAACAAGAGTTAGGCTGAGTGGAGTGGCTCACACCTGTAATCCCAGCATTTTGGGAGGCTGAGGTGGGAAGATCACCTGAGTCCGAGAGTTCGAGACCAGCCTGGGCCACATGGTGAGACCCCCCATCTCTACAAAAATTAAAAAAAAGAAAATTAGCCAAACATGGTGGGGTATGCCTTTATTCCCAGGTACCACTTGGGAGCCTGAGGCAGGCGGATCCCTTGAGCCCAGGAAGTCGAACCTGCAGTGAGCTATAATCACACCACTGCACTCCAGACTGGGCAACAGAGTGAGACCCTGTCTCAAAACAAAAAAGCAAAAGCTAAGTTTCTGTGGCAAATTCATGGTCACAAACATCACCAAACTTCTAAATAAAGACCCAAAACACCTCTAATATTAACCATGCATACATTTAAGAAAGATTAATAAAAACAGAAGGACAATTTTTCCAATTTCTGGTGAATCCACAAGTGATGGTAGTCATGGTGGTGATGAGTTAAATCAAGAAATAAATGTTTGCAAAGCGAAAATTGTCAGGAGCATCTCCTCCCACCAGGCAGTTCAAAACCAAACCATCACGAACGTGGCAACTCCCAGAGAGCTTTCTTCTTGCATCATTTATTGTCATACATTTGTATTGATTATTGCAGACTTTATGCATTTTTATTTGACAGTAATTCATATTAATTAATCCATTCATTCTCCAAACTGGTTATTCCAGTTCAAGGCTGCAGGTGGCCAGAACTTATCCCAGCGGCTCTTAGGCAAGGTGGGAGCCCACCTGGACGGGACACCATCCCATCACAGAGCGCACACACACACACACACACACTCACACTGGGACCATGTGGTCACGCCAGTTCACCTAACTTGCACCTCTTTGGGATGTGGGAGGAAACCAAAGGAGCTGGAGAAAACCCATGCAGAAAGGGGAGAAGGAACATGCAAACTCCACACAGCCAGCGGCCCTGGCCAGGAGTCCGTTTTTCGTTTTTTGGGTTTTTTTCTCATCAATACCGTAATGAAACCACTTTGAAAGAAACAATGTTATTTGGAAACCTGCTATGTGTGTTAAGTGCTTATTATACACAAAATGTAAAGCATTATGTTCTTCACTAATTTTTATTTTAAAAACATAGCTCCCATTCCAAATGAGGTTGTAGTACAATTCTCTGAAGATGAAAATGAATGCACTTAAGAAATATATACCAAAAGAAGCAGACTTTGCTGTCAGTCCCGAATATCTGAATTCCAACAATGAACAATTTGGATGTGAATTCAAAGGAAGTTTATAATGTTGAGAGAAAACAGCACTGCAGTAACCTGGGAAGCCCTAAAAGGCTGCTTCTGAGAATTTCTTTCCTTCTTGACATAAAATTAAATGAATTGATTAAATTCTATGACTTAGGACATTTTTTTAAAAAAATCCTGATGAATAGCACTTCCTTTTTCCTTCTTTCTTTTTTTTTTTTTTTTTTTTTGAGACGGAGTCTCGCTCTGTCGCCCAGGCTGGAGTGCAGTGGCCGCATCTCAGCTCACTGCAAGCTCCGCCTCCTGGGTTTACGCCATTCTCCTGCCTCAGCCTCCCGAGTAGCTGGGACTACAGACGCCCGCCACCTCGCCCGGCTAGGTACTTTTTTTTTGTATTTTTTAGTAGAGACGGGGTTTCACCCTGTTAGCAAGGATGGTCTCGATCTCCTGACCTTGTGATCCGCCCGTCTTGGCCTCCCAAAGTGCTGGGATTACAGGCTTGAGCCACCGCGCCCGGCCCCCTTTTCCTTCTAAACTAAATTGACTGCTTTTTTGTGCATGCAACTAGAATTTTTTTAAAAAACTATAATTGTATGTAGTAAAACAAATAGTTTAGGCAGATCTTCGTTTTACATACTCAGTTGCTGATGTTTTATATGTATTAATTCTCAGTCACTTCTCTGAATTTAGCCATTACATCCAAATTCACTATATTGCAAATTCTCTGAGATATGAGAGAAATATTAAACCTTCTCCCTGATTCAAAGTCCTCTTTGAAAAGTAATATTAAGAACACCAAATCATTTGGTAAGTAGAAATGAAATATGATCATTTTTGTTACATACAAAATATGATGTACCTCCTAAAAATAAAAGTATAGCTAACTTGAGTCTTGAGTTAACTTAAAAATGTTACAACCTGTTCCAATTCTCCATTACCCAATCTCAAAGGTGAATTAATATACCTTTAATGCTAAGGACTAAAAAGAAAAAATAGAGCTACTTATTTGAGTGTCTGGACAAAGAGACAAGGCAGAAATCTCTCCTCTCTTCCTGAGTTGGTGGCTGGGGGTAAGGCAACAACTCAACTTGTTGTTTTGGGGATACTGGTTACTCGACTGGTTGTCTAATTAGATCTCAAACAGAATCTGAGCAAGTCAGATGTGCAAGAAAGAAGCTCCGCCTCCAGGCCCCACTGTAAACCTTCTCAAAGTGCTTCCTCCCGCCTCATCTCCTCTGCCACGCCCCCAGTTCCCGTCCATCAGGGCAAGACTAGCTTTCCATTGGTCCTTGTCCCCCTAAGGCAGAAAACTTTCCTGTATTCTTGGAAACAAAAGACTTGGCAATGGTGCAAATCAAAATATTTATTTAGCCAGTAGAGAATTATCTGTAATCCATTGTACCTTTTAAGCCAAAGCACACTTAATAAGCCCTAGACATCTCTTTTTCCCTACTGGGGAGAAAATATAACAATGTACTAGAAAAGCACCATACACAATCTGACATTTGCTGAGTCTCTTTATTCCCAGCTTCCAAATTTAGATAATTACTCGCAAAACTTTACATCGGTCTATCTACAGTATTTGCAAGATATGCAATGCTTCCTTTTATTGTATTAATTTAGAATTCAAGATATAGCTTTCATATGTCCAGTGTATTTTGTATTTACAACACTCTATAAAGTGTCTACTAGGTTCTGTTTCTCTCCAAGACCAGGTATTGGCAACCACTATAATTATTTTTTTATTGGTATGACCACACCAAGATAGGCAATGAAATATAATAGCCAGAATGCTTTCTATTATCCTTCAAAAGAGAGGAAATGGTGAAGGGTTTCAGTGCTATAATAAGAAGGCTAAAACAGCAAAAAGCTATGTTAGAGATGGTCCTTTACTTTACCTCTGAGTTTTGTGCCCAGGTAAATAAAACACACTAAGTTACCACTACTACTGTCCACAATAGTTGGTAATTAAACATAAGGAAGAATTGAGCTGGGAAATGAATTTCAGAATTAAATATGTTAAGGGAATGTGGAGGGTGGGGAACACATAAGAGATGTCATTTGTCACTAATGTGCTGTCACAGGGGGAGAAAATCAAGAACACGATAATTTCCAAATTACACCGAGATGTTGGAGATTTCTCAATTTGCTTTCCTTTTTGTACTCTTGCTATCTTAACTGACCTTCAAAGTTGCATTCTTCTTGCTGTTTCTTCTTGAGAAAATTATTGCTAACTACTTTTTCCATTTACAAACTTGTTAGGTTAAAACAATACATGTTGAAAGAACTGCAAAAAAATCAAGAACATCATTGTTCCCAATCCACTCTTCATTTCCTCCCTCTTCTTATCTCTTCTCTAACTCATTTACTTCTCATTTTCCTTTGATTACCATGTTCTAGTCAATCATGAAGGAACAACGTATTTCATGCTTTAATTTGTTTTCATGCGCTAATCCTATTTTTGAAAATTGAATAACTCAGTGAAAGAAAAAAAAAATCACAACCCAAACAAGACAAATACCCAAACAAGCGAAGTAAGTAACTGAATAACAACATAGAGTAAGTTTTAGGAAATCTGTTTTGTTATTTAATCCTGAGAGGTAAATTAATTCACTTTCATGCCTTTCATTTGTCCATCTGTAAAATAACTTATAATACTTTTGTGAGTTTCTGTTTGTAAAAAGTCTTACAGAATCAGGTATCTAGTACTTACCATTTACAATACAAATAACTATGCTTGACTGTCTGAAACATCCAGGAGGCAGGTGTCCTCATTCTCTCATTAAAGAGCTGTGTAGACTGAGGTTACAGACATCATGATTCTGCCAGGACTCCCCCAGTTCAGAAGGGCTGGCTAGTGTTGAGACACACTTCTGATTATGCACCTTGGGTTCTCTTTACTGTACCACACTACTTCTAAGAAGTGGCTATTAATCATCACATTTTGCCATATTACTGAGGGATCACTATCTACTTTTTAACCAACTAGGCTGTGGAAAAATGCATGAAAACTTTGCCTTGGCATCTGAGCTAAAGAGAAGAGGAAGGCACATGTTTCAGCTTGGGCTGCCATAACAAAATACCACAGGCTGGGTGGCTAAAACAATAGACATATATTTTTTTCACGGTTCTGGAGACTGGAGTGTCCAAGATCAAGGTACAGCAGGGTTCAGTTTCTGGAAACTTCCTGGCTTGCAGATGGCCACCTCTTGCTGCATCCTCACATGGTGGAAAGAAAGCAAGCTCTGATCTCCCTTCCACTTCTTATAAAGACCCTAATTCCATCATGAGGGTCCCACCCTCATGAGCTCATCTAACCTTAATTACCTTTCAAGGGCCCCCACCTCCTAAAACCAGCACACTAGGGGTTGGAGCTTCACACCTACTAATTTTGGGGGAACCAAAATACTGAGTCTATAATAGTAGATTTAAGGCAAATTATCTGCATGCTAAGTTATAAAACAAAATAATTACTAGAATTATAGAAAGTGAACTCAGAAACCATCTGGCTCAATTTCTTTACAGGAGACAAATGGGAAATTAATAAATCTGTTCAACCATAGTAAATTTCTCATTTGTATTTGATTCTTTCTTATTTTCCTGCTATACCTCACACCACAATTACCAATATATACTGCCTTTCTTCTCTCCTTATTAAATACCTCAGTTTCCAGCAACCTGACTTACATTTCCACCACTGTACTAAAGTGTCTACTTAGCAAAACTCATTCTCTAGAATGAGAACCAATGAGAAATTGTTTTCTCTGGAAACCATTCCCTGAACACCCACACACGTAGAATCAAGATCACACGCAGTCTGGCCACTCCCGCAGAATGAGATGAACTCAAACCCCCTCACCATAGATCATGGAAGTTCTGCCGGATGCCCCTCATACGCCCAAACCCAAGTTATCTTCAACATCCCAGAGCATTATGTTGTCAGGAGCTTGAAGCTCCTGCTGCCACTGAATTAGCTCAGCTCAGGGATTGTCCCACTGAGCTCTGTTGCTCTGGGCTGTTCCAGCTCAGACCTAGAATGCAGATTTCTACTTCAATTTCCACTAAACACAGCCCCACTCAAGATATTTGTGTAATAGAATACGTGATTGGTGAGGATTTAACATTAACTACCAGGGGACACGCAATAGGCCACAGCCACTGCTGAAGTCAGGCTTGGCCTCCGGCCATGTGTCCAGCCCTCCTATTTCCTTCCTTCACTCCCTCCTCCCAGCCCCCAGCTCAACTCCCAACTGCATCTAGTCCATTTCTTCATGAAAAGTTAACTATCTCTCTCTCTTTTCTTTTTCTTAGAAACACTGTCTCCTTATGTTGCCCAGGCTGGACTTAAACTCCTGGGCTCAAATGATCCTCCTGCCTAAGCCTCCTGATTAGCTGGGAATACAGGAATGTGCCACCACATCTGGCTTAACTAACTCTTTTGTCTCCTTGGTTGCTACTAAACCATGCCCTCTTCCCACATCATCACTCATCTTCCACCTAAAGACAGTTCTTTCCCTAAAAGCAAGTCTGGTCCCTGCTCTGAAGAAATAAATGTTCCACCCCATGTTAAGCAAGTAGGTCATGAGGGTGGAAACTTGTGAATGATATTACTTTATAAGAAAAGACACAACCAGATTTGGTGGCTCAATCCTGTAATGCCAGCACTTTGGGAGACCAAGGCAGGCAGATCACCTGAGGTCAGAAGTTCAAGACCAGCTTGGCCAACATGGTGAAACCCTGTCTCCACTAAAAATACAAAAATTAGCTGGGTGTGGTGGTGCATGGCTGTGATCCCAGTTACTCAGGAGGCTGAGGCAGGAGAACCCGGGAGGCGGAGATTGCAGTGAGCAGAGATCATGCCACTGTACTCCAGCCTGGGCAACAGAGTGAGACTCCATAAGAAAGAAAGGAAGAAAGAGAGAAAGAGAGAAGGAAGGAAGGAAGGAAGGAAGGAAGGAAGGAAGGAAGGAAGGAGAAAGGAAAGGAAAAAGAGATAAGAAAGGAAGGAAGGGAAGGAGAGAGAGGGAGGGAGGAGAGGGAGGAAGGAGAGG
>NW_012102432.1:3941236-3958115 GCF_000951045.1 Mandrillus leucophaeus | reverse complement strand
AGGAAGGAAGGAAGGAAGGAAGGAAGGAAGGAAGGAAGGAAGGAAGGAAGGAAAGAAGGAAAAGAACAGACACAAGATAGTTGAGCTCTCTCTCTGCAATGTGAGGACACAGCAAGCAGACAGCCATCTATGGTCAAGAAGGTGGGCCTGCAGTAGACACCAAACCTGCCAGCCCCTTGATCTTGGACTTCTAGCCTCTAGAACTGTGATAAATAAATGTGTCTATAAGCCACCCAGTCTATGGAATTTTGTTATAGCAACTTGAACAGAGTAAAGGAGTGGGGAGCAGAGTCTCTTCAGATGCTGGTAAGGAAGTCCTCTGATTCTCACATTTTAAATTTTGATTGCTAACCCGAGCCTGCCATCTTCTTTCTTTCGTGCATCAACAGTGCCCAGCAACAGCTGTCCAATTCCATTGTCCTTGTATATTCTATCTCCTCCAAGCCCCATTCTTTTCCAATGATGGAGCTATCACACAGCACCGTCCCCTTCCACCTGCACTCCACTGTAGCTCAGCATATGAGTATCTCAGCCATCACATGCTGCAGCATGCTAGAGGCACCAACACTTTCCCTGCACCAGAGCTGGCTCCTCATTGCCAGCTGGCCAGTAACTGACAAACTCCAGTGTCCCATTCTTACCATCTGCTTCTAGAACACTCCTGGTACCTGCTGCCTTAGGTTGGATTTCCTAGGAGAAGAATCAGAGACAAAATGTAGGTTAATGTGATTTACTGAAGGAGTACCCTTCAGGAGAAATTGGAAGGAGTGGGAGAGAAGTAGCATAAGGAAAGGGAAGGACTGGAGCAAGGCTGTGGTCTCAGGACAAATCAAAACTTAGCCTGAGCCTTGTCGGGATGGGTGTCCAGGAGCATCGTTCCACGCAGAGCTGCCCCACCTTTGAGGCAAGAGGGTTGGGGTTTGTACCCCTGTATCAGTCATACCCCAATCCTGAGATATTGAGTCTGGAGTAATATGTGTTATCTGTGCTTTAAGTCAGGCAACCTCAGACCTAAGCTTCTACATTTTCCTAGACCCTCTTCCTGTTAGGCTTTTAATCTGCATCAAATTACTTATCCATTTTAAACTTTAGCTACCATCTCTGAAAAATGAGGATATTAATTTCTATTTCAAAAGATAATTGTGAGAATGAAAGGAGCTAATTGTACAGAACACTTGCACTTGCATAATATACCTTCATGAGTGCAGTAGTGAGCACTACCAAATGCTAATTCCTAATCCTCTCACCCAGTCCCAGCACACTGTTATTTGATTTGGGGCAAGTGAGTTAACCTTTCTGAATATCAATAAAATATGTCAATTTTTTTTTCCTACGAATCTTACAGTATTGTTGTAGCACTGAAAAATACACACACACACACACACACCCCCCCACACACACACAGATAAGGTTTTGCTCTCTGTCTCCACCCAAATCTCATCTCGAATTGTAATCCCCACATTTCAAGAGAGAGACCTGGTGGTAGGTGAATTGGATCATGAGGGTGGTTTTCCCCATGCTGTTCTCATGATAGTGACAGAGTTCTCATGAGACCTGATAGTTTTAAGTGTGGTGCTTTCTCTGTCTCTCTCTCTCTCTCTCTCTCTCTCTCCCCTTCCTGCCACCTTGTGAAGAAGCTGCCTGCTTCCCCTTCCCCTTCCACCATGATTGTAAGTTTCCTGAGGCCTCCCCACCCATGCAGAACTGTGAGTCAAACCTCTTTTGTTTATAAATTACCTAGTCTCAGGTAGTATTTTTATAGCAGTGTGAAAACAGACTAATACACGCACACACACACACACTCACACACACACTCACACACACAAGTGGGTTTTTTGTTTTTTTGAGATGAAGTCTTGCTCTTGTCATCCAGGCTGGAGTGCAACGGTACAATCTCAGCTCACTGCAACCTCCGCCTCCCAGGTTCAAGCGATTCTCCTGCCTCAGCCTCCCAAGTAGCTGGGATTACAGGTGCCTGCCACCACGCCTGGCTAATTTTTGTATTTTTAGTAGAGACAGGGGTTCACCATGTTGGCCAGGCTGGTCTCGAACTCCTGACCTCAGGCGATCTGCCCATCTCAGCCTCCCAAAGTGCTGCGATTACAGGTGTGAACCACTGCACCTGGCCACAAGTACTTTTAAAACTAAAAAATATCATTAAAATTTAACATTTTGTTAGTCTCAAAAACATTTGCTGTTGAAATCTTATCCAGTTTACAAGAGTTCAGAAAGGTAGCATATTTATTTTATCATAAACTTTTCATTGAAACTTAAGATTTGCAAGCTTGATTTTTCTATTATTATTCTGCTGATATGATGCTATATCATATGAATGGAAACAAGAAAAAGAGCTATAAGGCATATTCTGCATATAATAATAAAAGACTCTCAGTCTCTGACTGCAAATATAAATAATTCTTTAAGTTTTAATTTTAAATCAAGGTAAATATGACTTTATTTTCCTTGAGTGTATTGAGAGTCCAGCTACAACTTATTAACTATTGAACGGCTCCTGTGTGAATGAAGTACCACTGGTAGAATTTCTTACCTGTTTTACTAGAAATAAATAAACAGAATGATTTTAGTTTATGTTTTTAATTCTCTATTTGAAATCAGACAAATATAAGACAGAAAATGCAAATACCTACATCATAATACCTTTTGTTAAGCGTGGACTTAATATCTTTTGTTAAGTGTGAACAGACGTGTGCTTACATATTCAGTTCTACATCTGACAAGGTGTTTTGTTCAAAATTATAATCTTATAAAAGGGTGTTCCTGTTTTTGAAATTTTCCTTTTATTCTTTCTTAAGGAGTAAATCATTTCTTGATATGGTTTATTTTACTATCTGTCTTCCTGGTTGCTTAATACCAATAACAGTGACAGAGACTACACAAAAAGAAAAAAGGTAATATCACTGACAGAGTGACATCTGCAAAAACGACAGAGTACAGATCTCCAAAAATTTTCTCCTCCACAAAAACAATGAGAAAACTGGCAAAAATGGTCAGAATCAAGGCCAGGTGCGGCGGTTCATTCCTGTAACCCCAGCACTTTGGGAGGTCAAGCTGGGAGGATCACTTGAGCCCAAAACAAAAATTAGCCAGGCATGGTGGCGTACACATGTAGCCCCAGCTACTTGGGTGGCTGAGGCAGGGGAACCACTTAAGTCCAGGAGTTTGAGGCTGCAGTGAGCCAAGATCCCGCCGCTGCACTCCAGCCTTGTCTCAATAAAAAAATAAATAATCAGAATCAACTTTTTCAGAACACTAGAAACTAATCAAAGGCCTGCAGCAACCCAGGTAGTGTTTATTCATGAAATGGCTGAATCTCATGAAGAAAAGTGAGCTTTGTGATGACTTAACTTACTCTATTCCCATCTTTCCCTACCCAGTTCCACAGTAACCTTGAAAACTAAAAGAGCATTACCACAGTGAAAACCAATAGCCTGGCAGCTACGGGAGGAGGCAGAAAAGGATTAGATCTCCTTTGAAGCCCCATTCTCAAAGAACTGTCATTATTTGACCTGTCCAGTGGTTCCTTGGAAGACCCCACTCACAAAGCCTTTATTTGACCTGTTTCATAGCTGACCCAGTGTGAAAAGCACTGGTGTAAGATTGCAGCTGCCTTAGGTGGTAGATAATAGTGGAGACAAACAATGAACCAGCTAAAGAGCTTTAAAAAAAAGGAAAGCTGGGAAAAGAGGTGTTTATAGAGGCTTTGATAAGCTCTGACATATTCCCGGGAACTTAGAAGGTCATGATCATGCCTAGAATTGTGCATATACTCAGGAAAGACCTGAGAAGCAACTAAGCCATTATATCTGGTTAACCTTCAGGCCCTGCATAAGCAAGAAATGAAGGCTAAGGCAGAGTTGTCAACTGCCTGACTGGGTGCTGAAGGCTTGCTCCAACACACAGAAACCCTTGGTGAAAACTGGTAGACTTACTGGTTTCAGGCATTTAAGAAAATTTCTGTTCAATCATTAGCTGACCACTAAGCTAACTGAGCAGAGACTTCAATGACCACATATGACAAAGAATACACTCTCAGAATTCGATCAGAAGGGTCACTAAATAAACAACAACGACAAACAACCCTGGAGAGGGAGGAGAATCCAGAGTTTGTGGAACTGAAAATGTGCAGTTCTCAACAACAAAATTATAAGACATGCAAAGAAACAAGAAAGTATTCCTCATACACAGGGAAAAAGCAGTCAATACAATCTGTCCCTGAGGTAGCCCAGATGTTCCACTTGCCAACAACAATTTTAAATTAGCTATTTTAAATATGTTTCAAGAGCTACAGGAAAGCATGTCAAAAGAACTAAAGGAAAGTGTGGGAGTGATACCTCACCAAATGAAAAATATCAATGAAAAGATTAAAATTGTTTCTTTAAAAAAGAATTTTAAAAAATAGAAGTTCTGGAGTTGGACTAAAGACGTTCAACAGTAGTTTTAAGCAGGCAGAAGAAATAATCAATGAACTCGAAGATAGGTCTATTGAGATTAATCAGTCTGATGAACAGAAAGAAAAAAGAATGAAGAATAATGAAGAGAGCCTCACTGAGCTGCAGTATGCCATGAAGCATGATAATATATGCAAAATAAGGGTCCTAGGAGAGGAGAGAAAAGGCCAGACAGAATATTTGAAGAAATAATAGCTTAAAACTTCCCAAATTTGATGAAAACCAATACTACACATCCAAACTCAATGAACTCTAAGTAGAATAAAACTAACATTGGCAAGGAAAACTTTGTTAGAGATTTAGTATTTGTAACTGTGTGTTTCTAAGGAATTCTCATTTATAATTGAGTTACTTGATTATTTTTCTCTTTGTCCTATCAATCCATGATAATGTAAAAGGGAAGGTGTTTCTGACGTCTAAAATCTAAGTTGGGGCAGGGCACTGTAGCTCATGCCTGTAATCCGTGCACTTTGGCGGGGCTAAGTCAGGAGGATCACTTGAAGCAGGAGTTCAAGATAAACCTGAGCAATAAAGCAAGACACTGTCTCTACCCCCTGCCCAACCCCAAAAAATTTAGTTTGGTTCAGTGGTGCATACCTGTAGTCCCAGCTACTCAGGAGGCTAAAGAAGGAGGATCACTTGAGCCCAGTTTGGAGGCTGCAGTGAACTATGAGCACACTGCTGCACTCTAACTCCAGCCTGGGTGACACAGCAAGACTCCATCTCAAATAAATAAATAAATAAATAAATAAATAAATAAATAAATGTAAAATCTAAGGTGGTGGAGATGGGAGAAGAAGGCATTTGGAAAAGAATAGAAAGCAGCACTAGTCTTCAAAGCCCATATATTATCAAAAATATAAAATAAAAAGTACATTAAAGCATACATGTGCATACATATGCATACATATGCCATAGTTAAATATTTAGGCTAAGTCTGAGCTCAAATTGGAATGTTTTTTAATAATACATAAATAGGTTCATGGACTATTTCTTATTCGCTTAGCACTGTTGCTATCAAGATTATGGTCATAACCTGGAAGTCCAACATTTTGCTTAAAGTTTTAGAATTCTCTTTATTAGGATGCTTAATTTCAGTGGTAAAAGTTTAAAATAACAAAATTGGGAATCTTTATATTCTTATGAAAAACTGCTATTTTGAAAAAGGCTAATAAATCTTAAACAATTTAAGATAAGAGTACAGAGCTGAAAGTCGTAAATTCCCTAGGAAATTTGTGATTCAAAATGGGATAATTAGCCAGGCACGGTGGCTCACACCTGATATTCCAGTATTTTGGAAGACCCAGGTGGGAGGATTGCTCAAGGCCAGGAGTTCAATACTAGCCTGGGCAATATAGCAAGACCTTGTCTCTAAAAAATAAATAAATAAAATTTAAAAATTAGCTAGATGTGTGTGCCTGTAGTCCTAACTACTCAGGTGCACAATCAAGGTTACAGTGAGCTATGAATATGTCACTGCAGTCCAGTCTGGGTGACACAGTAAGACCCTGTCTCAAAGAAAAGAAAAAAGGGATAATAAAAACTAAAAATCAATTTTTTGAAATTATAAAGAATATTTACAGAGGGTGAGTCATTCATTTTTAGTTTTTACTATTTAATCTTGACTTTATTTCCCCCCCCAAAATTAAAAGCTACAGAGAATATTCTGAAAACCCCTTTTTATTGTTTTTTAAACTTATATTTTAAAGTAATTTCAAACTTACAGAAAACTTGCAAGAACAGTACAGCAATGCCTGCATATTTTTCACTTGGTTCCCCCAACTATAAACAATGTACCACATTGGTTTTCGCATTCTCTCTGTGCCTCTCTATCTCTGTTGTCTCTCTTTCTCTCTCTCTCTCTCATAAATATAATTTTATCCTGAGCCAGTTGAGAGTGAATTGCAAATATGACCTCCTAATTATTTTAGTGAGTATTCAAGGACATCATTCTATATAATCAGAATATCTCCATATCTGTCATGAAATCAATACGTTACTATAATCTAATCTACTGACCCAATTCACATTTTGTCATATTTCTCAATAATTCTCTTTATAGGAAAAAGAAAATTTTACCAGTCCAGGGTGAAATCTCAAATCATGTGTTACATTCAGTTGTCAACTCTTGTGTCTTCTGCAATTTCAAATGGCTCCTCAGTCTTTCGTTATCTTTCTTGAACTTGAATTTTTGACAAATACAAGCCAGTTATTTTGCAGAATATTATTTAATTTTGATTAACATGATGAAATAACTTTTTTAAAAAATTAACAATGGAAAGGAACTTCAAGATTTTATAAATTAATCAGCACTCTCTCTATACCATATATCTCACCTCTATGCGGCAGTTTATACAAGAACACCCCACCCTTGAGAGAGAGAATGGGACAGAGAGAGAGTAGAGTGAAAATAAAAAAGGGAGTTGTGAGAAAATTAAAGCAATCAGAGCAGTTTCAGAACAAGAGAAATAGCTTTTCTACAGCCACAGCCTTTTATTTCATATTAAAACCTCATAAATTTTAAATCCTAAATACAATTCAGTGGAAGTAACTGTAGTCAAAGCTCAGTGTATCTAGGTATCTATATTTCTTTCCAGACTTGAAATTCTAGTTTCATCTTTATGTTTTACACAACCTAGAGTGTTTGCAAAACCAAGCTATGTTTATTATTCCATTTTCCCCGAAGAACAATTTTCACCTTATTAGAACTCATGTCTTCTCCTTCTTCATTGTCTAATTTCCAACTGGTAGTCCCAGCAGTTTAATGGTGGGCATCTCAGGTGTTTCGTTACTGTAGTGATCATTCCAGGATCTTTTATTTTCTTACTTCTCAATAAATGTAATTCAGCCAACAAGTAAACTTCTCCTGCATGCAATCATTGGGTATTCATAATTACAAATATTATTTTCTGAAGGAAATTATATTACATATTTGTAGCCTCAGACTACAAATTTTTCAAAACTATACACAAAATATAGAAATGCATTTACAGCAGTGACATCAAGGTTCACATGTTGTTATTTCTAAAAATTATACAATGATTTGATCAATGTGGCAGTGCTTCATTCGACTCCCATTTTTTCATGAATCCTATAGTTGGTAATATATTACTCACTGGTCTTGCTTTACCAAGACTTTGTAAAAACTTTAAAGTATTAGCTCTAAATTAGATGGAAACTTCATAAGTCAGAATTCTATTTTAATTAACCTAAAAGGATATATAGGGTAATTCTTTTGAATTTCTCTTGTAAAACATGTGTGTTCTTTTTTCTGTACTGATTTATCATGCAGCTCATATGAGAAAGATATGAAATAATATAGCAGGCAAGAGCTTTAAAAGTGATTTTATCCAAGACCTTCATTTGAAAGGCAATTGAGAGAGGCTCAGAGAAATTGTGTCCAGGCTTGCTGACACCAGGTCTACGATCCTTGCTGCTGTACTACACACAAAGGAACTTGCAAATCTTCTTAAGGTGATATGTTTCATGCACAAAAACAGCATCAGCACAGACTGTGTCCTGTATATTCTTGACAGAACACAGGAACATCCTCTGCTTGAGAAGGTTAACCTGCTCCCGATAAGTGCATTTGCGGAGGGCTGAGAAGACAGCCGATCAATTGTGGCCATTACGGCCAGATCACTGTCTTACAGAGCCAGATTGTGGGTAAGCCCTGGTCCTGCTAGCCTTCTCTAGCCTCACCCCTACATAATATCTAACAAGTATTTTATGAATATCCATGTGACGGGAAAGCAAAGTATTAGCCTGCCCAGAGGGCCTACGAGTCTCCATCCAGTTCTGCAGTACTTGAGACTTCCTATGCCAGGATGCAAAAATTGAGTTGAGATGCAATTTTATCCAGCCATTGTAGAAATTTCAGTAAGACTTTATTCCAGAGACTTTGGCCACGTAAAAAAAAAATGCAATGGATATTTAAAAATTCATCCAAGGATTTAAAAGGAAAGGAAAACCATAAAAGGACAGAATCAGAATACAAATATAAGGTAGAGAAACCAGATGAGAGGTGGAAAAACTAATCAAATAAGTTGTAGTTTTGTTGGTGTGATTGCAATTCATTAAACCAATTTTTTTACCAACTGATGGGGTGTGCCTTTGCTGAACTGATGTGATCAGACTGTTTCTTTTTGTGTCATACAGGCAAGAAAAACAAGGGAAAGCAAATTCATTATTTAAACATAAGAAACATGTTTCAGCAAATTCGTGTGCAGTTAACATTTACTGAGTACTTCATATTACTGAATACCCCGCCTGGTTCTTTCATGTGTGTGATCTTATTGGACCTTCATGACCATTTAAAGAAATATGATTTGTATTTCATGTGCAAATTGGGTGCTAATTGCTACAAAAGTGTTACAAGTTAGGGTTGGAGGAAGGCATGAAAGATACATTAGACATTTATACATGGAACAGTATGCGTCTTTGTATTGATTATCTATTTATTGCTGCATAATTAAGTAACTTAAAACTTAGTAACTGAAAACAGTGATCGTTTATTATCTCTGATAGTGTCTGTGGGGCAGGAATTCAGACAGGGCATGTGGATCGGATGCCTTATGTCTTCTGCACAATGGGGCCTCAATAGGAAGACTCGAAGGCTGAGGCTGGCATCATCTGAGGCTCATTTATACATCTGGTGGTGAGACTGGCTATTGGCTGCAGATCTAGCAGAGGCATGGACTTCCTTACAACATAGCAGCTGAGTTCCAAGGGTAAGCATCATGGGAGACAGAGATAGAAGAAAAAAAAAACTCTCCATTTTGTGATCTAGCCTCTTAGCCTCAGAAGCCACATGAGATTCCTTCCACCACACCCTGCTGGGGCAGTCAGGACATGCACAAGACTATACCCCAATTAAAGAGTAGTGAACATCACTCCCGTCACTCCCAGCTCCTGGTGGGGGAGTGTCCGTCAGACTGCAAGAGAAGCAAGTGGGATGGAATAAATATATAGATGTGGCCACCAATGGGATATACAATTTTTCCCACATTCTTACTCTGTAGTAAAAATCTTAGGGTAAGCCCTGGATTTAGTCAACACCAGGAAATATGTTTCATGTCAGGCAGCCAGAGAAGGGAAGGGAAGGGAAAAGGATTGTTCTTGATTGGGTGATCCAAGTAGTCTTCACAGAAGAGACAGTATTCAAGCTTTATCCTGATTTGGAGGATTTCCATTCATTTATTTACTGAGTGCCTGATGGGGTATATTATTGATAACATGCTAAGTGGAGAACATATAGGAAATTCTACTTCCCAAGGCACAGGCTGAGGACAATCTCACAGAGAGGGCCGCAGGGCTGACCCTCATGATGAACTACTCACCAGCACCCTTGATTCTTTCCTTCCGTGGGAACATCCCTGTCAGCCTTGCTAGAAGCTAGCAGTTTCCCAGAGATCCTGACCCACACTGCCTAGCTTCCCTTTATTCTCTACGACAGTGGATAGAAGTACCTTGGCTTATTGCATATCAATAAGCAATTTGGGGACCAAGTTGGAAACTATTTTATACTACTAAGGGAGAAAAATCCTATAAAACATAGTAGATAGACTAAAACAGTCTATTTGTAGATTATTGAGTTCACATTTTTAAAACTTTCAAAAAAGATAAATTTATTGGAATGTGAATTCAGTATTTAAAATATATAAAAGCAAATATTTTTCCAATTTCCATTTCCTTTTATTTCACTCTTTCCTATTATTTCTCTCTCTCCCCATGTGATTCCACATAGAACACAGATCAAAAGCTTTTACTTGTTGATGGAGAAATATGCAGAAAAATCAAATGATACTTGTAATTAATAATTGACAAAATAAACTAGAATTGTCAAAGCCATCATTATGATTTTCTAAATCCCATCACTTATTCTGTCCCTGAACAAGTGAAGCTTTTAGCAATGGTAGGGCATTTTTTTTTTAATAGCTCCAAGCCATACATTTTATTACAGAACAACTTCCTAAAGTAGGATATGCCCCAGATTTACACATCAATGTTTCAGGAAAGAAATATTTCCTATTTAAAGCCCATATGCATATAAAATGGCTGACTTAGAAAACTCAGTGTAAGTTCCATGTCTCTTCTCTGACAAGGAAAAAATGACCATGATTCAACTGTGATTTCTTTTCTCATATACATGATTAGCTTATAACTTCAGACTTATTTTGAAAATAATTGGATACCTTTACAGTTCATAACTTTGTAAATTTTAGTTCTGATAGAGGATCAAGGCCTTGTTATGTAAGAACAAAGTGATTCCAAGAGGTTAAGAATTTCACTGGGTGCATACATATATTTTTCAAGGATGGAGAATCTTTTTTAAAACAGAAGTGGAATGAAAACCAAAACTCTCATTTCTCCCTTCTGAAGATCATTAGATCTGGCTCAGAGATAAAGTTAAAATATAGTGAAATTTAGATCAACTAGCTCATCAGGCTTAAGCTAATTCAGAGATCTGTCCAGTACGATAAAGTTCCTGGATAGTCTGTTATCACCGTTCTGCTTCATAAAGTGGTATTCTTCAGTTCACATTAAGATTAAAAGTACAGAATGATTTCTAGGTGTGGCCTATGAAGTCCATGTAAGTCATATATTTATTGATATAGTGATCCCTAGGCTAAAACTACACTATCAAAAGGATATACTGATCTGCAATAAAACTAGTGGATAAGAATCCCAAAATATGAGAAGAAGGAATGAACCACCAGTATTGACAAGATTCACTTGCTATCCACATTCATGTGGGAGCAAATGGAAAGAGGAAAATGGGGCATCTGAGTGCCGAGAACAAAAGCATCTAAAATCACTCTTAGTAACTGCCTAAGAGGTTAAGAACATTCCTAGATGGGATCAGCAAACTGATGCACAGGTAAAAGCAAGGACGCTGTGGGAAGGTCAACACATGCAGAAATAATCTTGGTCCTAGGAATTCTCAAAACTTGCAATCCTGATCCCACTTCTAGAGCAAACTCCTCTATCTGCTCACACTGCCATTACAAAACACCATATGCTGGGTGGTTTAAATGACTGAAATTGATTTATCACGGTTCTAGAGGCTGGGAAGTTCAAGATCAAAGTTTTAGCCAACTCAGTTTCCAGTGAGGGTCCTCTTCTTGACATGCAGATGGCTGTCTTCTCACTGTGTGCAGACATAGTAAAGAGAGAAAAAAAGCACACTCTGATGTCACTTTCTCTTTTATAAGGATATCACTTTTACCAGGTCAGGGTTTATGGATAGTTAACTTTATGTGTCAACTTGAATGGGGCATCAGAATGTCCAAACAACTGGTAAATCATTACTTCTGGGTATGTCTGTGAGGATGTTTCCAAAAGAGATTACATTTAAATCATTAGACTGAGTAAAGAAGATCTGCTCTTACCAGTGTGGGTGGGCATCATCCAATCTGTTGAGGGCTTATATAGAACGAAAAGGCAAAGAAGGTTGAATTCACTTTCTGCCTGATTGCTTGAGCCGAGGCATCAGTCTTCTGCCCTTGGTGCTTCTGGTTCTCAGACTTTAGTCCCAGATTGGAAGCTACACCACCAACTCTCTAACTCTCAGACCTTCAAACTACACCACCAGCTTTACTGTGTCTCCAGCTTGCAGACAGCACATCACAGGACTTTTCGGCCCCCATAATCATATGAGCCTAAGGAGTTGGGAATATTCCCAGACAGGAGTCTGCAAAATAACTTATTTTTTTATATATAAAATAAGTTTGGGTCTATTTCTCTAAAGAACTCTAAATACTTATGATCCTGTTTAATCTTAATCACATCCTTAAAAGCTCTGTCTCCAATATGGTCACATGGGCATTAGGGCTTCAGCATACAAATTTTGAGGAAGGAAACATATTTCAGTCTATAGCACTTTCACTGAGAATAAATTGAATTTCACTGAGGAGAAATTGATAAACTGAGCAGGACAGGGACATGTGGACCAAAGAAAAAGGGAATCCAAATAAACATGGGGAGGAGAACAGAACTACAGGTACCTTTTATTTTGGTTTTCTGTAAATCACATGATCTGAATTACAGAAAAAGAATAAGTAAAAACGAATGGAGCCTCAGAGAAATATTAGACATCTTTAGTTACACCAACATAAGTATAATAGAAATATCAAAAAGAGAAGAGAAAGAAAAAGAAACAGAAAAAATATTCAAACTAATAATGGCTGAAAACTTTCCAATTTTGCTGAAAAACTGTAATTGACACATTCAACAAGTTCAACAAATTTCAAGTAGGACAAACACAAAGAAGTCCACACCCATACATATCATAGTAAATATGTTAAAAGATAAAATTAAGAAGAAAATTTTGAAAGGCTCAAGAGAAAACTGATATACAAGCAACCTCCAATAAGATAGACAGCTAAATTCTCAGAAACAATGTAGGCCAGAAAGCAGTGAGATGTCCTATTCCAAGTGGAGGGGGAAAAATCTATCAACCAAGAATCTTATGTTCAGCAAAAACATCTTTTCAACCTGCAGTCAAAATAAAGATATATCCAGGTAAACAAAATCTGAGAGAATTTGTTACTAGAAGACTCATCTTACAGAGAATAGTAAAGCAAGATTTTTAGGTTGAAATCATCTGACCTCTCAGAGAGTAATTTGAAACAACAAACACACACACACACAACCAAGAAAAGTAATTAAATAATTATAAAAGGCAATCTAAATGCTTACTTCTATTTCTTTCTTCTCTTAACTGATTTTAAAACCAATTACATAAAAGAATGGGTACATAATTATTTTGTTGCATCTATAGCATATACAAATGTAATATATTTGACATCCATGGCACCAAGGAAATGGGTGGGAGCAGAGTTGTACTGGAGTAGCAAAATAACAGCTGATCATAACTGGGACACACGGGAACAAATTAAGTGAACCAGAAACTGCAAATTAGAAGAATTAGAAGAAATATAACAAACTATAAATAAATAAATACTTCCTCTCCTTTCTTTTATTGGATTCTTCAATAGACATAAAATTATATAAAGTAATAACTATGACAATATATTATTTGTTTATAAAATTAAAAGACATAATATATATAATAATATTAGCACAGGAAAAAGAAGAGAGAATAAAGCTATATAGAATTAGCATCTCTATATCTCACTGGAATTAAATCTAATTTAGATTCTGATAAATTAAGGTATACATGGTAATCCCTAGAGCAACTACTAAGGAATTAACTTTAGAAAGTGAAAGTGTTATTAAAAGAATTAAAATGTGGCAAGAGAACATACTTTCTTAATGCAAAAGGATGTGGTAAAGAGGGAATAGAACAAAAGATATGTGACATAAAAAAAAATAGTAGACACAAATTGAGCAGTATCAATAACAATACTAATTGTGAATGGGTAAAATGATCTATTCAAAAGGCGGAGATTTTAAGACTAGATTTAAAAAAAAAATCCACTGTATGCTCTCTATACAATAATATTCCTACAAACTTTAGGCACAAAGATACAAATAGGTTGAAAGTATAAGGATGGGCAAAGATACATCATGCAAAGATTAGCCACTAGAGAGCTGGAGTGGCTATACTAACATCAAGGTACACTTTGAAACAAAAAAGTTACTACAGATAAAGAGGGACATTTTTTAATGATAAAATGGTAAATCCCATCAGGAAGGTATGCAAATTATAAGTATAAATACATCTAGCAACAGAGTCCCAAAACACATAAAGGAAAATCTGACAGAATTAAAGGGAAGAATAGAGTTCCACAATAATAGCTGAACACTCCAGTGTTCCACTTCCAGTAATGAATAGAACAACTAGGCAGATAAGAAAGAAAATAGAGGATTTGGGAGGAAATGGGAGATGTTAGCCAAAGGATACATAATTATGGTTAGAAGGAATACATTTCTCTTTTTTAATTTTAATTTTAATTTTTAGTTCTGGGGTACATGTGCAGGATGTACAGGTTTGGTAATAGGTAAAAGTGTGCCATAGTGGTTTGTTGCACCTATCAACCCATCACCTAGGTATTAAGCCCAGCATGCATTAACTATTTTTCCTAATATTCTCCCTTCCCACCACCCCATCCCCCCCACTAACAGGCCCCGGTGTGTGTTGTTCCCCTCCCTCTATCCATGTGATCTCATTGTTCAGCTCCAACTTATAAGAGAGAACATGTGGTGTTTGGTTTTATGCTCCTGTGTTAGTTTGCTGAGGATAATGGCTTCCAGCTTCATCCATGTCCCTGCAAAGGACATGATCTCTTTCCTTTTTATGACTGCATAATAGAAGGAATACATTTCAAGAGAGCTCTTGTATAGCAAGGTAATGTGAGGTAACGCACCTGGTAATTATCTAGATTTAACGATTCCAAAACGTATATATACTTCAAAACATCATACTATACCCATAAAAACACAATGCTGTCAATTTAAAATAAAGAAAAAGTATAAAGGAAAAGATAGAGGACTACACAAACTATACGCAGCAGGAAACTTCCCCAACAACAGCAGACCACATTCTTCTCAGTGCACATGGAGCATTCCTTAGAATAGGCCATCTATTAGGCCATAAAATAAGCCTCCACAAGTTTTAAAAGACTGAAATCAATTAATATATTTTCTCTCTCATCAGAATGAAATAAAAAATTAATAACAGGAAAAAAATCATAATATCATAAATATGTGGAAAGTAAACAACGTGCTACTAAATAGTCAATGAGCCAGAGAATAAATGCCACGGGAAACTAGAAAGTACTTTGAAATAAGTGAAAATGAAGGCACACATACCAACATTTATGGGATACAGCTAAAGTAAAGCTCATAGGAAATTGATAGCTGCAAATGTCTACATTAAAAAAGATTGCAAATCAATAACCTAATCTTATGCTTCCATATTAAGATGCTGGAAAACAGAAGAACAAACTAAATACAAGCAAGCAGAAGAAAGAAATTAGTAAAAACAAGAGTGTAAATTAATTAAGTGGAGAGTAGAAAAACAATAAAGAAAAGCAGCAAAAGCAAATATTAGTTGGTTGAAAAGATCAGAATTGACAAACCCTTTTAGCCAAACTAAACAGGAAAAAGAAGACTTAAGTTACTAAAAGTGTAAATAAAAGAGGGCACATTACTACCAACATTGCAGAAACAAAAGTAATTATAAGAGGATACTATGAATAATTTTATGCCAACAAATTAGGTAACTTAGGGCCGGGTGCGGTGGCTCACTCTCGTAATCCGGGCACTTTGGGAGACTGAGGTGAGTGGATCACTTGAAGTCAGGAGTCTGAGACCAGCCTGGCCAACATGATGAAACCCCATCTCTATTAAAAATACAAAAATCAGCCAAGTGTGGTGGTGCATGCCTGTAATCCCAGCTACTCGGGAGGCTGAGGCAGGAGAATTGTTTGAACCTGGGAGGCAGAGGTTGCAGTGAGCCAAGACTGTGCCACCACACTCCAGCCTGGGTGACAGAGTGAGACTCCATCCCAAAAAAAAAAAAAAAAGGTAACTTAGATGAAGTGGGCACATGCCAAGAAAGACACAAACTACCAAATTAACTCAAAAGAAATAGAAAATTTGAACAAATCTGCAACAAATAAACAGATGGAATTAGTAATTTAAAAAAAACAAAACAAAACAAAAAAACTTGCAATAAAAAGCCCAAGACCAGTTAGCTTCACAGGTATATTCTACCAAACATTTACAGAAAAATTAATATCAGTTATTCACAAACCCTTTCAAAATAGAAGAGAATGTAGCAAGGGAACACTCCCAACTCATTTTGCATATTCTATATCTGATAAAGGACTTGTTAGAATATATAAAGACCCTTGTAACTATTTTTTTCTTTTTTCTTTTTTTGAGAAGGGTCTTGCTCTGTCTCCCAGACTCGAGTGCAGTAGTAGAATCATAGCTCACTGCAACCTCCACATTCCAGGTTCCAGGTTCAAGCAATTCTCGTGCCTCAGCCTCCCGAGTAACTGGGATTACAGGCATGCACCACCATGCCTGGCTAATTTTTTTAGTAGAGACGGGGTTTCACCGTGTTGACCAAGCTGGTCTCCAACTCCTGAACTCAGGTGATTCTCCTGCCTTGGCCTCCCTAAGTGCTGGGATTACAGGCATGAGCCAACAGGCCTGTCCTCTTATAACTCAATAATAAAGAGACAACCTAATTTTAAAATGGGCAAAGAATAGGAATGGAGGCCGAGCACAGCAGCTCACATCTGTAATCCCAGCACTTTGGGAGGCCAAGGTAGGCGGATCACATAAGCCCTGGAGTTCAGGATCAGCCTGGGCAACATAGTGAGATCCCATCTCTTGGAAAAAAAAAAAAAAAAAAAAAAAAGAAAGAAAGAAAGAAAGAAAGAAAGAAAGAAAGAAAGAAAGAAAGAAAGAAAGAAAGAAAGAAAGAAAGAAAG
>NW_012102432.1:3885911-3941186 GCF_000951045.1 Mandrillus leucophaeus | reverse complement strand
AAGGAAGGAAAGAAAAGAAAAGGAATAGGAATAGGCATTTCTTCAAAGATACACAAATGGCCAATAAGTACATGAAAAGATGTTCAACATCACTAGCCATCAGGGAAATGCAAATCAGAACCAAAATAAAACACCACTTTACCCCTACTAGAATGGCTATAATCAGAAAGTTGGATAACAAGTGTTGGCAAGGATGTGGAGAAATTAGTACCCTCACACATCGCTGTTAAGAATGTAAAATGTGCAGGCATTTTGGAAAAGTCTGGCAGCTCCTCAAAACGATAAACACAGAATTACCATATGGCCCAGAAAATCCACTACCAGTATATTACTCAGGAGAAATGAAAATATATGTCCACACAAAAACCTATACTCAAATATTCATAGCAGTATTACTTATAACAGCCAAAACTGGGCACAACCCAAATATCCATCAACTGATGAGAGAATAAAGAAATGAAATATTATTTGACAATAAAAAGAAAGAAGGCACTAAGAGAGGCTATTTTAAGCTCAGACACACTAGCCAGCACTAGGCTTTCTCTACAGGGTCCATGCTCACTCCTCAAGATTCCTCTTGTGCTCCTCAATATTCATAAATCTAACCCATTCCTTTTCTTGTTTCCAACTTTGCTGGCTTCTGAGGTTGCTACTCTGTGATAACTTCACATTCTCTGTTTACCTCTTCACATATCTATTAACAACTCTGTGCCCATTAACAATCCTTTATATTAAAGTAACCTGTGTTCAGTGTGGTGCGGTTTCTTCCACTTGACTGGACTTAACCACCCACCCCCCATGAAGAGGTCTTCTTGCCAAAAAATATCAAGCTAAACTCTGGTAGAAGTATACAATCAATACTACCTACTAAAACCTTGCCAAACTACTGAATCTGAATCTAAGCAAACTTCTAGATACCAGTTTATAGATGCCAATTTATAAGAAATCCAGGGGTCAGGGAACATATACCTCATACCACAGAAATGTAGTCAGCAAAACCCAGACTATGAAAAATTTACAGAAGTGACCTGGTTTCTTCAGTGAAAAAACAACAAATTGCCAGAGGAAAAAGAAATCTTTATGGGACAACCCGGGAAATGTGAATACTCCCTGGATAATAGATGTGATTAAAGAATTGCTACAGGTTTTTTTGGCTGTGTGTGGTGGCTCACGCCTGTAATCCTAGCACTTTGGGAGGCTGAGGTGGGTGGATAACCTGAGGTCAGGAGTTCAAGACCAGCCTGGCCAACATGGTGAAAAGGCATCTCTATTAAAAATACAAAACTTAGCCAGGCATGATGGCGGGTGCCTGTAATCCCAGCTACTCAGTAGGCTGAGATGGGAAAATGACTTGAACCCAGGAGGCTCAGATTGCACTGAGCCAAGATCATGCCACTGCACAGCCTCAGCAGGCAACAGAACAAGACTCCATCTCAAAAAAAAAAAAAAAAAAAAGAACTACTAAGGGTTTTTTTTTTTAAAGATATGTTCACAAAGTATAAAGTTTGAATCAGGGGAGTAACCTTGGGATAGACGGGTTTTTTTTTTTAAAGATATGTTCACAAAGTATAAAGTTTGAATCAGGGGAGTAACCTTGGGATAGACAAAAGAATAGCCCCTGTTTTGGGGGGGGGGAAAAACTCTTAAACCATTTTTCCTATTATCTCACTTAAAACAACAACAATCATGAACACAGAAGATTTCTGTAACCAAATGTGGAGGGATGGGTTTCTCCCTATCAGCAAGCAAGCAATTAATTCTGCAGTAGACTGCAGTTCAATTCCCACACTACTTGCAGATACTGTGAGATCCGGATTGAGGGCTTAGTCTCACAAGACTCCCCTTCCCCAGACACCAGTCATGATTCTGGGACTCTGGCACTTCTGAGCAGTTTCAAGTTGGAGTTCCCATGTCCTGCTCTTTGGGTTAATTTGCCGGAGTGGCTCACAGAATTCAAAGAAACAATTACTTACATTTACCAGTTTGTTACATAGGATATTGCAAAGGATATAGATGAACAGATATGTAGGGCAAGGTATGGGAGAAGGGGCACAAAGCTTCCACGCCCTCCCTGGGCATGCCACCTTCCAGGAAGCTCCATGTGTTCAGCTATCCTGAAGCTCTCCCAATGCTGTTCCCTTGTGTTTTTATGGAGACTTCATTTCATAGGCATGATTGATTAAACCATTGGCCATTGGTGATCAACTTGACCTTCAGTCTTTTTCCTCTCCCTAGAGTTTGGGAGGTAAGGCTGAAGGTCCCAACCTTTGAATCATGCCTTTCTCTTTCCAGTGACCAGCCCCACCCTGACACTGTCAGTCAACAAACAAAAAGTACTCTGGAGAGTCCAAGGATTTTAGGGGTTGTGTGCCAGGAAAGGGGAATGAAGATCAAATATATATTTTACAACATCACAGCCTCCAAAGCTGCCTATGACCTAATCTGCAGAACCTGTGAGCAGGTTCTTTTATATGACCAGGAAAAGTAAGGTTGCAGATGGGATTAAAATTGCTCATCAGCTTATTTTGCGATGGGGAGATTATTTTGAATTATCTAGGTAGGCACAATGTAATCACAGGGTCTTTATAAGTGGATGAAGGAGGGAGGAGAGTCACAGAAAAAGAGAGGAAGTAGAGGTCACATTGATGCCATTTCCAACTTTGAAGATGGAAGGGAGCCACCAGCCAAGGAATGGGGCAGCCTCTGGAAGCTGGGAAGGCAAGGAAATGGATTCTCCACCAGAACCCACACAAGGAAGGAAGCCTTGCTCACACCTTGATGTTAACCCAGTGAGACTTATTTTGGACTTCTGACCTCAAAAGCTGTAACATAATAAATCTGCGTTGTTTGAAGCCACTAACTTTGTGGTAATTTGTTATAACAGCAATAGAAAACTACTACAAACCCAAGGGGCAAAAGAAGGGATTGGGAGAGGGTGACAAAGAAAGATAAATTTTAGGGGCCAAAATACATTATTCCACAACCCTGCACAAATCTCCATAAGCATTTTTCTCTCCATTACATAACTTTGCTCACACATCTTCCTCCTATGATATCCTTGAAGTCAGGAACTGACACTCACCAGCATTTGCAGTCTTAAAGCCTTATTGGAGCAGTCTGCATACCACATGATTGCAGGAGGAGAGAGGAAGAGAATGAAAAAGATCCAGAATATAATACGTAATCAGATATTCCATAGACTCCATGGAATACATTTCTAAGAATTAATGCACACTACTTTATTGCATTATCTAAATGCAATAAACTCAAGTATACTATGCAGACACACACAATCATGCTAGAAAATAGATGGCATGTGAGCTGTTGAATCACTTTTAACCCTAACTGGATTTCTGTGTTCTAAATCTTGGTTTGGCAACTCCTGATACACCAAAGTACTGAATGATAGAATTCAAAGGTAATACACATAATATCTTTAAGAAATCTCTTTACTTTAATGGGCCAGGTGGGATTCAGGAGACTATATGTAAGTGATCTAATGTTATTAACATACTTTTATCTTCCAATAATACCCCAATATGCTGAATAATGTATTTTAAGTAAATGCAGATATCTTTTTGTAAGTATAGAGCATGTGGAGATCCTAGTAATGACAGTTGAATATCAGAGAATCACAGAAGTAAAAATTTGTTGCCAGATTTGGACATTTGGTTGCCACACAGACATTACAGATGACAGACAAATAATTTGTCAACATAATTCAGTGAAATACGCTTCAATACATTGAACTATCATTAAAAATATAACTTGTGAGATTTGATGACTGGGAAAAACTTACAACACAAACTCACTGGCAGGAGACCAGAGTAACCATGTCATTTTATTTCACATTTTATTTTAATTTATCAAAGTTATGCTTGGTTCCAGATCTGTGAGACAATATTTTTAATATGGAAAACAGAACAACAACAAAACAAACAAGAAAATGACTTGCAGCCTTGAAGTATGCTCAGGGCAAAGTAGTGTGGGTGACCCTTCGATTAAAGAAGCTAAATCAGAGCCAGAAATCGCTTCATGTTTTAAGTACAATAATCAACAAGTCAGAATCACAGCCAATAATTAAACTTTTTAGGCAGTGGCTTCATTATGACATTCATTTCTGCATATATACTTTCAGGTTGGAAGTAGAAATCTCAAAGGTCTGGCAACCAATATACAAAACCAATTCTGAAGACTTTAATTAGAGAAGCACCTTCATACAGTGCTCTCAGATTCAAAAACTTTTAAAAGGGGCTTGGATTTGGAGGAATGCAGGAGGCAGACAGATAGATGGGGAGAAAGGAGGATGGTCAAAGAGGCAGAGCCCTTGGCTATAAGAATAAACTTCAACCAAAAAATATCCACTTTTACTAATTTTATGAAGTAGGATTTCACATGAGTTATCTTTAAAGATATCTTCAAAGAAAGTGTTTTCTTACTTTAAAAAGAGAGTCCAAAAATTACCATCCTAAAGAATGGATATGTTTTGTTACAAAAGTAGAGGCAATAAGAAATTCGTAGTATAGTGATGTTAAGGAAGAAAACTAACTTCTGACCTATTGTCTACATTTCTGTTCATTTAATTCCATTCTTTCTGAGCCGTCCTGGTGCCTCCTGGTTATGAGAACACCCCCTTATCTTACACCATCCAACAAACAGAATCCTGTAATTCCTTTGGTAGATTTGGGATTCTGGTTTACGGAACTATTGGCTATGGCAGAAACACCTAGGATGCTATCTCAGTGTGTTTACATGGTTCCTTTTGATTCTAGATTTAGATGGTGCCTTTTTGCTTCTTATGCTTGTTATTTATAGGGAATGTGGTTTTACAGGCTAAGATGTTCTTGACAGTGGTATTATTCCATGTAGAAACTAGCTCAGCTCCTCCTAGTCACTAAGAGACCAAAGGCTGTAGTAACTCTGTCTCCCTATCACCTCTCTGGATTTCTATGTGGTCCATGCCTCCTGTAAGACTAATTTCAATCTAAAAACTATGTCTCCTAATTCTGCCCTGAATGTGTCCTGGAATATGTGTCAATATTTTCCCATCTCTCCATGGTCCTTCTCATTTCTGTCCGAGGTTCCATCTTCTGTTGACATGCCCAAGAGTCAGCTCAACCCATTGCATCACCTGTTTTGCTTTATGTTAACTGTATTTCTGAACTCAGCAGTCTTCACAAGTCCAGAAAAGACTGACTGTAGTCACACTGAGAATATGAGTTAACAGTAGTAATGTTTCTAAATATTTCATAGAAGAAATGGACGAACAGGACCAAATCCCACACCGTGAAATCTACTTAAGAAGAAATCACCATTAAATCAGTCTATCTCCAAAGTTCCACCTTCCCACTAAGCCACCTGCGAGAGTAATTTTTCTCCACTGATCTGCTATGCAGAGCCCAAATTTAGTAGTTCCTGTTTTCTTTTTCCTGGATTTAATCCCCAATCTCACATGCCTCTGAAAAGAATTTTCGGAGAATTCTTGACAACTATGAAAGGCTTGTACAGTCTGTGTAGTCAGCAGATGTGCTTTTAGAGACAAAGTTACATAACTAATAATATCCCACTGATACCGAAAACATTGCCATAGTTTTTTTCTTCAAACAACACTCATAGATTTTTGCTATTTAAATAACAATGACACATCAGAATTGTTTCACTGTAACAGAGGATTGAAAGAAGCCCAAAATGTTATTGAATGACTGCATTCTTTACTGTTGGGCAGGCTGTCATTTGAATGGCAAACAGGTGTAGGTGCTTTTTCAGGATCGTCTCCCACAGTGTACTGTAGAGTCATTCACTTAGCTCTGTTGGCATCCGGGTAAATAGTGTGGTGGCCCCTTATAGAGGAAGCCTGGCTTCCTGTAGCTACCAGCCATGTTGACAACAACCCATGCTCAAATACAGAAGAGGAACTCTCCAGCCTTCCAACACTCTAGATTCCGCATGTGGGGAATGGTTAACTGGACAGGGCCACCATCACCAGAGATTTAAGGATCAAAAGAGTAAAAATAAAACCACACGCATTGCTATGGTCCGAAGTTTTTTTGTGTCCCCCCCAAAATTCATATTTTGAAATCCTAACTTCCCAAGGTGATAGTTACAGGTGGTGGGGCCTTCGGGGAGGTGATAAGTCATGAGGGTGTCGCTCTCATGGGGTTAGTGCCCTTATAAAACAGGCCCGATGATCATGGCGGACGCCAGGCAGGACTAGACTGCAGCTCTGGACAGAGCAGCATGCGGAGGCTTGCGTTGTAAATTTCAGCTCCAGATCGACTGCAAGAGCAAACCAGCAATCCGGTGATGACCCACAGACGCTCTGAAGGAAACGAACTGTTCCTACAGGACCTGGGAGACACCCCGAGTACGGTGAGTATCCCAACTGCTAAAGTGGGAAAGGGAGACCCTCCTCTCCCGAACACACACACCCCCACTGGAGAAGTCGGTCTGTTTGCGGGGGAAGTTTCCAACTTTACCTAGAGTTGAGTCAAATGAGAGAGCCAAGCCTGGCAATTTGAACAGGGCGAGAAGCCTCCTGGCCAGAACTCAGGAGAGGGCGCAAATCCGGGCGGGCGTACAGACTTCACAGGCAGGGGAAGAACTAAAGCCCTTTTCTCTCGCAGCTGGGAGGTGGATAGCCTCGGTCAAATTTTCAAGCCCCTCTCGCCCTCTGCCTGAAAACAGATAGGGGCTGTTGGGGGAGGGTACAGTGGGGGAGGGTACATTTATCCTTTCCACCATATAAGGACACAGTGAGAAAGCGCCACCTATTAAACAGAAAGCCTCGCCAAATACCAAATCTGCTGGTTGCCTTGATTTTAGATTTCCCAGCCTCCAGATTTGTGAGAAATAAATGTGCTGTTTACGATACCCGGTTTATAGTATTTTGTTAGAGCAGCCCAAATGGACTAAGACGAGCATTAGTAAACCTAATTACTTTCTCTAAGAAGGGGATTGGGACCATCAGAAAACAAATGAGATAATTCAGCAAGAACATTGATGATACTGGATGCTATGAATATCTAGTAGATACGTGCAACCTCTTCCCATTGCGCTCGAAACTTGAAATTAAAATAATGTGCCAAAGTTCTTTATATGGCATCTGGGACTCATTTACAAGTGATTACAAATAAACAGATTTGTTTTCTAAACAGTTAATCATCTAGGCCGGGCATGGTGGCTCAGGCCTGTAATCCCAACACTTTGGGAGATCAAGGCAGGAGGATCACTTGAGCCCAAGAGTTCAAGACCAGCCTAAGCAACATGGCAAAACCCCAGCAAAAAAAAAAAAAAAAAAAAAAAATTCTATCTATCTATCTATCTATCTATCTAGATATGTATATATACTTACATGACCTATCTATCAATTTGCAATAATTGTAAGGACTCCCTACAGCTTAAATATTACACTGGAAAACAATTGGTAAAACATTTTGATAAATCAGTTTATCAAAAATGAAAGCCAGAAGTAG
Organism: Mandrillus leucophaeus; assembly: GCF_000951045.1. Classification (NCBI taxonomy): domain Eukaryota; kingdom Metazoa; phylum Chordata; class Mammalia; order Primates; family Cercopithecidae; genus Mandrillus; species Mandrillus leucophaeus. The sequence continues at coordinate 3,933,714 of NW_012102432.1, read as the reverse complement.
GACTGACCACATACTGAAGAACGTTGTTGTCAGTATATTTGGCCAATGATGGGCCTGGATGCAGGGCCAGAGGTACATCTCAATCCCTCTTACCACTTCAAAAGATGGAGCTGCACGCTGTTTTGGGTTTTTTATTTGCTTGTTTTTTGTTTTGAGACAGAGTATCGCTCTGTCGCCCAGGCTAGAGTGCAGTGGTGCCATCTCGGCTCACTGCAATCTGCACCTCCCGGGTTCAAGAGATTCTCATGCCTCAGCCTCCCTAGTATCTGGGATTACAGGCATGCACCACCACGCCCAGCTAATTTTGTGTATTTTTAGTAGAAATGAGGTTTCACCATGTTGGCCAGGCTGGTCTCAAACTCCTGACCTCAAGTGATCCACCTGCCTCAGCCTCCCAAAGTGCTGGGATTACAGGCATGAGCCACCATGCCTGACCATGCTGTTTCAATTCATGTCTGAAACAGGTCCACAGAGATGGGCTTATATGCCTGTAGTTAAAGCTTCAAAGTGAAATGCAAGTTCTCTATCAGAGAGAGCTGACTATGGACTCCAAGATATTTGGGAAAAGATCTGTGTCTTTTCTGACATGGGTCCTTGCACAGACTTCATGGAGTAGCATCTGAGTCCTGGGGACAATGCGTAAATGTAGAAAAGGCAGAGGGTGGCGTGACCCTATGTCTCTGTGGGGTCTCGGGAGCCCTGGGTGCATTGTTTTAACAGCTTCTTGACAAGCATAGAGCTAGGTGTTTGAGCTGGCGTGGGACTCTGTGTATGAAGGCAGTGGCAGAGAGAGCCCAACTTCAGGAAACTACCCAGGGAACCAGGACGACGCCAGTGGAAGTGGCAGGCGCCCCCTCAGCTTCACAGGCAGGGAGGTCTGGATCTCCAATCTCTGTAGAGATGGCCAGTTACAGGGATACACCTGGGAAAAATTATTCCCCCCAGCCAGGGTAGATAAAGGAAAGGCTCCAGATTGTAAGTGAAACCCCTCTTGAGAAGAACTGGCATGAGGATGGCAGGTGGCCCTGGCACGGAGGCAGGAAAGAAGTCTGGAGGCTGCAGCTGCTGCTAGAGTTTGTGTGGGCTCCAAAAGTGGTGTCAGTAGCAAATAGTCAACAGGTCTTAGAAACTGATGAAGAAAAGGCAGGAAAAGTAAAGAAAAAGGGGAAGAAGATAGAGAGTTGAGCCAAGTGAGAGTTACTGTCAGTAAAAAAAAGTGAGGTTGAGGTTTTGTTGGAAAATCCTCCCTTGTGCCCTAATGGTATTTTCTTGTGTCTCCCAGCACCAGACAGCCTCCCACTTCCCCAGCCTAGGCCTAATGTCCAAAACGCTTTCCCCTACAACACACCTTGTTTCATATTCCCTCCTTCCCACATATTGTTAGCAATAGCCAAGTCTCACCATGTTACCTTCACATTTATCTGATCTTCAACAAAAGACTCTTGAAAATACAAAACTTTCATCCTCAGAGGTAAGTTTATATCATGGTATGTCAGTCTTTGTAGCAGGTTGGTGAAGACAGAGTTTCCTTCAAAATCCACACTGAAGAATTGCTTGCTACATTTGCATATTAAAGCATGTCTCCTTAAGCCAGGCTAATTTGGGGTTTATAAGAGAGCTGTCCAAACAGTAGATAAGTGTGTATCCCTTACTCCTCCATCCGTCTGCAATTAGAGCCCATCCCGTTAGAAAGCATCCCCATCCCCAATTATTTCTGTGAGGTTTTTTTGGGGGGTGGGGGCTCATATCCTGTCTGCACCTGTCATTTTATTGCCATCTTATTCCTGTTCCCTTTAGTGAGGGACACAGCCTGCTGCCTCCAAGCTGCTGAAGGCCCCACCCACTGTCATGAATGCTGGAGTCACTTCCTACCACTGGGATCGTACCCTGTGGACATTTTAATTGGTTCTAAACCCAAAAAAAATGTAATTAGTTCTGTGCTATTTCTTTATTTGTGCCTTACCTAGTTCCAGAAAGATTTAAAATTTTAAAAATATGTACAAGGAAACTAGATAACAAGTAGGAAGTGAGTTTATAGAAACATAATGTTAGAAAGATAAAAAATGAAACTATAAGTGAAATTAATGCATAGAATGCAAGCCATATAATCATGTGTATTTGCTTGAGGTGGCCTGAATATTTATCTCTGAGCTGTCTAGCAGGCACTTCAAAAAAAGTGAATCATAAACAAAATCTACTTCATCCTCAGTATCTGAAATCTGAGAAACATCTCCTACGGATAGAGCTTTATAAGGAAGTTTCTATTTAATTTAGTACCCTTAATCTTTACCATTACTCTTAGAGTAAATACAAAAATGTTCATAAGGTCATTTGTAATATTGCTTTAAAGTGTATTTATGACATGTTATATCAACAGAGTTCAGTAATTTCACTGTAGGAGGAAAAAACTATTTGTTTTAAGTTTCAGGCAAAAATCAAAGTGAATATCTAGAAAAAGCCCTGCAAATTTTTCAGACATAATTCCATAAATCTTGTTTCAGAGTACCCTAGAATCAGGGTAACCCTTCTTGACAAGTACTTAGACATGCAGATATTCTGTGTTGCCATTTAAAAGCTGACACATATACTTCAGGCTCAGTCGGCTGAGCCAGGAGTGAGGTTAGCAGATTCTTAAAAGTTGAGCTGGGCACAGTGGCTCACACCTGTAATCCAAGCATTTCGGGAGGCCAAGGTGGACAGATCACCTGAGGTTAGGAGTTCAAAACCAGCCTGGCCAACATGGCAAGACCCGGTCTCTACTAAAAATACAAAACTTAGCCAGGCGTGGTGGTGCGTGCCAGTAATCCCAGCTACTCAGGAGTCTAAGGCAGGAGAATCACTTGAACATAGGAGGTGGAGATTGCAGTAAGCTGAGATCGCGCCGCTGTACTCCAGCCTGAGTGACAGAGTGAGACTCTGTCTCAAAAAAATAAAAATAAAAATAAAAAGAGGCACCTAAAAAGGTCACACACAGAATGGAAAGCCTCAGTGCCTACACAGAGGAGGGCAGAGAGTACAGGGGGACACAGACAAGGTTTTCTAGTCTAATACACAGAAAAAGAAGTAGCTGGGTCTCAAACTCTGTTATTTAGAATATAGAAACAATAATCTTTGCAGGGAAAATTATTTACCAATATCTCAGCAAAACAAAAAAAAACCAAAACCACCTCATTAAAACACCAGTTGAGCACCCAACTTTAAGTAGTGTTAAGTATCTATCAAACCCCTAAGATAGTTGGCTGAATTGACCTCAATGTAATTAACTGGATTTACCTGTTTTGTAGGGTTGTTAACTATAAGCCAGTTGTAGGTTGGAGGGGTCTATCAAAAATTAAGAGGTTTTTTTTTGTTTGTTTCTGAAGACCCTCTTTCTGGAAATACTTTCAAAGGGAAGCCAGTTGTCAACTAAGGAAGGTCATTCATTGTTCATAAAATTAAACCACATGATCTGCATATAATAAAATGCTTAGACTTATTTTCAGGGATAAAGGGTGTGAATTTTATCCTTTTCAATTTAGATATATTCAACTGAAAAGTAAACATTTTGTTTCTATCTAAACTTTCCAAAAAATGTAGAACCCTTGCAAGCCCAACAAAAAGTCAGTACTTTTATTTTAAAGCGTATTAACAATTCAAATGTAAAAATTCCGTGTTAAAAGAAAAGCAATAATAAACCCCATCAAAGGGTACTGATAAGATATTGTGGTTTGATTTAGAGTTTAAGAAAATAAAAGAATAAACTAGTTCCAGGGGAAAGAAGGGCTGTGTATGTATTCTATTGTTAACTATTTTGGCAGATGGGAATGTTTCTTTGGTGACATGCTCAGAGCCATGTCAATCTGCAGTTAGACCACTCCTCCCTAATTTCATCAAATTCGTGACCCAAAGTCAGAGACTTGATAAAGCCCTCTTGGTGGGGAAAGGGCTTACCCTTTAATCTATGAACCTGCTAAACTGCTTGGGAACAGGGTATGTCAGCTTTCTGTTATTTGATCCCATTTCACCATCTGTCCATCTTTACAATGCAAAACAGAAGAAGCCAATGTATCTTAAATACGATGCCCTGGGAAAATGTAAAACAGAAAGATGGAAATTGGCCCTCTATTTGTGCCTCCATCTGCAGACTCTTTCATTCTGGCCTCAGTTCTGGAGCCAAATTTCTATTCATCCCAGACATCTCTACCATTATCTCAGTATCATTTATTACAAAACTTTTTTTTTTTTTGAGACAGGTTCTCCCTCTGTTTCCCAGTGGTGCCATCTTGGCTTACCACAGCCTCCACCTCCGGGCTCAGGCAATCCTCCCACCTCAGCCTCCAAGAGTAGCTGGGACCACAGGTGTGTGCCACTGTGCTGGCTAATTTTTGTATTTTTAGTAGAAAGGGGGTTTTGCCACATTGGCCAGGCTGGTCTCGGACTCCTGGCCTCAAGCAATCCACCCACCTCGGCCTCCCAAAGTGCTAGGATTACAGAGGTGAGCTTCCACACCCAACCATTTATTATATGACTATTAAAGCCAGATATTTCAGATTATGAAACTTTGTTTCCATAACAGATGATTCCAACATCATTTATGGTTTGTGGCTTAGGAGGAGGAAATCACATAATTTAGTCTAAGCACTATGGGTATAATTTTATTCTTGCCAGTAAAGAAACTGAATAGTGAGAAATTCAGGCTCTTTCTCCAGACCCCCCAGAGAAGGAAAACATTTTCAAACAATCCAGAATAAAGCCACCAAAATGGGTTCAAAAAACCCTGGAGACACAATGACAAAATAGAAAACAGTATTTTTCCTTAGAAAATGAAACATCAAGCTGTAAACATCAAATGAATAGTTTAATGTTGCTACTCTAAAATGTGTATTACAAGATGAAACAAGAGTCTTGACTGAAAATATGGAAAAAATCTGGAAATGTAATGAACACAATATTTTGTAAAGTCATTTTAGATGAAGGCCTTCAATAATTATAACTTCCAACTCATACACTGTAGTTAAAAATCCATGACAGGACTAACATCAGCCATCCGTGCTGCAGTTCCGATTGATATGTAAAACCCAAGACTCTCATACTCCCTCCTCAGATACAACACATGTAGAAAAAATAAATGTCAGGAGAGCAGAAGACCTTTCAACTAAATAGAACACTGTGTTAGAATGAGAATTAAGGGAATTTGATTCTGACATGACCCCATCAAATCCCAAACCTCATTTTGCTGATAGAGATCGAAGAAAAAAGCAAAAAGGTTGAATCTACACTTGTGTGCCAGTAAAAATTCCATTGCAAGTTTTACAGAGAGAACAACTGACATTTGGGAAAGTATAGGGAACGTGGCTGAAATGCCAGATAGAAGTCTGCAAGATTAAACTGACTTCCAGCAGGTATGTAAGCAGCCATAAGCAGAGTAAAAACTCACTATTAGGAAATCCTTTCTTCCTATCAGCAGCATATCTCTACCTGAGCCATCACACTTGTTAAACGGGAATACTGTATTCAACAAAAAATACCTAGAGCAGGCAAAGTTCTGACAGCTGAGATCCAGTGTTCCGATGAAGACCTTAGTCTTAGAGATTGTGCAAAAGACAGTTTTCACACTGGGATAACATGAGGTAAAAAAAAACATGGGATAACATGGGATAACGTGAGCTTTATGAATCATTTTCTAAACTAAATCGTATTTCTGTTAACGGGCCTTTAGGTCTTAGTTTTTAAAATGTTTCAAGAATGTTCAAAAACTTTCCATTTTTCAGTACTGGGTAACTAAAGAAGAACAGCAAGTTCACATATACTCAGACTGATCTTACGTTCCTATTGGGTCCCAATACCCTTGTCAGAGTTGCATAAATCATTTTACAAGTGAAACTTGCCACAGTCGCTCATAATTAATATTGTTCCCAAGTAATTAGCCAAAAGAAAGAAGCAGTTGTTAGAGTGTGTTATGGAAATATTTATTTAGCACCCAACAAACCTTGCTGCATGGCTATACATTGGGCCCTGGTCTGACAATGAGCCCCTTCCCTCAATGCCTTAGGAGCTGCTTTGCAGACAGACACTAATCATATTCAGTGGCAATGACAAGACAGTGTTGCCTCCTTCTTGTAATCAACACAATCCTATCTCTTATGAACAAAGGAAGAGAACAAACGCGGTTAAATAGGGATGTCCTAGAAATGACATACAGAAATAGACTTAGCATGATTTCCGTAAATAAAACAGGACATTGAGAGCAAAGTGCTTAATCTGGAGTTTTCTAGAAAGATCTAAAACTGTAGTTCAGCCCTTTGCATAACCCCATTACCAGCTAATGTCACCCAAGACCCAGCGGTTGAGATATGAAAGAACACCTTAAGAGGTAGGAGGCAAGGAACTTCAGAAGCCTTTTGCCCAGCCAATAACAAAGGCAAGAGGAGTTAGGTGTTACTGACCTCCAGAAAAATCACCGAGAGACATGTTGGTAAAGACATGACAGTCACTAAGCAAACTTAAGGTTAAACCCATTTAAAATCCAATAAACACCAAGGAGGGCTGTTGCTCTGGACTTTCACAGCTTCTTAGAACCTGCAACTTTTTCAGGTAGCTAATTGCTCCTTCCTGTCTGCTTCCCCAGAAAGGAAGCCCCCAAATGCTCCAGAAGACTGACCTAAGTAAGTGAGAGAGTATGTTCCAGAAGACACTCAGGAATTGTCCCGAGCATACCTTGTGTCCAATGTGCACTTAAAAAGTGGCTATTGAGTAATATAAAGATGTAACTTAAATCTAAAATATACACCAGATTTCAAAGACTTAATATGAAAGAAAAAAACCAGAAATATAATAGAAAGAACAACAGGTAGAGAAGTGAGCAAAATAACATTTTTCCCCCAAAAGGTACATGATACCTTTTGGTGTGGAATAGATGGAGAATAAACAAAAACCAGCCAGGCACAGTGGCTCGTGCCTGTAATCCCAGCACTGTGAGGCCAAGGTGGGAGGATTGCTTGAGGCCAGGAGTTTGAGATCAGCCTGGGCAAAACAGTGAGACCTCAAATCTAAAAACAAAAGCCAAAACCTGTATAGCATAATGCTAGGTGAGGAGAAGTTTAGAAAATACAAAGTGAGTAAAGGAATAGAAAAGAGTGAGGTCAGGGAACACTGCTTCAGAAAGCAGGGCCCAGGATAGCCTTTCTGGAAAGTTGACACTTGAGCAAAAGCACAGGATGCCCCATCTAACACCTTTGAGTACAAGGACAAATACCAAGCCTTCATGCACCCCAGCTCCCATCCAGAGAGGCACAAAGGTGGCCATCTCCTTGACACTGGAAACACCCCGAGAAGCATCTCAACAATTGTCTATAGTCTTCACACTCTGCAGTCCTCTGGAGAAAATAACAGAGGCAGCTACAAAAACATCTCACCCTTGAAAAGACTGCCCTGTGGCTGAACATTAAAACATTTTCCTAGATTTACTAAAAGCAAAAGACTGACTAGAGCTTTTGGAGTCCCCTGTCCTAGACACATGCCTATGTTGAAATACTTTTCTCAGTATTAGAAATAGTAATAATTGTTATAATTTAGCTAGTCAAATTTTTTCCTAAAACATAGAAGAAATAACCAAGCAATAACCAAAGTTTAATGTGATATGTTCACTAGCATTATTATTATTATTATTATTATTATTATTATTTTGAGATCGAGTCTTTCTCTGTCGTCCAGGCTGGAGTGCAGTGGCGCAATCTCAGCTCACTGCAACCTCTGCCTCCCGGGTTCAAGCGATTCTCCAGCCTCAGCCTCCTGAGTAGCTGGGATTACAGGTGCACACCACCACACCTGGCTAATTACCATATTTTTAGCAGAAACGGGGTTTCACCATGTTAGTCAGACTGGTCTTGAACTCCTGACCTTGTGATCCAGCCACCTCGGCCTCCCAAAGTGCTGGGATTACAGGCGTGAGCCACTGCACTCGCCCACTAGCATTATTTTTAAATGGATATATTTTAAATTTGGATGAAGCTAATGAGTGCTCGAATTTAATAAAATAGAAGAGTTTAAAATGAAAAGCAACAATTCTGTTTCCCAGGCCTCCACAATCTCAGTTCTGTGTATCGGAGGCACTATATTAACTACGATAATTTTTTCATTTTTAGTTTTTCTGGTAGTTGGCTGCTCTCTAAATAACAAGCTTAAATCACTATGGATTGATACATTAAGTATCCACACCTATGGACTTTCTAAGGCATGACAGCCTTCCTCTCTCCTCCCCTCCTGCCACTGAAAGTAAGAATTGTTCGTTCCTCTGTTGATTTCTTTTTTTTTTCTTTTTTCTTTTTTTTGAGATGGAGGCTCACTCCGTCTCCCAGGCTGGAGTGCAAGCTCAGCTCACTGCAAGCTCCGCCTTCCAGGTTCCCGCCATTCTCCTGCCTCAGCCTCCCCGTGCCTGGGACTGCAGGCGCCCGCCACAGCGCCCGGCTACTTTTTTGTATTTTTAGTAGAAAACGGGTTTCACCGTGTTGGCCAGGATGCTCTCGATCTCCTGACCTCGTGATTCACTCACCTCGGCCTCCCAAAGTGCTGGGATTACAGGCGTGAGCCACCGTGCCCGGCCTGTTGATTATCTATTAACTTAAATATTGCATATAAATATGCAGATATCTCTTGAGCTCTTATGTGGTAAAAAGGGATTATTAGTGGTCTTTTTCTTTCTTCTTTTCTCTCCACCTTACCTTATAACTTTCAGCACTACTTTAAGTACCTTGACTTACTTTTTCTTGTCAGTTTTGATAACTCTTTTTTTGTGTGTATACATAATCAAGACTTCTTTCCCTTGTTATTTGATTGATCTGAAAATTTGAAAATCAGCAAACAGTATTTCTGTTATTATGACTATGTAATATTATTGACTGTTCTACCAAGTATTATTATTACATTCCAAATTTTTATGTTCTTTAAGAGTTTCTCCTCCTCCTCCTCTTCCTCTTCCTCCACCTCTCCCTTTTCCTGTTTCTCCTTTCTTCTGCTTCAGTTGCTTCTTTGCATTGCTTGCCTGTATCAAATCTTTACTTTTCCAATTTCTCAAAGATCCCACAAATCGTCAGCCTCCCATTTTTCCAGATCTTTCCCTCTTTGTGCCTCCATCTAGACTGAGAGGGTCTGCAGATGTGCTCCTTAGCTATGATGCGGGAACCTCACTTTGTTATTCCTCTGAGATGGACCCCATGCCTTCTTCCTTGATTTACTCCCTTCTTGAGCTGGATCATGTCCTCCAAGTAACTCCCTAAGAAACTATATGGAACAAGTAAACCTAAATCCTACATACCTGAAGAGCTATTCATTCTACCTTCATTCTTGATTGAGAGCTTTGCTGAGTATAAAATGTGAGCTTGAAAATAGTGTTGCCTTGTAACTTAGAACATGCATTCCAGCTGGGTGCAGTGGCTCACGCCTGTAATCCCAGCACCTTGGGAGGCCAAGGCAGGAGGATCGATTGAGGCCAGGAGTTCAAGACCTGCCTGTGCCACACCCAGAAATTTAAGGCTGCAGTGAGCTAAGATCGCATCGCTATGCTCCAGCCTGGGCAACAGGGGGCGACTCTTCTCTTAAAAAAGAAAAGAAAAGAAAGTACATGCCAGTATTAGTAATCCAGGATTGCTGAGGGGAAGTTCAAAAGATAGTCTGATTTTTGTTCTTTTATGAGTGACCTTGTTTTTTTGCTTATTTGTTTTCTTTATCTCTGGAAATGTCTTGTTCTCTTTTAATATTTTTCTGGAAACTTTACAGTGGTAAGTTGAAATGAATCTATTACCTAGTCATTGTTCTGGGAAACTAGCATCATTCAGCTGTGGGAAAACCTCTATTGTTATTTCTTGAAATATTTCCTCCCACCCATTTTTTCTGTACGGTCTTCTGAGATTCCTATTATAGGTTAAGCATTCCTAAAATCCTGAAAATCTGAAATCCAAAATGCTCTAAAATCTGAAACTTTTTGAATGCCAACATGATGCCACCAGTGGAAAGTTGAAAGTTTCACACCTGAACTCATGTGATGAGTCACAGTAGAAACACAGGGCCATAATAGAAAGTTTATTCAGCATTTCCAGAGGAAAAAAGATCTTCCCAGCTCCCTTTAGCATCAATATCTTTTCCGCACACTCCCAGAATCCCCCATGCAAGCAGGCCCACAAGAAGATAAAGCCCCGCCTACCAGTGGTTCACCACCAAAATACAATTGCGTTTGTTTTTAAATGTGCCAACTTTAGTTGCTATTTTAATTACAGAACAAACATTTTATATACCCGTAAAGTACAAAGGCAAAAAATAAAAGACAAGTCATTTTAAAATACTGTCAAATTAGTTGTTGGTGATTAGCTAGAAAAATTGGTTTGGGAGAAGTTTTAAAAATCTGAAAAGATTCTGCACTCAAATTCCATTGCAGGTGTTCTTATATCCTAGACGTTTTAGAAATTATAAATGAAGCATTATAGATGTATTTTATCCAACAAAAACTATGGAACTTCCAATCAATGAACTCATAATCAAAGAAAAGGTCTGGACTTATATCAAGTGACTGACTAATGAAGATAGTGTTATATACATTGGGAATAAAGTAAAACTTTGTGAAGTGATATTTAATTAAAATACGGCAAGCATTTATTACAGTACCTGACCTAACAGCATTACATAAACAGTGGGTATTATTGTTAGTTAAAGTGTTTTGTTTGGTTTTTTGAGAAAGTCTTGCTCTGTCACCCAGCTGGAGTGCAGTGGCATGCTCACCGGTCACTTTAGCTCAACCTTCTGGGCTCAAGGAATCCTGTACCTCAGCCTCCCAAGTAGCTGGAACCACAGGCTAGTGCCACCACACTGACTAAATTTTTGTACTTTTTGTAGAGACAAGGTCTCACTATGTTGCCCAGGCCAGTCTTGAACTCCTGGCCTCAAGCAATCCTCCTGCCTCGGCCTCCTCCCAAAGTGCTGGAATTACAGGCATGAGCAGGCAGAGGTTTGTTATTTTACTGAACAAATACTGATTAAGAATCCAACTCTGGGCAAAAGGGAGCTGAGGGGCGGGGGCACCACGGCACAACTGGCTTGAGCAATTGCAAACAAGATGCAGGACCCCAATGCAGACACAGTTCTTTCAAGATGCCCCTGTTGTGTAAGATGTAATTTGCTGCCAAGGAAAGTCTGAAAGAATTGGAGAAAAAGGAGGAAGAGTAGCAATGTGTCCTCCAGCAGTCTGTGGTGAAAACATGAAGATTTGACTTTGAAGAGTTGGAGGGTCATGAAGACGAATGTAATGAGGAGGATGAACATGCTGTTGAAATATACAGGCAGCAGAGACTGGGTGAGTGGAAAGTAACCAAATTGAAGAATAAATGTGGAGAAGTCTTGGAGGTCTCAGGAAAGGATTATGTTCAAGAAGTTACCTGGTGAGGGTTTGTGGGTCATCTTGCACCTTTACAAACAAGGACTTCCCCTCTGTGCCCTGATAAATCAGCACCTCAGTGGACTTGCCAGGAAGTTTCCTGATGTCAAATTTATCAAAGCCATTTCAACAACAACCTGCACACCCAATTATCCTGATAGGAATCTGCCCACGATATTTGTTTACCTGGAAGGAGATATCAAGCCTCAGTTTATTCGTCCTCTGGTGTTTGGCAGCATGAACTTGACAAGAGATAAGTTGGAGTGGAAACTGTCTGAATCTGGAGCAAGTAACACAGACTTGGAGGAAAACCCTAAGAAACCAACTGAAGACGTGTTGCTGTCCTCAGTGTGGCACTCTGTCCTCATGAAGAGGGACAGTGATTCCAAGGGTGATGGAGGCTGCAGCTGCTGTAACTTGCTGAACTTTCTTGTGACAAATTGTCTGGATTTTTTTAAAAAGGAAAAAGTAGGAATAAATCCTTTCGGGTTTTAGTTTTGTATAAATTATGTTTCAAATCTTTACATGTCAAAAGTAATCATTGCTGGAAATTTTGTTAATTTTTTGGAACTCTTTTCTTAAATTGTAGTATTTCCTTAAAAAAAATTAAAACCAGCTATTGGTATTTAAAAAAATAATAATCCAACACTATTCCAGGCCCTGGGCATACAGTGATGAGAAAACCAACCTAGGACCCTGCCCTACGGATCTTACCATTGAGAGGGAGAGGCAGACATTGACCAAAGTATCAAGTAAATCCTTAATTACGATGTCTGAGAAGAGCTATGAAGGAAAAGTACGGGAGGAAATGACAGCACACATTGGGGTCCTTGTCTACAGGGAGGGTCACTAGGAAGTATTTGAACTGAATTTTGCATCATGAGTCAGAGTTCACTAGACAAGGAAAGGGCAGGTTCCAGGCAGAGGGAGCAGCAAGTTCCAGTACCCTGCAGCACGAAACATTGGCCCTAGGGCATCTGGAACATCCCAGCCACATGCTGAAGTTTGAATCAGTTTGGAAAAATGATAAATGCAGTAGGGTTCATGCCAACATCTTTTATAGATTCTTTGTTCTTCTGACCAAAAATATATGTTTAAGTGTTATCTACATTTTTCTTCCCATCATAATTAATGACTCACCCTTTAACATCCAAGACTTTGTCTTTTCTTCTTTTTTTCTCCCTTGCTTTCTCCTTGAATTTATAATTATGATGGGATGTTAAAGGGTGAGTCATAATTTGTCTGCTTCCTCCCCAGGTAGAAAGAAGTCCATACAGTAAATTGTGGTCATGTGATTTAGAGAGGTCCGAAGCGTCCATTCTCATTGATTTCTTAATGTGTATAATTCCAGCGTAGTCTGTAATCTTCCACAGTGGAATAACACTTAAGACTTCTATTTGTTTTCTTTCCATTAGTTGCAGCTGTTTTTCTACTGTTATTTTATTCAAGTAATTAACACATTGATTTATTTTGTCTTGGCAGCCTGGAGCAACAATGCTAAGAGTACACATTTTTATGTCAAACACACACACAGACCTTTTGAAAATGAATCACACTGGATTCCTTCTTTCCAGATTCTCTTGAAGTCAAGTAGTAAGAATTCTGGAGAATTCATACACTCTTGGCCAAAAAGGTTTTACAAACAACAATAATCTGCATAAACTCTTCACTCTTTAAGACCATTCGTCTTAGTCAGCTGATTTTTCTCAGAACACAACCAGTGTGATAAATGTGTGCATGTTCACATTTCAGCCAATGAGGAAGCCTGAAAAGCCATGGCGCTGAAAGTGCATTTCCCGTAGTTCCTTGTTGTGAGATCATAAGGGGAGGGTGTTGTATTGTGGATAAAATGCTCTGTATCTTAACTGAGACTAAGTTGCTTAGCAAGCCAGACTTTAAGATTCAGAAAATTTACTCCGGACAGCAAATCTTAAACTTACAATGGTCCTAATCAAGGACCAGTGAGTTAAATTGAGTGTTTAGAAGCCAATTTTTTTTTTTTATTTTGAATAAAGAACATTTGTTCAGTGTGATACTGCCAACAGGATTTTATTTATTGTACTGGTCTCTCTTTATAACTCTGCCCAAGTAAACCAGCCAAATCCCTGTAGTCCATTCCAGAATCACACTGGGAACACTAGCATGAATTAATAGTAAGTCTGAGTTACACAATAATTTGTGAATAGCACCCACTTAACTGCCAACAAGAATTTGCAAAAACACTAATGGCTAACCAGGTGTGGCCTAGAAGAAAAAAGTTGATGACTTTTAATGCAGAAATTCATGTCCAGCCTATCCAAAGGAACCTTTACAGGAGTCATGTGGCCTGGCTTCTCAACTCAGTTTTGTGGCTTATTCTGTGTGGGCTTGCATAAATCAGTTGACCTTTTTGTTCCTCTATTTTCTCATCTTTAAAATGAGGGGGCTATGTTAATCATCTATATTCTTTCTGACTTCAAAATTCTAATTTCACATCTCTACATCATTTCAAGTAGCACATGGTCTCTACATAAATGGATCCTACTAAACTGATTCTCACAAAACGTTAAAAAGTTTACTTGTTTAAGTAGGTTAAACATCCCCACATTAGGAGCTCTGAATCACATTCCCCCTATTAATTTTCTCATAAATAGCACAAAAGTAAGTTGCAACCCAGTTTTGCCTGCAATATCATAAAATCTAAATTAGTTGAATTTAAACCGGTGAAATGTGGTGAAATTTTAAGTGTCATTTAAAATTTAAATTAATTGTGCATGATCTGTCTTGGGTCCTTGTCTCTTTCTCTACACCATCTGCCTGGGAAATTGTAAATTGCCCAAGTTAGCACAGATATTCACAACTCCTGAGAGTCTCATTCCAGACAATTTCTCCCCTGAGGTCCAAACTAATATTTAATACTAATAGTTTCCACTCCTTGAGTGCCTCTTACAAGTCTGGTACTGAGTATGACTCTAACCACGTTGCCTCTACCTTTATAATACTCCCACTAAGTAAACATTGCTATGTCCGTCATCGAGATGGAGATCAGAGAGTGATCAAGACACACTTCGATCACTTGTCACTTGTCAAAGCCCTGATTGTAATGCAAGTATTCCTGGCTCAGACATCCATGCTTTTTTTTTTTTTGAGATGGAGTCTCACTGTCACCTACGCTGGAGTACAACAACATGGTCTTGGCTCACTGCAACCGCCACCTCCTGGATTCAAGTGATTCTCCTGCCTCAGCCTCCCAAGTACCTGGGACTACAAGCACCACACCCAGTTAACCTTTGTATTTTTAGTAGACATGGGGTTTCACTATGTTGGCCAGGTTGGTCTCGAACTCCTGACCTCGTGATCCACCCACCTCAACTTCCCAAGGTGCTGGGATTACAGGCGTGAGCCACCGCACCTGCCCCAGACATCTATGCTCTTTCCACTGTTCCACAAAGAGGAACAACATCAGTAAAAAGGCAGGATATTAAACCATGATTACTGTTCCCCATCACAGTCTTCTTCTGGGTATAGAGAAGTGGGGACTGGAGGAAAGAACTGAAAAACACCAGTCCAGTGAGGATGAGATATGGAATCTGAGGTCAAGAGCAGTGGCAGGCAGACTGGGAAGTCAGTTCTGGGCAGGGAGGGAACTGCTTTGTGGGCCAGTTCAGGGAAAGTCAGCTACTGTAAAACATCACAGGGTTGGCTGGTTGCAGTGGCTCACACCTGTAATCCCAGCACTTTGGGAGGCCAAGGCAGGTGGATCACCTGAGGTCGGGAGTTCGAGACCAGCCTGACCAATGTGGTGGAACCTTGTCTCTACTAAAAATACAAAATTAGCAAGGTGTGGTGGTGCATGCCTGTAATCCCAGCTATTCAGGAGGCTGAGGCAGGAGAATCACTTGAACCCAGGAGGCGGAGGTTGCATTGAGCTGAGATCATGCCACTGCGCTCCAGTCTGAGCAACAAGAGTGAAACTCCATTTCAAAAAAAAAAAAAGAAAGAAAGAAAAAGAAATCATGGAGTTGTCAAGAGGAAGCAGGGCGGGGGTGATGTGTATCATCTGATAGGAATCTATGGAATAGATTTCATATTTTAGGAGAAGCATTTTGGAAGTCACTTTAAAATTGTTTTGGGAGATTCTTTTAGGGGTCTAGCTCTGTTGCCAAAGCTGGTGTGGGGTGACACTACAGCCTCAAACTCCTGGGCTCAAGTGATCCTCCCAACTCAGCCTTCAGAGTAGGCAGGCCTACAGGTGCATGCCACCACACCCAGCTAATTTAAAAACAAAATTTTTTTGTAGAAACAGAGTCCCACTGTGTTGTCCAAGCTGGTCTTGAACTCCTGGGCTCAAGCAATCCTCCCACCTCAGCCTCCCAAATTGCTGGGATTACAGGTGTGGGCCACTGTGCCAATCCTGGAAAGTTTTTAAAGCTGAAATTGGATTGTCTCACTCTTCTGTGCCATACTATTCCCTGACTAGGGTCAAAGTCTTCCCAGTGGTGGTAAGACCCTGCCTGCCCCTGCTGCCCATGATCACTGACCTCATTTCCTAATAAGGCCTTCTTCTTACCCTGCTCCAGCCTCACCAGCCTCCTCCCCTCTCACATCCAGCAGGCACACTCTAACTCAAGGCCTTTGCACCACTTTTCTCTCTGCTGAGAACACTCTTCCTCCAGGCTTTTGTGAACCTCACTCCCTCACCTCCTTCTGGATGTTGTTCAAATGTCTCCTCTGCAGTGAACCGTATTCTAGACCTCCTTATTGAGATCTGCAAACCTCCTCCTTTCCTGTGCCACACACAGATGCCCTCCTCAATACACTGTTGCTGTTTTATCTTTCTCCAAAGCCTCATTATATGCTCACAGACTGCTATGGGTTGAATTGAGTCTCTCCAAAAAATGTTGAAGTCCTAACCCCCAGAACCTGTGAAGGTGACATTATTTGGAAAGAGGGTCTGCTATGGTTTGGCTCTTTGTCTCCCAAACCTCATGTTGAAGTTTGATCCCAGTGTTGGAGATGGAGCCTGGCGGGAGGTGTTTGTTTTGTGGGGACAGGTCCCTCACGAACGTTTGGTGCTGTCCTCACAGTGTTGAGTTCTAGCTCTATTAGTTCCCATGAGCACTGATTGTTAAAAAGAGCCTGGCACCTCCTCCCCTCCCTCTCTTGCTTCTGCTCTGGCCATGTGACCTCTGCAAGGCTCCACTTTGCTTCCTGAGGCCTCACCAGAAGGAGATGCTGACACCAGGCTTCTTGCACAACCTGCAGAATTG
This sequence comes from Mandrillus leucophaeus, assembly GCF_000951045.1. NCBI lineage: Eukaryota > Metazoa > Chordata > Mammalia > Primates > Cercopithecidae > Mandrillus > Mandrillus leucophaeus. The sequence continues at coordinate 3,917,064 of NW_012102432.1, read as the reverse complement.
TGAACCAAATAAATCTTTTTTCTTTATGAATTACTCAGCTCAGTATTCCTTGTAGCAACACAAAAGTGGACTAAAACAGGATCTTTGTAGATCATCAACTAAAGATAGGGTCATTAGAGTGAGCCCTAATCCAATACAGTTATCCAATAAAGTTATGTCCTTACCTAAAGAGAAATTTGGATACAAGGACACACAGGAAGAATGCCACACAAAGGGGAAGGCAGAGATCTAAGTGATGCTCCTACAAGCCAAGAAACACCAAAGATTACCAGCAAGCCACCAGCAGCTGGGGACAAGACCTGGAACAGATCCTCCCTCACCACCCCCAGAAGGAACCAACCCTGTTGACACCTCGATCTTGGACTTCCGGCTTCAAGAATTATGAGACGGTAAACTTCTGTTGCCTAAACAACACAGTTTGTGATACTTTGTTATGGCAACCTTAGCAAACTGAAACATATACTATATCATTTGCCTGGGTTTTTTATTTATTACCTGTCTTCACCCTACTCCACCTTCTGCCTCCAAAGGTGAGCTCTACATAGGTAGGGATTTGTTTGTTTCTTTTTGTTTTTATATCCCAGCAGTACGTATTTGTTGAATGAACAAACAATTGCCCCTCAATTGCCACACATTTCTAGTCTTTTCTCCCACCTCTCCCCAAGACAAAGTAATTCCAACTTTTACCCTAAATATCATGGACTTTGACACCTCCTTAACTTTGTGAGGTTTTCTCTGCCTCGGATGGCCACTTGCCCTTCTCTCCCTATCAAGGTCTCCTTATCATTAAAGACACATCCATGTCATTCCTTCAGTGGCAAACTCCCTTCCATCCCCGTTTCTGTTTTATTATCCACTGTGGTTGTGGCTCTTTGCCTGTAAACAATGGCCTCCTTGAGTTCTGGGACCATATCCTATTAATCTTTATAGCCCCAGAACCTGGCCCAGTGTCTGGCACACCAGAGGTGCTCAGTCAATGTTTGCTAGATTGAATTAAATCTGTATCCTGCAGCTTTCGCTCTTGCTGCCCTTCCCTAGACTGCTAGCCACAGCAGGGTACAAGAGGATTAGAAGGAACTTTGCAGAGCGGAACTCAGATTAGAGCATTCGAACGCTGTGGGGCTGTGCCTCTCTGCAGAGTCTTTGTAGTCGTGCAATCTCATGAGAGTTTCCTAAATTGGAACAGTCGGCGATGTTGTATCCAAATCACTCAGCTAAGCCCTCAGGGGCATTCGCCAGAAATCACACCAACATAAACAGCTCAATCAAAGAAGGGGTGCAAATCCTCCTCCTTTTTATGAGGTGGAGCAAGTATCCTGTTGGAAAAAAAAAGAAAGAAAAAGACAGTCATTCGAGACAGCACTTCCCAGGTTGCTGGGCAAGAATATGCTGGCTTGGATGACAGGTAATAGTCTTGTCTGTTTTCCTTTCTGCCCTAGTTCTTTCCAGTGGGTTAAAGATGGATGTTTTCATCCATCTTTGCAAAAAGGATAAACCTGAGCCACCTCCAGAAATGAAGCAGGCATTGTGGGATTTTTTTGGGTTTTGATTTTTTTTTTTAAGAGATGGGGTGTTGCTGTGTTGCCCAGGCTGGAGTGCAGTGGCTATTCACAGCTTCTATTATGGTGCACTGCAACCTCCAACTCCTGGGTGCAAGCAATCCTCCTGCCTCAGCCTCCAGGGTAGCTGACACGACACTACAGGCACATGCCACCAAAAAGATGAAGGGTGTGTTTGGTCAACATTCATTTAGACTATTTGAATATTCATGTGGGTGTGATCTGAAAAGCCTAGAACAGGCTCAGCTTCCCAGAAATTCTAACTGAATGGAACTAAAATATTGAACATGCATTCTAAGGACTCACTATTGGTTTTCAGAGGGTTTTCTTCCCCTCTCTGCTTTCCAAGAGGCGTTAGCTCTCAGAGTCTTGCAGTCGTTATTAGAACAACAGAATAGGCCCTAGGAGACACAGAAAATGCCAAATAACAGAATTTATATCTTCACTCCTTGTGAGTACTATTATAGTTAGGTTAGCTTCAAATTCGTAAGAATAAATAACTTTAGTAACTCTCATTGCATACATTTAATTGTAACCTGTTTTAAATGCCCAGTTAATCGTATTCAATGTACCATTCAGTTATAGACACACATGACAAGCATATTCAGTGCTAAGGTCTGTGCTTTTCTTTAAGTCCGTCAAAAAAGGGTGCCCCTGCCAAGCGTGGTGGTTCACTCTTGTAATCTTAGCACTTAGGGAGGCCAAGGTAGGAGAATTTCTTGAGGCCAGGAGTTCAAGACCAGCCCGGGCAACATAACAAGACCCTGTCTCTACAGAAAATTTAAAAATTAGACAAACGTGGTGGTTCACACTTGTAGTCCCAGCTACTCAGGAGGCTGAGGCAGAAACATCACTTGAGCCCACGAGTTCAAGGTTGCAGTGAGCTGTGATCATGCTAGCCTGGGTGACAGAGTGAGACCCTGTCTCAAAAAAAGGTGGGGCGGAGGGAGTAACTCCTGTTTTTGACTCATTCAGTAGAAACTGTACTTTGAGTACACGTACAACCATTCTATTTTTCACTTTCAGTAAAAATTCAATAAATTACGTGAGATCTGCAACACTTTATTTAAAATATGCATTGTGTTAGATGATTTTGCCCAACTGTAGGCTAATGTAAGTGCTCTGAGTGTGTTGAAGGCAGGCAAGGCTAAGCTGTGATGTTCAGCAGGTGAGGAGTATTAGATGCATTTTCAACTTAAACAATGTTTTCAACATATGATGGGTTTGGGAGATAACCCATCATAGATTCAGGAGCATCTGTGTATTTTGTATTTATGGCTCAAGATCTGTCCTCAAATTCTTAATAATTCAATTCAGCCCTCCACTTGGTCCCCTAAATTCACGGTGGAGGCAGATATTTGCATGCATGATCAATCTTTGTGTATTGGCCCCATAATACTTTGAGTTACTACTACTACTACCATTAATATTATTATTACTATATGGCATGGACAGACCTTTGTCCAGTGGGACAGGTGGTTCTTAACATGTAGCTAATCATAGCCACCTTTCAGATCAAAGAAAGCCGGTACCTTCTCTCCAGAAAAGCTTCACTTGCTTCACACACTATTTTAGCTATAATTTTAGGAGGAGCAAAAAGTTAATATCCCTCTAAAGCAGCTGTCAGCAAACGTTTTCTGTAAAAGCCAGATAGTAACTATTTTAGACTTTGTAGGTCAAGAGGTAAAATCTTGGACATTATGTATGTACTTATATAATAAGAGAGAAAATAAATTCCCACACACTTTAATTGATAAAATTCAAAACATAGCAATAATAATTGAGTATAATCTTTCTGTAATACAAGTCTACTAATGGGAAGAATGGATGTGGCAGGGAAGGAAAAACAGTTCACCTAATTGTGATTGGAAGTTAGCATTCCCTCTCCCTAAATCCATGGCAGATGTTTGCTTGTAGGAGCGATTCTTAGCTTGAGGGTCTTAGGAGCGCAGGCAGTGAGCTGGATTTGGCCTAAGGGCTGGTTTGCTAATCCCTGCTCTAAAGAGCTAGAGACCGAGGTCTAGGCTATTTTCAGGACACCCTGCTGTGACTGTGGGTAGGGCTGACCCTAACTAGATGCTGCTCTTGGCTCTGGACCTACACAGGCCTGCACAGCAGCGGCCTCTAGAGCCAGCAAGGATTCCTGGTACAATGTTCTCGCAGCAGGGCTGGCTGGCTCCAAAATTGGGGCCACATTCCCACTGCTTGGAGCGGCGACCAGGAACGCACAGTATACTAAATTATATTAACCTACATTCTATGACCTCCATAAAACTTTCTCCATAATCAGGAAGAATAACAATGCATGGAGAAAGAAATTCCTTTGCCCGGTGTTTGAAAATTGAGATGTAAAAAGCACATCAATGGATAAGGCTTTTTAATGAGTAAAATTGTTTTCTTAATCTGCAGTTATCTTTCAATCAATAGTCACTTTCAGAAAAAAAAGAAGACCACCTTGAAAATTTTTTAAAGCTTAGAATAAATCACAATAAAGTAATCAAGAGGCAGTGTTCAGCAAAAACAATTATGTGAAAATGTTAGTCTTGTCCTCACACAGTTCATCTCTTCCTACTTAAAACATTCCACAGTAACAGTCAATCACAAGAGAAATGTAATTCTGTATAATGTTTTCAGGCCTAAAATGTATGAAAAGCTTAGGCCACAGAGAAGAATCATAAATGCATTTCATTGTCGGCTGGAACCTATCATTTTATTTCAGTAGTGGTTAAATAAATAAATAAATGCAACTCCCTTGATTCTAGATGGGCAACACTGTTTGTGGCAAACTTGGTGCAAGTTCTCCACCTAGTGGATATTTTGAAAAGTGTAATAAAATGTAAATGTGCATTCCTGTTTGTGATACAGACACAGAAATAAAGACACCAAGAGTAGTGGTGACCGCACTCCCTATCAGTCAGTGACATCCTGTCAGGTGTTCATCTTTTTTCTTTCCTATTTTTTCTCTTCCACCCAGATGCTACAGAGTCCAATGTGATCCACCTACCCCAGGCGGTCGCTTAGAGGGATCGCACCATACCGGAGTCTCCAGAGTGGGCCCATGCCTTGCCTGGAATCTGGCACCGTGGCTATTCCATCTGCAGTGTTGCCATGCCACCAGCACTGGGGCGGCCAATGACAAGGCTGGCTGGCTTCTGCGGAGTGAGCCCTTCTCTTCCTGCTTGTTCAGTGCCTCAGGCATGGTGGATGCTCTCTGGCAGGCTCCAATGAGAGAAACCAAGATCTTCATGCCGGTGCCCAGCCACTCACTTCTGCCCCAAACCTGCTTGTCCCTGATGGTCCAGGCTTTCTCCTTGCATGCCTAGGCCAACCAGCCCAGCCGTCTGCCCTAGTTCAGGAATCCCGGCCACTCTCCTCAGCGCTCAGTGGATGATAAGGCGCACGGCCCAACTCACCACCCCTTGGTGTTCCTGTCACCTCTGTGTTTCAGGGCCAGCCTGAGAGAAGCTGCAGTGCAGCAGCAGTCAAGTGTCGGCTTGCATCTTATCCCACCCTGACCCGTCCACAAACTAAGCTTGGCCTTTCTCCTCCTCCACCAGCCGATCAAGAAGGACTCCCACCATGCAGACAGAATAAAAAGAGGAGGAACCAGTATGCCCGTGGTGGAAGAATGGGGGTCTGAAATCCCATCATTGGGGTTTCTTTTTCTCCTCTTTATTTTTCTCAAAACTTTAAAAATGAAATCTCACCTTTTGTACCTCACACTGATTCTAGTGCTAGAAAATGGGGAAGAGCATGAGTGTAGGAAGAACAGGAGAGGGATAAGAAATGATTGAAAGGAAGAAATAGCTGCATTGGAGGATGTGCGTGGGCCATATCTGGAGAGAGGATGAATGAGTAGAAAATCGAGAACTTTCTTCTCTTGCCTTCCCTGCTTCATGCTTTTTAAATTTTTTTTTTTTTTTTTTTTAGAGACAAAGCATTGCTTTGTCACCCAGACTGGAGGGCAATGGCGCAATCATAGCTCACTACAGTCTCCACCTCCCAGGCTCAAGCCATCCTCCACCTCAGCCTCTTAGTAGCTGGGACTTCAGGTGCAGGCCACCATGCCTGGCTATTTTTTTAAAAAAAATTATTATTTGTAGAGACAGAGTCTCAATGTATTGCCCAGGCTGATCCTGAACTGCTAAGCTCAAGTAATCCTCCCGCCTCTGCCCCCCAAAGTGTTGTGTTAAGTGTAAGAACCACCGGACTCGGCCCTCCTTGCTTTCTTTTTTTGAGTCTCACTCTGTCACACAGGCTGGAGTGCATGGCATGATCTTGGCTCACTGCAATCTCTACCTCCTGGATTCAAGCAATTCTGCTGTCTCAGCCTCCCAAGTAGTTAGGACTACAGGTGCATGCCACCACATCTGGCTAATTTTTTGTATTTTTAGTAGAGATGGGGTTTCCCCATATTAATCAGGCTGGTCTCAAACTCCTGACCTCAGCTGATCCACCCACCTCGGCCTCCCAAAGTGCTGGGATTACAGGCATGAGCCACCACGTCTGACCTACACCTTCTCCTTCTCAGTTTCCTTGGTTCCTCTGTATGCTAAGGACTGCAGTGTCCCAGAGCACAGTTCCTGGCACACTTCTCTTTCCTTTCCACACTTGGTGGTGTCACCCCATATCGTGGCTTTAAGTATCTTCTCTAGGTTTGTAAGTCCCAAATGTACATCTCCAGCTCAGACCTCCCCTGTCCCGCAGACTTGCATACCCCACTCCCTCCTAGCCATGTCATCTAGATGGCCTGCAGTGTCCACAACTAAGCTTCAGATGCCCCCAGTCGTCCACGTCTCGGTAATGACTTTATTTTTTCCAGTTGCTCAGGCCAAACATGTGGAGTCATCCTTGACTCCTCTTTTTCCTTCACCCCCACATTTGATCAATAAGCAAATCTTGTCAACGGTGTCTTTAAAACACAGGGAGAATCCAACCGTTTCTGCAGCGACCATTGTGGTTCAAGCCACCATCCACTCCTGTGTGACTATCGCATCTGAGCAGATCTTCTTGCCTCTCTCCTTGGCTTTTCTGTCTGTTCTTCACACAGCAGCTAGCATTGTGCTGTTAAGCAGAAGTCAGGTCGTGTCAGCCTGCAGTGCTGGTGCATATGCCTGTGGTCTCAGCTACTCAGGAGGCTGAGGCAGGTTGCATGAGCATGGGAGTTCAAGGCTACAAGTAGCTATGACTGCACTTGTGAATAGCCACTGCAAGGCCGGGCCTGGTGTCTCACTCCTGTTATCCCAGCACTTGGGGAGGCCAAGGCAGGCAGATCACCTGAGGTCAGGAGTTTGAGACCAGCCTGGCCAACGTGATAAAACCCCATCTCTACTAGAAATACAAAAAAGAAAAAAGAAAAAATAGCCACTGCACTCCAGCCTGGGCAACATAGCAAGACCCCATCTCTGAAATATAAAAGAAAAATAATGAAAAAATACATATGAAATTTTTAAAAAATTGTTGAGAGAGTGTCTCACTCTGTCGTTCAGACTGGAGTACGGTGGCACGATCATGGCTTACTGCAGCTTCAACCTCCCAGGCTCAAGTGATCATTCTGCCTGAGCCTCCAGAGCTGCTGAGACTACAGGTGCATACCACCACATTCAGCCAATTTTTTTTTTTTTATTTGTAGAGATGAGTTCTTGCTATGTTGCTTAGGCTGGTCTCAAACTCCTGAGCTCAAGCAGTTCTCCTACCCCGGCCTCCCAAAATGCTGGGATTACAGGTGTGTGCCTGGCTTAAATAAATTTTTAAAATCCTATATCATTACCCGGGCCTGCAATGCACCCAACCTGGCCTCTTTGTTCCTGAACGATGCAGGCAAATCCTTCACACCTGCCTTCCTGCCACCTGCATGAGCTGCCCCAGGAGTCTGCAGACCCTTTGCTCCTTTCACATTTTTATTCAAATTTCACCTTCTCTGAAAAGCCTCCCCAATAAGGTCTAGTTTTAAATTGAAAAAAATTGCCCCAGTGTTCTTCTTTGTAGTGGGTTGGATGGTGCCCCCCCACCAAAAAAAAATATATATCTACATCCTAACACCTGGAATCTATGGTTGTGCCTTACTTGGGAAGAGGGTCTTTGTAGATTAAATTAAGTTATGGGTCTTGAGATGAGAACATTTCAGATTATCCAGGTGGACCCTAAATCCAATGTGTCCTGATAAAAGACAGAAGAGAAGACACAGAGACCCAGAAGGAGAGGCCATGTGAAAATATATCACTATCCGATATAAAATGTATTTATCAAGTTTATTGACTTTCTACCCTACTAATCTACAAGCTAAAGAAAGCAGAGATGATCAGTTTTGGTCCCTGCTATACTCCCAGCATCTAGAACCATGTCTAGGACCTAATAAGTGTTCCACAAATATTCATTGATTAAGAAAACAAGTAGAAGAATAAATGAATGAGTGATAGGTCCCCAAATGTTGTGTCTGAGTAAATAGGAGAATTGTGGGTCTATTGATAAGCACATAGAAAGAAATCATAAAGAGGATTGAGATGGGATAGCTACACAAGGTCCACTTGGTAGCTGGTCAGTTTGCTATAACAGAAGTACCAGTCAAAATATATCTGCTTTCCCTAATTTAGGATTCATTTGTCCAGCCAGCACTAAAAGAATTTTGAAAGATTTACACTATTACCTTAATAAGATAATTAATAAGACAAAAACAGAAGAAACATGATAAGTATTGGAGATATTGAACGGATGTTTGGGTGAAATGTCAGTGTCAAAGATTAAATTTCAAGTATAACTCCTTCAAAATCCTATTTTAGCCGGCCTGTCTTGCACTGGACGTTTTATTCTGTGAGTTCAAAATGGATTTGTTGATTGACGGATGGATTGATTTCACCTCCAATGCTTTCCCCTTTCTATATACCATGGCAATCCTAGTGTTCAGAAAGGCAGCAAAGACTCAAATTTTACAAAGGACAAGGGAAGGCCAATGGGTCTAGAAGGTCAGCAAATCCAGAGGAGGCACTGAAGCTGCAGAAGTTTCCCCAGCAGCACTGGCCTCGGAGCACATATCCTCATCAAGAGATGCCCTTAGCCTGAGCCCTGCAGCAGGAGCGAGACTCTGAGGGGCCTGCACACACTTCAGGACACACGGGACCGGGTGTGGGGTCAGGATGCAATTCCAACCTTGGCCCACCTAAATTGCCCCACCCTTTGTACCTCTATTTAATGAGGTACTTCTACTAGTGAGGATGCTTTCCAAGATATTTTTTTTACCATTTTGTAAATGCTCCCCTCACTTGTTGAACAAAAAGAATCTCATAATAGTTCATAGGTCTTAAAGGTGGAATAGGTCTCACCTGCCTGCATGCATTTGAAGTTTTAGGACATCTTTCAAATGGTACAGTGGCAGTGAGAGAGGTACATATGGGAGTTCATTTTCCTTGCTTACTTTGTGTGATCCATAGAGTCTCAGTGATCTCCTTGCAGAAGCCAAAAGGCCCTCATGGTTAGCATTTGGTCCTACCCCTTTCACAGAAGTGTAGTTATGCAGGAGGCACTGGCCCTGGGCTGGGCTCAGAAAACCCCGTCTTCTTGCCAGCCAGTAGGAGGCAGCCCGTCTTCACCACACAGCTTCCACCTGAGCCTCAAAGTGTTTTTGAAACCATCAGAGCTGAAAAACAGCCCTCATAAAATCTGAGAAAATATTAGCTTCATGGATGAAATCTGTATTGGGTATTGATTTTTTAAGGGGCATTGAGTGCCCATTAAAATGAGATGAAACATTTTTTTTGCAGTATCTGGTATATACTTTATATCTCAATAATCTGACATGTAATAAAACCATTTTCTATTTTTTTATTTTTGAGTTTATTTTAATTCCAAAGTTAAACCAAAACAAAAAAACTTGAATTGCTCTTAATTACTGTATTTTTCACCATGAGTGTTAGATTGTACTTGTATATTTCGCATAGCTTTAAGAACACTATAGTTATTAACATCTTCTTTATGACAGAAAGGTTTTTGCTTTATTTAAACAAAATGCCTAGCACCTATTGTGGAAAGAAAGTGACATCTGAATTCTCAAAACATTTACAGGTAAAAGCAGTCAGTGCAGACTGTTCCTGTACCCCTCTGGAAAGAAAGAATCATTGCTTTATAAGACTTTTAGCCACAGACCTGATGACAAATAAGACCCCCTTGGGACCAAATTGTGGGAGTAATTTTCCACAAAAGAAGGAAATAGACATATTTTATTATTTACATTTTCCTTTTGTGGAAAATATATTCTTTATATATTACATAGTCCTATTAAACCTGACTTCTCGGACCGCATGTTAAAAATAGATTGCGGTCGTTTTGTTGCATGTGTTCTGTATTCGCACAAGTCAGAATTTTGAGTATTTGTTTCTCATAAACATCAGGCTTTGACCCACTGGAAAGCAAGACTGTGAAGTGACACATGACTCCTGAGCAGGGGCTGCATGCCAGGCATTGAGAGGCTTCTCAGAGCTCCCCGTGAGCTGAGCTGGCTGAGCTGGCTGCCCGCTCCAGGAGTCATCAGGACCTACCCTATGGAGCTAGAGTTTCATCCCTCTGGGCATGTGTTAAATCACATTAATTCACACAATGCTGCTAACCGGTGACAATTAATGCACTGTCTCTTCCGGGGCATTTGTATTGCTTACCATGAGTGGATCTCTAACTGGCATGACAGGAATCCCAGGGCTATCCCTAAGCCTAGAGGAGAAATTCATAGACAGGACATCTCTAGCTCTTGTTAAAGGTTTTCTTGCCTGACTTCAAAACTGCATCTGACCACAGAATCATTACTCGCCACCCTGAGAGCTGGAGCCATGAGCTAATCTCAGAGAAGGGCAATCACAAGGTACCTACATTTTTTTTTTTTTTTTTGAGATGGGGTCTGCCTCTGTTGCCCAGGCTGGAGTGCAGTGGCACCATCACAGCTCGCAGCAGCCTCAACCTCCTAGGCTCAAGCGATCCTCCCTTCTCTCAGCCTTCCGAGTAGCTGGAACTACAGGCATACACCACCACACCTGTCTAATTTTTGTGTTTTGTGTAGATACAGGTTTCACCATGTTGCCCAAGTTGCTCGCAAGCTCCTGGACTTAAGGGATACACCTGGCTTCCCAAAGTGTTAGGATTACAGGCATGAGCCACAGCACGCAGCCCTAAATTTCATTCTGGTTAAATTGCGGGTTTAGAGCGTCAAATTAGAATAATCTGTAATCCATTTCCATGTGGCCATCAGTTGCTAAATCTTAAATCTGTGTCATTGGACAAGTTTTTGATTTCCCTAAACCCCTTTGTTCTTGTGTAAAACGAGGTTAGTATTGGCAGGGATTTTGTAATTAGAGTAATGTTAAGATCTTAGCACAGAGCCTGGAACACAGAAAAAGCCTACCAAATGGTAGCTAGTAGCATTTCATGTTATGAGTTGAAACTAATTAGTTCTAGAGTCATAACATCTCAGGCTAGAAGGGACCTTCCTGGTCTCCCAGTCCAACCACGACTCTCCAACACGCAGCCAAGCAGTCGTGTCTGTGCAGGACAGCTTCCAAGATACTCAACATTTGACATAAAACTTCCATTTGGACTATTGCCAATAGCGGTGAGGAGGAGGGAAAGTGGTGTGAAGGCATATTTGCCAAAATGGGCTGTATGAAAATATAACCTGACTTTTCTTGCACAGTTGGATTTCTGAGCACAGAAGTGTTGCAAGTTATCCTACTGGAATGGAATGTAAACTACAATCCAAGGTGTTACTTTGTGAAAGGCACTTTGAAAACAAACCCCCTCTCAAATCTCTTATAAACCACAGCTGTTAAAATCCAGAGGTACCCACTTAGGTAGTAGAGATTTCTTTCCAACACAACTAATAAATGAGAGACTGCTCTGAAAACCTCGGCATGCATCACTTAAGCCTGGGAGTTGCACAGTGACACTCAGCTGGTGCCTGGCACTGGCAGAGATTATCATTGAAGCATTGAAGGTTATGCCAGGAATCATAACATTGCCACCTGCATTCTGGCTGGGAATCACAAGCTTGCCAGGAAAAGTCGATGCAAGCCCTCCATGTCCTTCCTCAGCGCTGGGGGCTGGAGGATGCTGTTAGGGATCAGCTTCACCCCCCACCTGCGATTCGACCTTGTTCCTGAGTCATTGTCCTCCCCGAGCCTCGGTGTGTTCACTCATCAAGTGGTGACAATTGTGAGCACCTGTCTTCCCTACCTGATTATTAAGGGCTTTAATGAATTTCATCCTCATAAAGTGCTTTCATATCCTTGACAGAACATTTCTATCCCAGTGTAGGTGAAAAACCATTATCATTATTGACCTCAGAGTCAAAAGAGAGACACTTTTTCAGGCTTCCTTACTAATAAAATGGTAGTATCAAATGTTTATATAATGCTTTTCATCATAGACACAAGCACAAAATTTTAAAGTTCACAATTTTGAAATATGAATTTGTTGCATTATTCAATGTTGCCAGTTACAGTAGAGTTGCTCTAATGATTCTAAGTGCAGATGGCCAGAGCTGGCCTCAGATTCTCAGTTCATTAAATAGTCCTTCCTTTGACCAACAGGCCTCTCATTGTAAGGCAGCCCGGGTCTCAGCTGATGTCAAAAGCCCCATTCTACCCTGGGTGGATTGTTCGCACAAAGGATTCCCATACGTATTCTGCTGCAGACAGGGATGGGGCTGGCTCTGCAGATGTCGCTGCCACCAGCACTGTCACTTTTGCTCCTCACACGATCTTGGGTCTCTTTCCAGAGACTTGCACAAAGCTCGATTCAGAGTTTGCCTGTGACCGATGCACACTTGGCCTGCAGATGGACAGAGGAGGAGGAAAAGGCATCCCAGTGTTCTTCCCCACTTGCCTGGGAAAGCTTGGGAATTCTTGGCCTCTTTACCAGCTTCGACTCAGGCTGAAAAACAAATCAGAAAGTTGCCAATGGTTTCATTCAGTCTACGAAACTGGGTTAAAGTAACTCTGTGAGTGAAACCATCAATGCACAAAAGTCAGGAAATCCAAGATTGCCATTCCCACCACCCACGGAGGTTCTCTGCACAGGTGACCCTGTGTCCCTGCTGGGGTGCCAAACTGCATCCTTGGCAAAGCACAGAGCCACGGGGCCAGTTATCCTAGGAGTACATCAGCCTATGGGGACTTAGCCATGGGGAAAACGGTCTCTGCATTCATGGCACTATAATTTCAACTCTTAAATATATTCATTTGTTTCTAAATTGACTTTTAAATGCAGTATCATATATTTACTGAAAAGTGCACAAATGCTCAATGAGCAACTCACTGAATTTTTACAACATGAATACACCCATGGAACCAATATCCAGGCAAGAAATCAAGCACTGTCAGCACGCAAGGAGGCCCCAGTCAGCCTCTTCCCCATCTCTAATATGATGATAAAACCTGACTATAAACATTAACAAAGGAATGGGATGTAAACAGACTCTGGAACTCTAGAAGAGATTCGAAAATCTTATTTGAAAGTATCTTCTGAAATTGAGATTCCTAGGAACACTGGCAGACGTTGCTATCATTAGAATTCTCACCCAGCTAGCAGAATAAAGGGTGTGGTTACCCTGAAAAATTCCACAGGCACTGTCTCCAGAGATGGCTGTACAGCATCTGTGCCCTTTCTTCCGATAGGCAGATTCTCCCAGTAGAGGAAACCCACATGACAGGTGTTCCCAACCAAGGACACCAGGAGAAGCTCAGCAGAGCAGGTCAGTGCTGGCTCCACCCTGGGCCTCGGAGTCAGATGTCAGGCCTGGCCACGTACATTTCAAAAACTTCCCAAAGAGATTCTGAAATGCATGCCTGGGTGAGAACAACTCTCTCAAAGTGTTATTCATTTTGTTCTTCCATTACACACGTTCCAAGCCCATTCCCTCTGACAACAAAAGAATGAAACCCAGCAAAAGCACAGGAAGGGGGTCAGGTGAGTTTCTTCTCCCTTTTCCTACTTCATCTGGGCTGATTTTGCCTAATCAAAATGGCTCCAATTACCCAAACAACTGGTCAAAATCCCAGCCTCCAGAGATCAGCTCCTTTTCGTATGTAACTCCAGGCCTTTGCCTGCGTCTAAAATGCTCTCTTTCTCTTCTCCACACAGCAAACTCCTACATGTTCTGCAAAATCCAGACTAATTGTCTCCACTCTGTGTGTCCTGACTTAGTCTTTCTGTGATCCCTAATATCCCATTAAAGGCTTCCTTACAGTTATCAGTGGTTTTTTATTTTATTTTATTTTATTTATTTATTTATTTATTTATTTATTTATTTTGAGACAGAGTCCTACTCTGTCACCCAGGCTGGAGTGCAGGGTGTGATCTCGGCTCACTGCAACCTCCCCAGCCTCCCAAGTAACTGGAAGTGCATGTGCCACCACGTCCGGCTAATTTTTGTATTTTTACTGGAGACAGGGTTACACCATGTTGGCCAGGCTGGTCTCAAACACCTGACCTTGTGATCCACCTGCCTTGGCCTCCCAAAGTGCTGGGATTACAGGCATGAGCCACTGTGCCCGGCCATCGATGGCCTCTTTACAGTTCTTGGCACATCGCATTGTAATGACCTTTTGTGCTGCCTGTACCACCAAATAGACTGAGATTTTCCTCTTTCCACCTCTGCATTCTCATGATCTAGAATGAACCATGAAATATGCTAAATAGATAAATGATGAATGTATGCATGGATGGATGGGTGGATGGATGGGTGGATGGATGGATACTTAGAAGTGCTTTGTAAAGCGCAAACCATTCAATTTCCATTCACTCTATAACTATCACACACAAATGGCTATCTGGAACTCAAACACCCCTTTTTCCCTAGACTCCATCCTTCTCACCCTCCAAGTAGAGAGTCAATTCTTTTCCATTTCAATAGGAACTAGAAACTCTACACCTTCGCTATGTATTATAATTGTCAGCAAAATTTTATCTTTCTTTTCAGCATCATTATTCTCTGAGACTTATTTCCAAAGTCTAACATTACCATGGGCCTTTTACCTCTCTCTTTTACCCTAAAAAGCAAACATGGAGCAAATAGGCCCCTTGGGTTGGGGGTGGGAGGGTCCTACAAAATGTGCTTGAGAACATCCACCAGGGAACAATGGCATTAAGGCTAACCCAAGCCTGCATTGTGGTTCAGCAGGTGGTCCAGTGGCTGCCAGGTGTATATACACAGCAGTGGATTTCTTGGGAAGACTAAGCTACAGCCAGCCCCGGAGGTGACAGTGAGCTGAAAGTTCTACACATAGAGCTGCCCCCAGTGGCTGGTGGTTTCCTTTACGGAAGAAATGTTTTGGATCCCAGTCCTAGCATGTGATGGTTTTACTACATTCCAAATCAGCCATGTGGCAGAAGCATGCTCAGAATAAGGCATTTGAGTACATGAAGACAGTGGAATAAAAACTGTAAAGTTAGAGGGAATTGAACAGCTGGATATACGGGATATTAACTAAGATGTGTCTTAAAGTGATATGAATTAGGGTGTTCCTTACCACAGGAAACCAGTGTGGGAAGGTTCAAACAGCCATGGTGGCTCACACCTGTAATCCCAGCATTTAGGGAGGCCAAGGCAGGTGGATCACTTGAGGTCAGGAGTTCAAGAGCAGCACGGCCACATGGCAAAACCCTGTCTCTACTAAAAATACAAAAAATTAGCTGGACATGTTGGTGGGTGCCTGTAATCCCAGCTTCTTGGGAGTCTGAGACAGGAGAATCACTTGAACCCAGGAGGAGGAGGGTGCAGTGAGCCAAGATTGTGCCACTGCACTCCAGCCTGGGCGATAGAGCGAGACTCTGTCTCAAAAAAAAAAATAAATAAAACAAACAAAACAAAAAGAAAGCATGTAAATAGCATCATTAACAATGTGTCAGAAGTTCACATTAGAATAATGCCAGAGCTTGACAAAATATTAGAGACCACATACATCAAACCCATAATTTTATATAAGGCAACCGAACTACCAATACAAACCATGAACAACTTTCATAGCAGGGTCAGTCATGATATCCATTTTACAGTTCAATTTGAAAGTTATTCAGACCTATCCAACCTCAAAAATTCCCACCTGGTATCTGTTATGATGTGTCATGTATTCCCAACATTTTTTCATTTCTTTGAGGAACAATATCATATTTCCAGAAAGTGCACATTATAAACAAATCTGTTATCAAATTGAATGGCAGTCCACAAAGTAAATGTCCTGTACTCTAAAAGTCAAGGTCATAAAAGTTAAAAACGAAAAGGCTGATGAACTGTTCCCGACAGAAGACAGACAGACATGACAGTGAAATGAAATGTGAGACCCCGGGTTGGATATTGGCTCCTGGACCAGGAAAATAACCATTTTCTTTTCCTAAAAGGTACATAAGGGAAACAGTTAATACAATTCAAATAAGATCTATAGATTAAATGTGTCAATTTCCTGATTTTATCATTATAGAGGAGAATGACCTTGCTTTTGGAGAATGCACACTGAAGTGTTGGGGGTAAAAGAGCATGGGCCACACATTCTTTTTTTTTTTTTTTTTTTTTGAGACAGGGTCTTGCTCTGTCACCCAGGCTGGAGTGCAGTGGCACGATCATGACTCACTGCAACTTCCAAATCCCAGGCTCAAGCAATTCTCCTGCCTCAGTCTCCCAAGTAGCTGGGATTACAGGCACCTGCTGCCAAGCCCAGTTAGTTTTTGTATTTTTAGTAGAGACAGGGTTTCACCATATTGGTCAGGCTGTCTTGAACTCCTGACCTTAGGTGATCCACCTGCCTCGGCCTCCCAAAGTGCTGAGATTACAGGCATGAGCCACCGTGCCCAGCCGGGCCACGTACATTAGTCACCTTTGTGCATCTCAGCAGGAATGAGACAAGTACCTGCAAGGATAGCATGCCCAACTGGGAGGCGGTGCAGAGTCTCACTGATGCAGCCTCTTGTGCTGCCAGATTCCCCCCACGTGATGGCATACAAGTGGTTACACACATTGCTTAACACCTCCACCGCCCTTCGTTTCCTCAACTGAGGGTGTGAAGAAAAATACTAGTGGTCAACACTTAGGAAAACCTTCGTCAGTGCCAGGCACTGCTTCAAGCGCCTCACCTGCGTTACCAACAACCTTTTACAAATGAAAATACTGAGGCACAGAGAGTGAAGCAATTTGCTCAAGGCCACATCGCTGAGTGTAACCAAAACTGAACCACTCCCTTATACCATGTCTCAGGTCTTAGCATTTCTGTGAAACATAGATGAAATATGTCAAGCATTGAATTTAGTGGCCATGGGCAGGAAGTGCTTGGTAGAGGTTCGGTTAATCATCAGTGTTACCTTCACCACCACCATGAGTGAAAGGTACACTGCAATACCCGGACCATCGGCTGGACCCTAAGTCCTCAGCACTAAGGTTCATTTCCTTGCTAACTGTTGTGTAGAGTTTCATCAAATCATGCAATCCATAAGCTAAACCCCAGATATCTCAGAAGAGCTAAAACAAAACTAGGAGTAACAGAAGTAAATATTTTCTTTCGTGGAACAATTGATAACTTTGTAGGCTGGTTTCATAAAACTTGGCTGCATGATTCATTTAGACTTGAGGATATTTTCCAAACTATTTGGATTCCTTTTCAGGACACCACAAAACTGGGGAAGCATGACTGGGTGGCCTCAGGAAACTTACGATCATGGTGGAAGGTGATGGGGAAGCAAGTACATCTTACAGGGCAGAGCAGGAGAGAGAGAAAAAGCAAAGAGGAAACTGCCATACACCTTCAAACTACCAGATCTCATGAGAACTCACTCACTATCATGAGAACAGAAAGGGGAAAGTTCTCCCCCATGATCCAATCACCTCCCACCCGGTCCCTCCCCTGACACATGGGGATTACAATTCAACATGATATTTGGGTGGGGATACAGCCAACCATATCAGATGGGTTTTTTGGTTGTTTTTATTTGGTTGGTTGGTTTGTTTGGGGTTTGGGTTTGCTTTTTGTTTTTTGTTTTCTTGAGACAGGATCTGACCCTGTCACCCAGGCTGGAGTGCAATGGTGCAATCTGGGCTCACTGCAACCTCCACCTCCCAGGCTCAAAACATCCTCCCATTTCAGCCTCTTGAGTAGCTGAGACCACAGGCATGCCCCACCACATCCAGCTAATTTTTGCATGTATGTATTTTTGGTAGAGACGGGGTTTCGCCATCTTGCCCAGCCTCGTCTCTAACTCCTGGGCTCAATCAACCCTCCGCCTCAGCCTCCCAAAGTGCTAGGATTACAGGCATGAGCCATTGCACCCAGCCTGTTTTTGTTTTTTGAGGCAGGATCTCACTCTGTGGCCCAGGTTGGAGTGCAGTGGCAGCAATCTTGGCTCACTGCAGCCTCGACCTCCTAGGTTCAAGCGATTCTCCCACCTCAGCCTCCCAAGTAGCTGAGACAACAGGCACATGCCACTATACCCAGCTAATTTTTTAATTTTTTTAGAGACAGGGTCTCCCTATGTTGCCCAGGCTGGTCTCAAACTACAGGGCTCAAGTGATCCTCCCACCTCGGTCTCCCAAAGTGCCAGGATTAGAGGCCTGAGCCACCGCGCTCAGTTGCTTTGGTGGTTTCTACTTGGTTGGTGCTGATACTGAATGGATGGGTCATCCAGTCATGCTCCTTAAGTTCAAAAGGACACTGGATTCGTCAGCTAGGGCTGCTGAAATGAAGCTCCACAGATCAGGTGGCTTAAACAATGGAAATATATATTCTCCAAGTTTTGGAGGCTAGATACCCACAATCAAGACATCGGCAGGGTTGTTTCTTCTGAGATCTCTCTCCTAGGGCAGTACAGATCCATCTTCTCCCTGGATCTTCATATGATCTTCCCCGCCTCTGTGTGTGTCTATGTCCTTATCTCCTCTCCATATAAAGACACCAGTCATGTGGGATTGCAGCCCACCCTAACAGCCTCATTTCAACTTCATCACCTTTGTAAAAACATCTCCAGATGCAATCAACTTTCTGAAGTACAGGGGTTAGGACTTCAACATGTGAATTTGGGGTGAGGACCCAATTTCACCCAAAACAGAGACTTAGACAGAGGGGAAGACAGAAACCATACACGTGTGTCTTCAGTTTGAGGAATGAATATTCCCTGGAAGCTCAATGTTTGTGAAACACTATTTCTAGCTTCTGATGTCACCGGTCTCCTCCAAATCAGCCTCCCTGAGAGCTAATTCGACAAAGGGTCCATCCTAGCAAAGTTTTCAGAACCTTCTCTTGCATCTCCATAAACTCCTTCTTGAAGTCCACTGAACACCCCTTGACATCCCCAGCCAGCTGACCCTGCACCACCATCTTCTAAGGAACTTTCAGTATGCAGGAATACAAGATTTTTGTGCTTAATATGTTGGCACCATTGCTGCATTCAACGCTGAACCAATATGGCTAAGCAACTTGGAAATAATCCATCCTCTTAATAGCTGATATAATTTTAGTACTTTATTTACTGCAAACATTGAATTTTTCCTTCAGGCCTCATAGAGAACAGCACTGACAACTTCCAGAAACATATTTGAAATGCCTGACATAGTGTACACAGTTGATGAGAAATGTTCCGAGTGTGCTGTGACAAAAATGAGGAAAAGTCGAGAGGAAACCACTAATCCAAAATGAAAGCTCTCCCAAGCTCCCTGCCTCACATCCCACTTCTGACTGAGGGGCCCGTGGCCTGCACACTTGCGTCGGCCACTAATCCCCCAAGGGACCGCAGGCCTCTGTCTCCATGTCAGTTACACGGGAGTGAAAAATAGACGGTTCTCTGCTCCCCAAACTATGTAAGGAGGGAAAAATGAGATGGAGCTGTAAGAGAAACTTGGGTAAAAGTCAAAATAGATTAAATGAATTTAATTTCAATTCCTCATTGTCAAAACCGACTTAAATACATTGAATTTGTTATTTTTATTCTGGCATTGTTTAGCAGGTTATGCTCTTACCAGATAAAGATGAGATGGCTCCCACAGTAAAATGTCTGTCTTCAACTCCATGAAAAGATTTAGAGCTGTGATTTCATTGCCGTTATCCGATCCTTACCGAATTTCCGTGGCTCGGGGCTTCCTCCTACACGACAGAAGATAACCGGGCCACTGAAGAGAAACTCATTTTATTTGTGGGCCGCGTATAGTAAAATCTGTGACCACCAGGGGGCAGCACAGACCTGGAGCTGCTGTAGACCTGGTCGCTGGGTGTTCGCTGCAGGGTTTCTCCAGCCACAGAGTCCTCCCTTCCCCCAGGAAAACCTCTCTGCGCTGCAGGAATCTGAAAGTGCCCGGGAGCTGCTGCCAGAGCCCCCTGATGGCAGACCCTTGCCCTGAGGAGGCCCTCCTTCTGCCCAGTGCTGGGCAAGGGACTCCGCCCTGGGTGCTGAGTCAAAGCAGGACTGGGCTGCCTTTGGTGCTCAGGGTGGTCCCTGAACACGGGCCCGGGGACAGAGACCAGGCCCAGGATCCACAGGCCACGCAAGGCATCTGAACCTGAACTCACGGTCTCCAGGCCCTGGGATCTTTCTGAAGACTTGGGAGCAGGAACCAGACAGCCCAGGGCAGGGGCATCAAAACCCCTGGTCAGGAGGGAAGAGGAAGCCCATCGGCCTTGGAAAGAGTCTAAGAGCAAACCAGGCTCCATATTGACCTTCCGCTGCACTCGCAGAGCGTATTCTCCTTCTCATTCACTGTTAGCGCCTAAGCCTGGACTAGCACCTCACACCACAGACGAATGAAGGCACCGCAAGACGCCAGCGACCCAAGCAGAAAGCTCTGAGGGAAGGGGCAGCCCCGCAGGGTGGTCTCCCTGGCTCCGTTTGTTGTGAAACACACGCAGCTCCCCGACAGCAGGCAACGGTCGTGGTCAACACAAAACCCCAGCCGGGAACCAAGACACCATCAGAACCAGGCGACAAGATCCTGTCACAAGGGAAACAGAAGCTCAGCCTGGCTCGCATTGGTGGGGTGTTAGGGCTGATACTTCCACAGCCCTCTTCACTTACCTGGTAACTGGCCCAACTCGTCCTGTCACCCAAAACTGGGGGTAGATGGCAAGGACAGCCGCAGGGTGACAAGGCTGGGGTGGCTATGCACCCAGCTCCCCCTGCAGTTCCCACACACGGGCTTCCCATTCATCCCGGTGATTGATGCTCCTGGAAACGCCTGGAAACTCTGCCTGTGAGCTAATTATTCTGGGGAATGACCTGCATCCTGGTCAGGAGTGAGCAGGGAGATCATTAGGTGAGAGCTGGCTATTCACAAGAGGGCAGCCTTTGATGCGAGCCGAGCAGAAAGTTTGGCCGAAACTCAACACCTCTTGGAAGTACAGATTAGTGGAGAGGAAGAAAGGAGAACGCATTGTGGAAGTTTTCAAGAAGGAGACAAAGATGCCTGTGTTTTGTATCGCTCAGCTGCCTCAGGAAAATGTCCATTTGTTTTCTTTACACTCCTTTTACATTTTAAGTGGAATCTAGTGAATGTGTCTTTTCAGCGTTCCCAGTTTCGCCATTTTCACTACACCTCGTGTTGCCATTTTAATGAAGCATCATTTTTCCAGAGGGTGTGGGAACAAAACCTATTTAATGACCTCTCTGAGCAAACACTGAGTTCTTCAAATATTTCCCTGAATTAAAATCCCCACCTCACAATTCACTTCCTTTTTTAAATGTCAGTTTGCCAACTGCTGCAAACCAATAAACAGGGCTTTCCTTTACCCACAAGCCAGAGGGCTCCTGTGGAGCCTCACGGCCTGGGGGTGCCTGAGAAAACCCCGCTCTCCTTGTCTGGCTGCTGATCTGGGAGGGCACAGTGGACGCAGCAATCCCCCTGGAAGCACAACATCATGTGCCTTGCATCTCTGCAGCACACAGGTTTAGGGGACTCAGCTAAAACCTGGGAGGCCCTGGGAGATTCTCTGGTCCAGCCCCTCACTCTACAGACAGGGAAACTCAGGCCAGCAAGGAGAGGCATGCACCAGCCACACAGGGCGTCACCAGTAGAACAGGAAGGCCATACAGAATAAGCAGGGTTGGTCCCATGTGACCTCAGCATCACTTAGGGAGTTGTGCAAAATGCCTATTACACTCTTCCCAAATCTACCAAATTGGAGCTTCTGGAGTGGGAACTGGGAATGTACATTTCAACCACATTCCACATGGTGATACACATTAACTTTTGGGAAGAACTAGTAGTAGTAGAAAGAATAGGTTTGGGTGGGGTGTGGTGCCTCATGCCTGTAATCCTAGCACTGTACAGGTGGAGGCCCAAGCGGGCAGGTCAACTGAGGCCAGGCGTTCGAGACCAGCCTCACCAATATGTGAAACTCCATCTCTACTAAAAATACACAAATCAACCGGGTGTGGTGGCTCGCTCCTGTTATCCCAGCTACTCAGGAGGCTGAGGCAGGAGAATCACTCGAACCTGGGAGGCAGAGCTTGCAGGGAGCAAGATTGCGCCACTGCACTCCAGCCTGGGTGACAGAGTGAGACTCCATCTCAAAAAAAAAAAAAATAGGTTTGAATCCCATCTCTGCTCCCTACCTGCCTACCAACTCAGCTCCTTTGGCAAGGTAATGCTTCTGAGCTCCATTTCCTCATCGGTCACTGGGGAGGTTGCTGTGGAGACACCATGAGATGGTACATGTAGGCACAGTCAGGCCCTGGGACCTGGCACAAGGAAGCACTCTCTCAGTGTCACCTGTCCTCTGGAGGCAAGCACAACACACAATTTCTGGAGTCCCAGAGCCCCCACTTATAGACTGCATGAGCTTGGGCACATTCTTTCTCTTTCAAGCCTCGGTTTCCTTGTCCGTAAGTGGAGATAATAATATTACCTCCTTCCAGGAATGCTGTGAAGGTAAAAAGTCATATCGGATTGAAGCAGCACAGTCTAGTCATGAAACAAAACCACTGTAGGTCTCTCAGCAGACAGATTTCAAGGCAGGGATTTAGTTCCACAGGGGATAGAAGAGCTAAGTTGCCAAACAGAACAGAGGCCATCTAGAGATAGGCAGCTGGAAGGACAAAGGAAGATGGCTGTTTTGTAGAGCCGGGGAGTCAATCCAGGCACCCCAGTAGGTGCTGGAGCATGGTGGGGCAGGGGAGCTAATGCCACGGAGAATTAGCTGCTGCTGGATGTGGAGATACCACACAAGGAAGATAGGAAGGAGAGAAAGGCCCAGACTACTCTTTTCCCCTCACCCTGTAGTCTCCTACCAGTGCCTCTCCTTGCCCAGAGGAGGTAGAAGTCAGAAGATACAGGAGGCTGAGAAGTGTATCCAGAGAGACACAGAGCAGAGAGAAAGGACAGACACTGGGCCTGAGAGCAAACAAGCAAACGCCTAGCACACACACCGAAAAGCACTTATTCTCAAACACAGAGGGAGCATCCTGTTAGCGCTTGTCATAGTCACTGTTAACAACAAAATACAACAGCCTGAAGAAATAAGCTCTTAGCAAGAAAAGTGTGTCTGTGGGAAGCCTACCTTTCATTGGTCACACACAAGCATCATTTCTCCAGGAGTGGCCACCACATGGAGGGAACGTCCTGAAATTAGAGTCCCAGATGTGCTTCTTAGAAAGGGAACCTCTTTGTCTATGAAAACATGAGTTTCACATGTATCACAAGGCTGTAAGGAGATCGGAGACATGAAGGTGCTTAAAAGTGCTATGCCAGTATGGGGCATACTTGTATTCTCCAAAGGGCGCATTTTCAAAAAAAAATGGTTGTCAGATTCACTATGATGTACAGTCAACAGAATTATTATTTTTTCAACTAATTTTTCAAGTTCATCATTTTCTTTTCAGGAATTCTGATAGAACATTTTTGAGCAAATACTCTTTAACTGCTTAGTTTTGCACTGCTGAAGTGATGCTCCAGCCAAAAGTTCACGAGAACCACTGAGCTAATGTGATGACAACCCATTCTGTAAGAGAGGGCTCTTACATATCTCCACAAGCCTTGATTGTCCCGTTTGTCTGTCTCCACTGATTCAGGCAGATAAAACCATTGCTACACTATAATATAATCAATACTAGCATATTTATATATACTAGTATATACATATACACACAATCTCTAATATATATTATACAAACTATTGTTTGACTAATCTCTTTGTGCATTTCATATGCACTACTACCATTTAATTTATTATGTAACAATAAGAAAAAGATGAGCTGGGTGCTGTGGCACACACCTATAGTCCTAGCTGCTTGCGAGGCTGAGGCAGAAGGATCCTTTAAGCCCAGGAGTTCAAAGCCAGCCTGGCAACATAGCAAGACCATGCCTCTAAAAAATAAATAAATAAATAAATAAATAAATAAATAAATAAATAAATAAATAAAAGATGATGATGATGAATTTTCCAGCTGTAATATTTGATAAGTTTCATAAGTTCTTGATTACTTAACAGAGTTCGGATAACAAAAGTGTTATTGTTTGGGGATTATATTTGTGCACAGTAGCTGCATTTTATATCTTTACAATGAAAACCAATTCACTTTTGCAATACTGGTTTCTTGTGTGCTAGCTCCCTGGTCTACTAGGTCATTGCTCTAGGCACTGTGAAATATTCTGAAATTTACTATTTTTAATATACTACTAAAATGCTTAAATTTCCCCCCAAAGTACTACATTATATGTTCAGGAATACTTTACTTTGTCGGTTTTAGCAAAGAGTGTTCCGGAATGTGATCAAACAGCCAGTGCACCCCTGAGTGTCAACAATCATGCAGCAGCTGGCAGAGCTTGTTTGGCATTGGTGAGCCAGGTGTGCAGCCTGGAGCCAGGCTCACATGACAGGAGCAACCAGGGGGCCCAAGAGGGAGACCAGGACAGACCAGGGATACAGCTGGGATGCAGCATCTGGGGACTCAGGTAGCCCACAGACAGGTCTGGGCCTTTTGCTTCAGCTCAGGAGGGTTCACGTGGGACTTTTGCCGGGGGAGAACCAAGCCCCAAATCGGTGTGGTTTGACATTTGCCAAAAAAGAGAGGTGTAGGCCAAGCGTCTTAAGATATTTATCCTAAGGAACATTCCCAAGAGAGGGCAAACAGGAGATGCCAGGAATTAAGGGTATTTGGACTTGGACACAGGGATGGAAACCCCTCATTTTCCCTGCACCTTATGCAGAGAGCCAAGAGCAGTAGCATGGAGGGACCTCCCACCCAAGAACATGGGGAAAAGCTTGTCCTCAAAGAGCTAAATCAGCAAGTCTAAATGTGATATAAGATAGGGGATCCACGATTCTAGTTCTTCGTGGTCTGGTCTCACCAAGACTGTTGAAATACGTTTGAAAACACCCAAGATGCAGTAAAGGGGACCCAAGGATCATCACTGGAAAGTGGACTTAAATTGTGACTGCAATCAGGTAAGCAGGAACTTGGTCAACTCTGTTGAATTATGTTAGGAGAAAGGTTGTTTGAACTTGAAAGCACAGGCAACCTCACACACAGAATAGGTAAACTTGAAGACCGGGCAGGTTAGTACCCACACAAACTCAATGAAGGGAGGAGGCAGGATGGCCTATAGAGACTAGCACTACCGTCAGTGGACATAAATATATATGGCCTCTGAAACACACTGATTTATTATCTAAATTAGACAACTCCTTCACTTTTCTCCTATTCTATATTCATCAGGGAACCTCCTGTGTATAATTTTGACTCTCCTAGGAAAGGTGCTGAGAGAGATAATAGGCTCATCATATTGCCTGAAATATCTGTCAAAAGAAAGCTCAAGGTTTTTATTGCAAAATGATACTAGTACTTTGATTTATCATCAGTCTCTTGTCATATTGGTTAATGGGAGTTTTGCCCCCAGAGAACCGGATTCCCACCAAGTATCCTTAAAATTTATAACATTTGAAGCTGCAAAGCTGAAAAGCTGACCTGCTATCATGTGGAATCTGCAGAAGGTAAATGCCAACTGAGGAGCTATGTAAGCATTCACACAGCCAACCTCCCTTGATAACATCCCAACATTGCCACATGCCACCTTTTAAATTTAAACAAATAACAGTTTAACAGTGTTGGGTGTGTATGTGCCAGTTCATTTCCAATGTTCCACACTGTAAAACAGCTTGAAGCCTATAAAACTGGAGATATTATTGTCTCGGGCCAGATCTGTGCTACAGGAAAGGATTCAGGGTCTTTGAACTATAAATAAATTCAATTAACACTGGGCATTAAATTGTGAACTGCTACAGCATAGTTTAGATATGGTAAGTCACAGAGCAATCAGTACAGTTTTCTATGTAGCTGCAACTACATTTCCTTCAGAGCCTTTTAGACACTTCTGAGACTTTTATAGTTTCCTAACAATTTAAAACTTTTGTACCAAAAATCAAATAGTATTCTGGCCATTAAACAAATGACCCACAATATGTGATAACATTTTAAAAATCAAGAAATAGGAGACATTATAACTAAAGAGACAAACAAATTTGACCCTGTGAAAGTTTTAAATTTCTGTGAAGGTAACTATCAAAAATAGAATTTAAAAGGAAAACATATTGGAAATATATTTGCAGCAAATATGGCAATAAATGAGCAAATATTTTATTGAGAAGTATTTGGGCCAGGCGCGGTGGCTCAAGCCTATAATCCCAGCACTTTGGGAGGCCGAGACGGGCAGATCATGAGGTCAGGAGATCGAGACCATCCTGGCTAATCTGGTGAAACCCCATCTCTACTAAAAAATACAAAAAAAAAAAAAAAAAAACTAGCCAGGCGAGGTGGCGGTCACCTATAGTCCTGTCTCTTATACACATCTAGATGTGTATAAGAGACAGGAGCAAGACTCCGTCTCAAAAAAAAAAAAAAAAAGAAAAGAAAAGTATTTGAATCGCCTAATAAATAAATGAAAATTAAAAGGAAAGAAATCCTATTGTATGCCTATTAAAAAGTAAGCAAGTATACCTAACAAAAATTAAGAGATTAATATCCATTGCAAGCACAGTTGGGAAGAGTTAGATTATTATATGTTGCTGTTAGCAGCCCATATTTACATAATTCTTTTTATTATACATCAAGAGTAATGGAATCATTTACATTCTTTTACAACTACTCTGACTTTAAGATATTTATGCTAAGGAAAATATTTATTTATTTGTTTGTTTGTTTGTTTGCAAAAGGGTCTCTGTCACCCAGGCTGGAGTGCAGTGGTAAGATCACTGCTCACTGCAGCCTCACCCTCCCAGGCTCAAGTGATCCTCCCACCTCAGCCTCCCAAGTAGCCAGACTACAAGCAAGCACTAGTACACCTGGATAAATTTTTATTTTTTGTAAAGATAGGGTCCACTATGTTGCCCAGGCTGATCTCAAACTCCTGGGCTCAAGCAATCCTCCCACCTCAGCCTTCCAAAGTGCTGAGATTATAGACATGAACCACTGTACTTGCCCTGAAGATACTTAAATTTTTTTTTTTCTTTTTTGAAGTTGCAAGATTTAATAGAACGAAAACAGAGCTCCCATACAATGGGAAGGGACCCAAAGGGGGTTGCCACTCCCTGCTTGAATGCCTGGGTTTATATCCCCATCATTGTCCCTCCCCCTGTGCTCTCAAGCAATATATGATTTGACTATTTCTTTACCTCCTGCTTTTAGCCTAATTTGTATTTTAGTGAGCCCTCTTTACTACCTGATTGATCGGGTGTGAGCTGAGTTACAAGACCTGTGTTTAAAGGTAGGCGCAGTCACCTTCCCCAGCTAGGCTTAGGAATTCTTGGTCGGCCTAGGAAATCCAGCTAGTCCTGTCTCTCAGTCCCCTCTCTCAACAGGAAAACCCAAGTGCTGTTGGGGAGGTTGGCTGATGACCACTCTAACTGCTTCCTGCTGAAGTGGGGTGTAGTAGGGGTCATGCAGTTGAGATTTCCTTGGGAGAGGTGCCTTCGATGTCATCAACATCAGAGCATGGGCTAGCAGGCTGGTCCAGGGGTCCACAGTAGATCTTAGTCATGGACTATATCTGGGGCTCCATTTGAAGAACGATTTGTAGTTTTACAGCTTTGATTCTGGAAGAGACAAACTTAACAAGGAGGTTTAAGATACAGGGATTGAAATGTATGGTCTGAAGTGCAGGGGCATATGGGTGTGGGCCGTGAAAGTGGGGTTTCCTTTAGAAAAACTCCTATACAATGGAGCATCAATATTACTGGGAAGCCGCATTCTCCATAGAAGCTCTTGGTAAGGGGAGCTACTGGTAGTACAGCAGCATGGAGGGGGTGCGGTGAGAGTAAAATGGGGTAAGAGAACAGTAAAGAGAAAAATATGACAAGGGAGGACCATGGGGATCTACGATTCTGGTTACTTTCCTCACAGCTGTCTGTTGAAGAGCAGGCACAGATCCTCTAGAGGTTCACAGGAATAGCTAGTGTTGTCTCGTGGATTTTCAGGTTCCTTTGGCAGTATCCAGGGTTTGACTCAAGTGTGATGTAAGACTCCACTCCAGCCACTTTAACCACAGTTGGGGTAGATAAAATGACTGGGTAGGGTCCTTCCCAGGGTGTGTCTAGGGATGGGGACTTAGAGGGAAGGGACTTGACTAATATCATGTCACCAGGGTGGAATAATTCCTTTCCCTCCTCTCGGGGACAGGTTCCCTGTAATGTTTTAAGAACTTGTTGATATGGCTAAGGAGGTGATATCTGCAATTAAGTTGGCCATCTCTCAGCCAAGCACAAGGTCATTGGTTAGGAAGGGCTGTCCATACAGCATCTCCTATGGGCTAAGTCCCGCTTTTTGGGGACAGTTTCAGATTCTTAGTAAGGTTATAGGTAACAGAGCAGGCCATGTGAGGTGGATTTCTTGGGTTAGCTTTTTCAGATGTCATTTGAGTGTTTTGTTCATTTTCTCATCTTTCTCTGAGGATTGTGGCCTCCAGGTGCAGTGTAAGTGATATCGTATACCTAATGCCTGGGATACTCCCTGGATTACTGCAGCCTTGAAAGCGAGGCCATCGTCACTCTGTAAGCCTTGGGGAAGTCCAAATCTGGGAATTATTTCATGAAGCAGTGCCTTTATTACCTCTTGGGCCTTTTCTGTCCTACAAGGGAAGGCCTCTGCCCAACCAGTGAAAGTATGTACCAGACTAGTAGATACTGAAATCCCTGAGATTTGGGCAGGTGGGTAAAATCTAATTGGCAGTCTTCTCCTGGGTAATGGCCTGTTCTTTGTTCTCCTGAAGGAGCTTTGTGATAAGGCAGGGAATTATTTCTTTGGCACCCTTCACAGGCCCTGACTATCTGCTTGATAGTTTTGAAAAGGCCTGGTCCAGTAAATAATAATTTGGCCATCTGATGGGTGCTATCAATGCCTAAGTGAAAGGTTTGGTGAAGGGTTCTAAGTAATTTCCATTGGTTAGCTGCAGGCAAAAGTATTTTTCCTTCTTCGGTGGCTAGCCATCCTGAGGGGAGGAAACTGTCTCGTGAGGGCCGCCTTTCTATTTCTTCTGCTGAGTACTGGGACTTGGTTTCCTGGAGGGGATTACCCCATACTAGGGGTCCTTCTACAAGCATTTCTAATGGAGGGTCCTACCTTACGGCTCTTTTGGCTTCAATATCCACTAGGCGGTTCCCTTCTATTTCCCTTTCCTTTCCTTTCTGATGACCCCGGCAGTGTAAGACTGCCACCTCTTTAGGTTTCTGTACTGCCAATAATAATCTCCTAATGGCTTCCTGATGTTTGATAGGTGTTCCATTGGAAGTTAGGAATTCCCTTTCTCTCCATATTTTTGCTTGGTCATGGAGGACTAGGTATTTACCCTTTTTCCTTCTCCTAATTCTAGTGCCCAAGCGAGGGCTATTAGTTCTACCAGCTGAGTGCTAGTTCCTGGAGTGAGGGGATTACTTTCAAGTATTCCCTTATCACTGACCACTGCATACCCCGCTTTTCGAAGTCCTTTTTCTACAAAGCAGTTTCCATCAGTATACAAGTTGAGGTCGGGATCAGTCAAGGGAACCTCTAGAAGGTTCCCTTGAGTGGTGTAGGTTTGAGCAATTACTTGTTGACAGTTATGTTCTATCTTTTCTTCATTGTCTGGAAGAAATGTGGCTGGGTTAAGAGCTGCACAAGTGTACAGTCACAGCACTGGTCCTTCAAGTAATAGAGCCTGATATTTAAGCAAATGGTTGTCTGACAGCCACAAGTCTCCTTTAGCAGTGAGTATGCCGTTCACATCAGGAGATGTCCACACAATAAGATCTCTTCCCTGTATTATTTTAACTGCTTCATATACTAAGACTGCTACTGCTGCCACTACCCATAAACAATGAGGCCAACCCTTTGCCACTACATCAATTTCCTTACTCAGGTGTGTCACAGGTTGCAAGCTGGTCCCTCAGAGCTGTGTAAGGACTCCTAGAGCTATTCCTATTTTTTCTGTGACATATAAAGAAAAGTCTTGCCCCATTGGCAAGCTTAACACTGGGGCTTGAGTCAGGACCTTCTTCAGGGCCTGAAAGGCTGCCTCTGCTTCAGGTGTCCATTCTACTATATGGGTATTGGATTTCTGAGTTTCCTTAATTAGTGTGTATAATGGCCTGGCTATTTCGCCATATGTGGGAATCCATATTTGGCAGAAGCCTGTTATGCCAAGGAACCCTCTTAATTGCTTCAGGGTTTGGGGATGAGGATAAGCCAGTATAGGCTGGATACATTCCTCACTGAGGGCCCTGGTGCCTTTGGATAATTTTAGCCCTAAGTATTTAACCTACTATAAGCAGAGCTGAGCCTTTGGTTTGGAAACCTTGTAGCTACAGGTGGCGAGCACTTGGGTGGCTTGATGGCACAAGGTTTCTGAACAGGTGGCTAGAAGTAAATCATCCACCTACCAGAGGATACAAGTGTCCAGGTATAAGAACTGGCTCAAGTCTTGGGCTAATGCCAGGCCAGATAGATGGGGGCTATCCCTGAACCCTTGGGGTAAAACAATCCAGGTGAGTTGAGACGTTGGGTTCAAAGGATCTTCAAAGGCAAACAAGAATTGAGAATCAGGATGTACAGGGATGCAGGAAAAGACATCCTTAAGGTCCAGGACTATCAACCCCTCTGCTTCCTCTGGTATTTGGGAAAGCAGAGTATAAGGGTTAGGTAGAGCTGGGTATAGAGGGACAACAGCCTCATTGATAATCTTGAGATCTTGCACTAACCTGCACTGTCCATTGGGTTTCTGTACTCCTAAAATTAGAGTATTACAGGGGCTATTGCATGGTTTTACTAGACCTTGGGCTTTTAGGTCCTTAATCTTTTGGAGTCCTTGTTGGGTTTCGGGTCTAAGGGGGTACTGCTTTGGTAGGGAAAGGAGGCGAAATCCTTTAGTTTAAGTTGAACGTGATGCGTATTCTTCACTCGTCCATATTGTCCTTCTGTTGCCCAGACTTCAGGATTAATTCCTTCCTCAAGTAAGGGACAACGAACGTGTGCTCCTTCTCCTATGTTCAGGTGTGTAATGGCCCCTGCTTTTGCTAGAATGTCTCTCCCTAACAAAGGAGTGGGGCTTTCAGGCATAATTAGAAAGGCATGTGAAAAGAGTAAAGTTCCGGTGCGGTGAGAGTAAAATGGGGTAAGAGAACAGT
>NW_012102432.1:3869745-3885861 GCF_000951045.1 Mandrillus leucophaeus | reverse complement strand
AGGCATAATTAGAAAGGCATGTGAAAAGAGTAAAGTTCCCCAGTCACAACTTAGTGGCTGGGAGAAGTATCTAGTGACTGCCTGTCCTAGGACCCCTCGGATAGTGACAGATCTGGAGGATAGTTGTCCGGGACAGGAGAGTAACACTGAGAAGGCCGGGCCAGCATCCAGGAGACAGTTAACCTCCTGGCCCTCAATGGTCAAGCATACCCAGGGCTCCGTGAAGGTGAGGGCATGGGCTGGCGCTTGCCCCGGGCACACTCAGTCCTGCTGCTGGATCATCTGGTTAGTGGGCTTCTGACTCAGAGGACCTTCATCCCCTGGGGCAGTGGGCCTTCCAGTGATGCCCTTGACATAAGGGGCGTGGACGAGGGGGCGGCTTATTTCTATTTGGACAATCTTTTTTAAAGTGTCCTGTAGACCGCACTGGAAGCAAGCCCTATTAGGCATTGGATTTGCCCAGCCTTTTCCTGTTCCAGAGCCTCCAAAGTCCACTTGCCTGAGGGCCATGACTAAAGCAGTGGCCTTTTTTTTTTTTATCCCGTTTGTTCCAGTCTGCCTGCTCCTCCTGATCTCTATTATAAAAAACCAAGGTTGCCAAGTTCAATAGGGTTTCTAAGTTTTGCTCCAGACCTAAGGCAGACTTTTGAAGTTTTTTCTAATGTCTGCAGCTGACTGATAAACTTATCTTTTAAGATTACTTGGCCTTCAATAGAGTCAGGTGACAGAGAGGTATGCTTCCTCAATGCCTCCCTTAGTCTCTCCGGAAAGACAGTAGGACTTTCATACTTTCCCTGTGTTATGGTGGACATGATTTAATAATTTATAGGCTTCTTCTTAGTTTTCCTTAATCCTTTTAGCACCCAAGTTATCCAAAGTCTGCGGCACCAATCTCCATGTTCTGATTCTGTGTCCCCGTGAGGGTTTACACTGGGAACTGCCTGCTGGCCTGTGGGGAATCATTCTTCTTCCTCTGTTGTCATCCTATCATTGACCTGACTGAGATACCAGAGATCGCCAGACTCTCGGGGCTGCAGTTATGGAGGCACTTCTCTCATTTGGGGTTAGCGTCTGATCTAGCAGTAACATTATGTCTCTCCATGTCAGACCAAAGGATTGTCCTAACTAACCCTTGTAAAACATCAATACAGCCATCAGGGTTATCTGAGAATTTACCTAGGTCTATTTTAATTTGCTTCAAGTCTGAGAGGGTAAAAGGTACACACACTCTGGGCCGAATTCTCCCCCTCCCATCACTTAGAGGGGGCATAATCGGGTAATATTGGCATTCTTGGGTTCATTGTTTACCCCTTTATGTATCTCTTTTTGGATTGTTTGGGTTGAAGGCGGTCCTTATTAGTTATGGAAGGAGCCAGGGGGATGTTGGGGCTGGGAGGTAGACTCTGAGGCCCTCCTGTAGGGCATAAATTACACTTTTTACATAACAGCGAGTTGTCTCTTAATGAAAAGAAAGTTTGCACATATGGCACTTCACTACATCTGCCCTCCTTTCTACAAAAGAGGTCTAGCTGTAAGATGGTGTTATAATTTTACTTCCCTCAAGGGGCCAGGTTTCTCCCCCTTGAGGAGGATGTTGTGGCCAGGCGGTACTGCAGAAGGACATAATCTGCTTCTTTCTTAGTGTCTGAGGGTCAAATTGGTCCCAATTCTCCAGAATACATCTTAGGAGCTTTTTTGCCTTGGAGGAAACATTTCCCATTGCTTTGGAGAATCCCCATATGGGCCACCAAATGTTAACGGAGGGTCTTTGTTCTTAAAGCTCCCAAGATGGTGGTGGGCCACTCCCAAGATGGCAACAAGCCTTTTGTTCTCTGACCTGGGGTTCTTGGCCTCACGGATTCCAAGGAATGGAACCTTGGGCCATGTGATGACTGTTATCGCTCTATTAGAAGCCATGGGTCATGGAAGAGAACCGTGGAAGAGAACACCAGCGACTAGTGTTCAGCTCGATTAGGACCAACCCAGGCACTTAGCCATGCAGGAACAATGGCGAGCCTTTAGCCCGATTGGGAGCAGTAATGGGCACCTTGCTGAATCAGGAGCACAGTGGACACTCTGTCGGATCTCGGGGGGTAGAATCAGTGACAAGTCTGTGACAGTGGCAAACAGCAGTGGTGAATGGTGAGCGAAAGCTCAGCTTGAGCTTTAACAAACACGGACTAGAAGCGTGTGCAGTTGCAAGATTTAATAGAGTGAAAACAGAGCTTCCATACAATGGGAGGGGACCTAAAGGGGGTTGCCCACATGCTTAAATTTTAAAAAGCTATGTGCATTGATATGAACACTTTAGTATTATGCACAATAGAAAAAAAATTAAAGACAACCCAAATTGCAACAATTATGAAACAATCAAGCCCATTATGATGCCCAGCTTAGTAGTATGTGATGCAGTCATTTAAAATTATAATGCTTAGACATCTGTAACACTTTGGGAAAGTGTTTACAATGCACTAAACAAAAATCTAAATACCTGCTTATAAAGTATGATGTATTTGAATCCCAGCTCTACCATTATCAGCTGTAAGGCATTGGAAATGTTACTTAATCTCTGTGCCTCAGTTTTCCAGTTTGTAAAATAGAAAAAGTAATAATACCTACCTAGTAATGTTGATGTACAGATTAAATAAATCATTGTACATAAAACTGCTTAGAAAACTCGCACATAATAAGTGCTATGTGAATGTTTCTGATTCTTTGTCATTAGAATATTTCCCATCATATCATTATCATAACCTTTATAATAAATAAAAATTAGAATTTAAAAATCTCCTTCTTAGACATTGTTGCTAAAACATATTTCATATTCTTTAATAATAACCCACAGTAGGCCAGTGGTGAAGGGTGGCTCAATCCCAGCACTTTGAAAGGCCAAAGTGGGTGAATCACCTGAGGTCAGGAGTTCGAGAGCAGCCTGGCCTACATGGTGAAACCCTCTCTCTACTAAAAATACAAAAATTAGCCAGACATGGTTGACAGGCACCTATAATCCCAGCTACTCAGGAGTGTGAGGCAGGAGAATCCCTTGAACCCAGGAGGTGGAGGTTGCAGTGAGCCGAGATTGCACCACTGAACTCCAGCCTGGGCAACAGAGTGAGACTCGGTCTCAAAAAAAAAGAAAGAATATCTCACAGTATTCTCAAGAACATTTTAGTTCAATGATACATATTATGCACTTGCTAGGCATCAAGCACCATGTGACCCCTGCCCTAAGGGAGCTTACAGTCAGTTAAAGCAGAAGGAACCACACAATCTCAACAGTCCTGATGGCCTCAGCTTTGCATATCACCCTCCCATCCTAAACTGCAAATGCTATTTCATCATTTAAACATTTTTGGCCACTGTTAATGCACCCTGAAGATTTGTTTTACATTATATTTATATAAAGAGTCCTAAGGTACATAAAGTGTTCCTCTGCTTTGAATAGGCTTCTATTCTTGCTAGATTTGAAGAAGTGTAGTAATTTCAATTTCCTGTCATTATTTAACAATTCCCATTCCATACAGGTATCATTTAGGTGTTAACACAAAAAAGTGGGTTTTTCAAAACATGTTTAAATCTCCATATTTTTAAGCATCTTTTCCTTCTAAATCAACACAAAATCTTCAATTCTGTAAAGACACCATACTACATTCCATTCCTGTCTCTGTATTTCCAATCATTCAACAAATGTTTATTAAGTACGTGTTATGTACCAGGACACACTCAGTGCTAGGCACTGCGGATGAGAAGACAGTTCCTGTCTCAAGATTTGCTCCTTCTAAATGGGGAAGCTCCCATCACAATGTGAGGAATGCGAATAATAATAAGAGTATGTACTGGAACTACGGAGCAAGGAGTTGGAAGCCAAAGGAAAGCAACCTGATCCATTCTGAAAACAGACCTTTCAAAGAATAAGGCATTTGAAGCCAGTCCTAGAGGCCATCTGGTGATAACTAGGCAGAAAAATCCTTCCAGGATAATAATGTAGACTAAGCAAAGGTAAGAAAGCATAAGAGAGCATGATGTATTTAAAAAACACTTAGGTTCAGCTAGGCATGGTGGCTCACGCCTATAATCCCAGCACCTTGGGAGGCTAAGGCAGGTAGATCACTTGAGGCCAGGAGTTTGAGACCAGCCTGGCCAACATGGAGAAACTCCATCTCTACTAAAAAATACAAAAATTAGCTGGGTATGGTGGCGGCCTGTAATCCCAGCTACTCAGGCGGCTGAGGCTCAAGAATTGCTTGAGCCTGGGAGGCAGAGGCTGCAGTGAGCTGAGACTGCGCCACTGCACTCCAGCCTGGGTGACAGAGCGAGACTCTGTCTCAAAAACAAAAACAAAACAAAACAAAACAAAACAAACAAACAAACCACTTAGGTTAAATGGAACAAAACCATGGGTAGAGAGTGTTAAATAAAAGAAGAAGCAAAGATCCCTTACAAACCCTACCGAAGACATTGAGATTTATCTTTCTGGGGAGAGCAAGTCGAAAAGAAACAAACAAACAAACAAACCTGTAGGCCAGGGAATAGAATCTTCAGATTTGCATCATAAAAAATCCATCTGATAAAAACATGAAAGAGGAGAGACTGGCAAAAAGAGTTCAGCCAGGAGGCTTGTGAAGTAGTAAAACAATAAATTAAGGGGGCCTGAACTACGACAGTTACCACAGCAAAGATTGGATAGTGGGTATACTTAAGGCTATACAGAAGACTAAACTTAAAAGAAAAACCCCATGCACAAATACTGCATGGAATATAACAATCCCTTGAATGCACAGAATATCTCACGAGAAAGGAAAAGGCTCCTACACCTCAGGAAAAGTAAAGGTGGGAGGGTCGGGGGAGAGGGAGAGCATCAAGATAAATAGCTAATGCATGCGGGGCTTAATACCTAGGTGATGGGTTGACAGGTGCAGCAAACCACCACGGCACACGTTTACTTATGTAACAAATCTGCACATCCTGCACATGCATCCCAGAACTTAAAATAAAATTAAGTTAAATTTTAAAAATTCAAAAAGAAAAGGTGTTCAACAACAACAACAGCAAGAAAAGTAAAGACTAGAAAAACCTGCCCACAAACACAAGGAGATGACAAGAAAGCTGGTCTATCCTAACATAAGCTCTGATGGAAAAAACCCCTCCCTGATAATTTGAAACAATAGGCCTGCCCTCATCTAAGCTTGTGTTGAAATTTACACTATGTGAGGGTTCTGGAGCATGGAGCCTAAGAAAATAACATAAACATGGAACAGTATGGAATAAGATCTATGGTGAGAAAAAAAAGAGTAACATACAAAACAGTGCAGGTAATAGAGTACCACTAATGTAAAAGGTAATAATAGCCATGTACATATATGTTGCATGTGCACAGACCATCTTACCTAAAAATGTGTCCCAGGCTCAGTCTTTGATCCTCATCTCTCCTCTAGTGATACTCACTCTATTAGTGATCTCACCTGGCCTCAAGGCTTGTTGATCACTTTAAACTGGTTGCTCTCAAATGTATACTTCTGGCCCAGACCTGTCTCCCACATCCCAGCCTTGGATATTCAATAGCCAACTCAAAATCTCTACTTAGACGCATGAGACATCTAAAATCGAAAACTTTTCTTATATCCTCTCAAGCCTGTTCCCCCTCATCCTTCCCTATTTTCACTGACAGTAAATCCATCCTTCCAGCTGCTTGGTTCTAAACCCTTAGAGTCATCCTTGAGTCTGTGCTTGCTCTCACATCCCACATCCAATTCATTAGGAAAGACCGTTGGATCTATCTTCAAGATATGTCTGGAATTCTACTGCATTACACTTTCTCCATGGCACCACCATGGACAAAATCATCATCATAAGAATTCCTGTGTGTTGTAAATTTTGAAACGTCATATTTTCCAGCTGCCTCAACATCCCCATGAATAGCCTGGGAGCATTCCACCCAGGCAACTAGGTGAGCCTATGTGATAAGACTGATGCAAGACATGAGTTCTCCTTCTTGCCCTTCCTGTACTGTGACCAGTGATATTCAAATCCACCAGTGAAGTCACCTTGCAACTTTTCTTATATATTCTACCCTAACCCGGAATTACTAGGCCCAGTGTCCTCATTCTTTCCCTTCTCCCCACTGCTTGGCTGAGCTTATTCCTTTGGTGCCCTTCCTGTGTGACCCTCTTGTGGTGTGTAGTAGTGAGTCTATCTCTCTAGGACCTGTGAGGATAATAAACTATATTTTCCTATGCCTCTATTGTGTCCCATTTTGTGGCCTCCTCAAACTAACCATCTCATGAAAGAATATAAGACAACCTGTATCACTGCACCAACTTCTCATAGGTCTCCCTGCTTCTACCTTTGTTCCCCCCACCACACTCACACACTGTAATTTAAATTTAGAAGCCAGATCATGCCTGTAATTCCAGCATTTTGGGAGGCTGAGGCAGGTGGATCACCTGAGGTCAGGAGTTCGAGACCAGCCTCAACTTGGAGAAACCCCGTCTCTACTAAAAATACAAAATGAGTTGGGCGTGGTAGTGTATGCCTGTAATCCCAGCTACTCAGGAGGCTGAGGCAGGAGAATTGCTTGAACCTGGGAGGCGGAGGTTGCAATGAGCCAAGATCACACCATTGCACTCCAGCCTGGGCAATAAGAGCGAAACTCCATCTCAAAAATAAATAAATAAATAAATATAAATTTAGAAACCAGAGTGAGCCTTTAAAAATAGAAGATCATGGCTGGGAGCAGTGGCTCACACCTGTAATCTCAGCACTTTGGGAGGCTGAGGCAAGCAGATCACTTGAGGTCAGGAGTTTGAGACAAGCCTGGCCAACATGGTGAAACCCTGTCTCTACTAAAAATACAAAAATTAGCTGGGCATGGTGATGTATGCCTGTAATCCCAGCTACTTGGGAGGCTGAGGCAGGAGAATCGCTTGAACCCAGGAGGCAGAGGTTGCAGTGAGCCAAGATCATGCCACTGCACTCCAGCCTGGGTGATACAGAAGACACCATCTCCAAAATATATATATATATATTTGGCTCAAATTCCTGCAATGGCTTCCAGCATCACCCAAAGTAAGAGCCAAAGTCCTCCCAATGGCTTACAAGAGTTTGCGTGATCTGTGTTCCCGTACCTCTAGATATTTCACTACTTCCCATTCCTGCCCTCCACTCCAGCCCATTAGGCTCCTTGCTATTTTGTGAGCATGCCAGGCATGTTCCTTCCTTTTACCCCTTGGTCGAGCTGTTCCCTTGGCCTGGAACATGCATTCCCAGTTATCCACTTGCTAATGACTTGCCTTTTAAAGTCTTTGATCAAGTCTCATCAAGTCGAGGAGACTTACCATGAGGATATCATGTATTAAGGCAGTTGGTCCCTGGCCCCAGCACTCTTATTCTTCTAACACTGCTTTACTTGTCCCATTCACCTATCACTCAGTCAATCATATTATACAATTTACTTATTGGTTGTGTTTGTTATTTATTTTCTGCTCCCTCTCCCAGTATATATATACATACACACACTCCCCTAGAAGGTAAACTTTCTGGAAACAGGAATTTTTGTCTATTTTGTTCATTGATGTATCCCAACTTCCTAGAACAAGGCCTGGAACATAGACACTCAGCATTTGTTAAATAAATGAAGAAAAGAATATGAAACTGCCAACAGCAGTTCCATCTGGGAGGGTAAATTGTGTGTACAGAGATGGAAAGAAACCTCTTTCACATTGCAACTTACATTAACTATTCAAAAGAATCAATTAAAAAAATCAAAATATCTAAAACACACACACAAAAAATGTAGTCCTAGGTTGGTGATACTTCCTTGAAATCTAGTATAAGTAAACAAAACCACTCTTATGGATGACTTGATCTGGATCTCACGGTCTTCCCATTGCTAAAAGCCTGCTGAAGATGAGCTCGCAATCCAGCATTACAGAACACAAAACCAAAAGTCTGCCATAAGTAAAATATATGGTTAAATAGTCCCCATGAACTTCAGATAACATATAATCACACAGAAACCACTATATATGACTATAGATATTTTCGAAAGAATTGAGCTATAAGAAGAAAATAAGACACTGAAAAAATATTTTAAAGGTTAAAAATGGAAACTTTCAGAAATGTAAAATGCTGTTATCTAAATTTTAAGCACTCAATGACAGGTTAAACAGCAGATTTGACACTCTTTCCAGATACTCTGTAAACACATCTGAGGAACTAATCAACAAGGCAGCATAAAGTGACAAATATGTAGAAAATGTGAACATTCCAAAAGTAGAAAACAGAAAACATGAAAAAGAAAAATTTTTCAAGTAGATAATTGTTGAGAATTGTACAAAATTAGTGAAATCCAATAATTCAGATTTTAAAAGTATAAAAATTTCTGAGCAAGATAAGCAAAAATAAATTCATATCTAGATATATCATAGTTACACTGTAGAACACCAGTTAAAAAGAAATTTTAAAAGCAAACAATGAGTAAATATAAATTAGTAACAAAGGAATAACAAATCAATAGCAGATTTCTTATTAACAATAACAGAAGATAGAAGGCTACTGAACAACATCTTCAAAAAACCAAAAAACAAAAGTCAAAAAACAAAAAACCACTTACATCCAACTCTCACTCAAAAATTAGGGTGAGGCCAGGAGCCATAGCTCACACCTGTAATCCCAGCACTTTAGGAGACCAAGGCAGGAGAATCACTTGAGCCCAGAAATTAAAGATTGTCCTGGGCTACATGGCAAGACTCCATCTCTACAAAAAAAGTTTACAAAAAAGAATTATCTGAGCAGAGTGGTGCTCACCTGTAGTCCCAGTTACTTGCGAGACTGAAGTGGGAGGATCATTTGAGCCTGAGAGGTTGAAGCTGCAGTGAACTAAGATTGCACCACTACACTCCAGCCTGGGTGACAGAGCGCAACTCTACCTCAAAAAAAAAAAAAAAAAAAAAAAAAAAAAAAAAAAAAAAAAAAAAAAAAAGATTTCTTTGGAAAAGTGAAGACAAAAGTATTTAGCTAATAGATCTTTAAAGAAAACATTAATAGTGGATATCTTAGGAAAGAAGGAACTGGAAAACAAAATAAATTAAATGTAAAAGGAAATGATGAGTACAGAAATTAATAAATATCTAATGAAAACTTTGTCTAATACAATAATAATAAGTAATGAGAATTATAAAACTAAGATGGAATTAATCAACTGGACAATAATAATATATAAATTTGTGGTGGACAGTAATTGAAGTTAAAACATTCCTAGAACCTTGTATTGCTTCACAGGAAGGTATGTAGAGATATTGATAAACATGATTTTATTAAGTTAATAAATGATAAAATATGAACTACTGAAAAATGGAAATAGGATTCTGATTAATGAAATTTACAAACTTCTCAGAGGAAAAAAAAGACAAGAAAGGAACAAAATAAAGTAGAATAGAAAAAGGAACAATGTGGTTTTTAACATTTCTAGCTGAAATTTGTATTGTACAAAAAAATTTTAACTGTATTCTTTTATTTTTTAGTTTTAGATTCGGGGGGTACATGTGCAGGTTTGTTACATGGATTTATTGCATGATGTTGAGGTTTGAGCTTCTAATGATCTCATCCCCCAAGTAGTGAACGTAGTTTTTTATCCCATGAAGTAGTTTTTTATCCCATGCACCTCTCCCAACTCTCCCCACTTTTGTATCCATATGTACCCAATGTTTAGCTCCTACTTATAAGTGATAACATGCAGTATTTGGTTTTCTGTTTCTGCATTAATTTGCCTAGGATAATGACCTCCAACTGCATCCATGTTGCTGCAAAGGACATGCTTTCATCCTTTTATATGGTGGCTGTGTGCTGTTCCACAGTATATATGTACCATGTTTTCTTTATCCAAACCACCGTTGAAGAGAACCTGTCTTTGTTGTGGTAAATGGTGCTGCAATAAACATACAAGTGCAAATTTCTTTTTGGTAGAACAATTTTATTTTCCTTTGGGTATACACCCAGTAATGCGATTGCTGGGTTAAATGGTAATTCCATTTTTAGTTCTTTGAGTAATCTCCAAACTGCTTTCCACAAGGGCTAAACTAATTTGCATTCCTACCAACAGTGTATAAGGTTTCCCTTTTCTCTGTAACCTCAACAGCATCTGCTATTTTTTGACTTTTAATAATAGCCATTCTGACTGGTATGAGATGGTATCTCATTGAGGTTTTGATTTGCATTTCTCTACTGATTAGTGATGTTGAGCATTTTTTCATATGTTTGTTGGTTACTTATATGTCTTCTTTTGAGAGATGTCTGTTCTTGTCCTTTGCCTACTTTTTAATGGGTTTTTTTGACTTTTCCTTGTTTATTTGTTTAAGTTCCCTACAGATTCTGGATATTAGTCCTTTGTCAAATCTATAGTTTGCAAATATTTTCTCCTGTTCTATAGGTTGTCTCTTTACTCTGTTGATAGTTTCTTCTGCTGTCAGTAGCTCTTTAGTTTAATTAGGTCCCAATTGTCAATTTTTCATTTTGTTGCATTGGCTTTTGAAGACTTAGTCATAAACTCTTTGCCTAGGCCAATGTCTGGAAGAGTATCTCCTAGGTTGTCTTCTAGGATTTTTTATAGCTTGAGGTCTTACATTTAAGACTTTAATCCATCCTAACTTTTGTATATGGTGAGAGGTAGGGGCACAATTTTATTGTTCTGCATACAGTTAGGCAGTAATATTATATTTTATCAATTCTAACATGATTATTTTTAGAGAGAATAGTATAATGAATTCACGTGTAGTATTTTCCAGCTTCAACAATGATCACATTTTGCCATCTTTGTATCATCTAATTCCTGTCACCTTTTTAAAAAAAATTTGTGAAATTGTTTTAAGGCAAACACAGGCATCATATTATGTTATTTATTGATACTTCAGAATGTAACACCAACAATGCTAACAAAGGGACTTTTCAAAACAAACCACAACATCATTATCTGAAATAGCAAAATTAACAAAAATCCTTCAAATTTGTAAATATTCAATCTGTGTTAAATTCTCCCTAAATATCTCAAAACGTTTTTCATGCCAGGTGTGGTGATGCCTCCCAGCTATTTGGGAGGCTGAGGCAGGAGGATGGCTTGAGCCCAGGAGTTCAAGGCTGTAGCGAGCTAGGATCACACCAATGCACTCCAGCCTGGGTGACAGAGTGAGACACTTCCTCTAAAATAAATAAATAAATATTCTGCCTGACTGTCTGGGGGCTTAAAAAATAAAAAATAAAAAATAAATAAATAAATAAATAAATAAATAAATAAATAAATCTTAAATATAAAACCTTAAAACTATTTTTTAAAAATCCTTGAAGTAAACCTATAAAATACCATTCTGGACATAGGCCCTGGCAAACATTTCATGGTGAAAATGCCAAAAGCAATTGCAACAAAAACAAAATTTGACAAATGTTACCTAATTAAACTAAAGAGCCTTTGTATGGGAAAAGAAACTATTAACAAAGTAAACAGACAACCCACAGAATGGGAGAAAATATTTGCAAACTTGCATCTGCTACAGGTCTAATATCCAGAATCTGTAAGAGACTTAGTCAAATTAACAAGCCAAAAACAAACCATACCATCATTAAAACAAGTAGCTGGTATTAAAAGTGTGTACCACCACACCCAGTATAAAAAATGTTTTGAGACATTTAGGGAAAATTGAACACAGACTGGGTATTAAAAATATTGAAGCATTTTTGTTAATTTTGCTATTTGAAGTAATGATGTTGTAGTCTGTTTTTTGTTTGTTAATTTGCTTAACCCCATTAAAAAGTGGGCAAACGACATGAATAGACGCTTTTCAAAAGAAGACCTACAGGTGAACAACAAGCATATGAAAAAATGTTCAACATTACTAATCATTAGAGAAATGGAAATCAAAACCACAATGAGATACCATCTCACACTAGTCAGAATGGCAATTACTAAAAATTCAAAAAAAAATAACAGATGCTGGCAGGGTTGCAGAGAAAAGGGAAAGTTTATGCAGTGCTGGTGGGAATGTAAATTCATTCAGCCAGTGTGGAAAGCAGTTTAGCAATTTCTCAAAGACATTAAAACAGAACTGTCATTCAACCCAGCAATTATTGAGTATATACCCAAAGGAATATAAATTGTTCTGCCACAAATACACATGCACTTGTATGTTCATTGCAACACTATCCACAACAGCAAAGACATGGAATCGACCTACATGCCCATCATTTGTAGACTGGATTAAGAAAATGTGGTACATATACACCATGGAA
The DNA here is from genome assembly GCF_000951045.1 of Mandrillus leucophaeus. NCBI lineage: Eukaryota > Metazoa > Chordata > Mammalia > Primates > Cercopithecidae > Mandrillus > Mandrillus leucophaeus. Next base: position 3,873,585 of record NW_012102432.1, on the reverse strand, counting down.
TACCATGCAGCCATAAAAAAGAACGAGATCATGTCCTTGGCAGGAACATGGATGCAGCTGGAGGCCATCATCCTAAGCAAACTAACACAAGATCAGAAAACCAAAAATCACATGTTCTCACTTATAATTGGGAGCTAAACATTGAGTACACATGAATACGAAAAAAGGGAACAATACACACTGGACCTACTTGAAGGTCAAGGGTGGGAGGAGGGTGAGGATCAAAAAGCTACCTATTGGGTAATACGCTTACCTGGGTGATGAAATAATCTGTAAACCAAACCCTGGTGACACACAATTTGCCTGTATAACAAACCTGAACATGTACCCCTGTACCTAAAATAAAGTTTAAAAATAAATAAATTAATTAAATTAAAATTTTCATACACATGGTTCATTCAAATCAGGTTTTTTAAAAATTCATGCATTGCATTCTATTGATGGTTTATATCTCTTTATACCCATCACTGTTCCCTCAACTCTCTTCATTGTTTTTATTTTGTATTTTGTGTTCATTTTATGGTTCATTGTATTGCCATTTATTTGTTGGAGAAATGTATAGAATTTTTCATTTTTTGGATTCAGCTGGTTGCCTTCATGTGGTATTGGTTAGCATGTTACTCTATCTCCTGTGTATCCTGTCAATTCTCATTAGATTTAAAGGTTTAATCAGATTTAGATGAAGTGTTTTCTTTTTCTTCCTTTTTTTTTGAGGAGCACTTAATAGATGATATTGTGTATTTCCTAACTAATCTCATCAAAATGCATATAATATCTGATTGTCCCATTATTAAAGAAGTGAAGGTTGATCAATAGGTTCAGGTGAGTCAGTCTGATTCATCCCTTATAAAGTGTCCAGTCGACTGTACACATGAGATTGTTAGTAGCCACTGATGACCATTGCCTAGATCCATTATTCTAATAGAGCTGTAAAACAATGCTTTGAAAGTTATACCGTTTCCCCAACATTTATTAGTTGAAGTTTTTCCATAAGGAATTTTCTCTCATCAACTATTTGCTTACCCTGAAACAGAGGTAACCTACAAAAGAGTATACCTGCTTAATTCTTTTCATGTATCTGTGTTAAAAATACTAATTTGGTCTCCTAGCAAGTTCAAAAACATGATAAATAAAATGTCACTTTCAATTTCATATTAATTTATAGATTTATATATAAGAATTATATAAATTCATTGAAGACTTTTTTTTAACTCTCAATTAGTCCCATTTCTGACCATTTGCTCTTGTGTGCTTTTAACATTACCCCAGTAGTATTTGAGCACTTCCCTGCTATCTCACATAAATAGATATCCTAGGCTTATCTTGTTTCTTGCTCCATATTTGGAGTCAGCAATTTCTCAAAAGAGTGCTGGTTCCTTTTACAAGAAAATGGTATTTAGGGAACACAATCTCAACACTAGAGGCACTCATTGCTACTGGGTTGTCATTGCCTTTAGAGCTTTCAGTTGACAGAAATACAGTTGCTAGAAATACAGAGTTTTTTGTTGTTGTTGTTTTGTTTTGTTTTTCCTTTTTGAGATAGAGTCTTGCTCTGTCACCCAGCCTGGAGTGCAGTGGCGCGATCTCCTCTCACTGCAAGTTCTGCCTCCCAGATTCACACCACTCTCCTGCCTCAGCCTCCCAAGTAGCTGGGACTACAGGCACCTGACACCACACGCAGCTAGTTTTTTGTATTTTTAGGAGAGACCGGGTTTCACTGTGTTAGCCAGGATGGTCTTGATCGCCTGACCTCGTGATCTGCCCACCTCAGCCTCCCAAAGTGCTGGGATTATAGGCATGAGCCACAGCACCCAGCCCAAAACTTTTAGAAATAGAAAGCTGAGGCTGGATGTGGTGGCTCATGCCTGTATTCCCAGTGATTCAGGAGGCTGAGGCAGGAGGATCACTTGAGGCCAGGAGTTCAAGACCAGCCTGGGCAACAAAGCAAGACATAATCTCTTTAAAAAAATAAAAATCGATTCCATATTGATATTCACAATTATATGAGTTTTACTTAAATTCTGGTTTTTTATTATACTTTAAGTTCTAGGGTACATGTGCACAATGTGCAGTTTTGTTACATATGTATACATGTGCCATGTTGGTTTGCTGCACCCATTAACTCATCATTTACATTAGGTATTTCTCCTAATGCTATCCTTCCCCTCTTCCCCCACCCCACAACAGGCCCTGGTGTGTGATGTGTCCCACCCTGTGTCCAGCTGTTCTCATTGTTCAATTCCCATCTATGAGTGAGAACATGTGGTGTTTGATTTTCTGTCCTTGCAATAGTTTGCTAAGAATGATGGTTTCCAGCTTCATCCATGTCCCTACAAAGGGCATGAACTCATCTTTTTTATGGCTGCATAGTATTCCATGGTGTATATATGCCACATTTTCTTAATCCAGTCGGTTATTAATGGACATTGGAATTGGTTCCAAGTTTTTGCTATTGTGAATAGTGCTGCAATAAACATAAGTGTGCATGTGTCTTTATAGTAGCATGATTTATAATCCTTTGAGTATATACCCAATAATGGGATTGCTGGGTCAGATGATATTTCTAGTTCTAGATCCTTGAGGAATCACCACACTGTCTTCCACAATGGTTGAACTAGTTTACATTCCCACCAAAAGTGTGAAAGCGTTACTATTTCTCCACATGCTCTCCAGCACCTGTTGTTTCCTGACTTTTTAATGTTCACCATTCTAAATGGTGTGAGATGGTATCTCATTGTGGTTTTGATTTTCATTTCTCTGATGACCAGTGATGACGAGCACTTTTTCATGTCTCTGTTGGCTGCATAAATGCTTTCTTTTGAAAAGTGTCCATTCATATCTTTTGCCCACTTTTTGATGGGGTTGTTTGATTTTTTCTTGTAAATTTGTTTAAGTTCTTTGTAGATTCTGGATATTAGCCCTTTGTCAGATGGGTAGATTGCAAAGATTTTCTCCCATTCTGTAGGTTGCCTGTTCACTCTGATGGCAGTTTCTTTTGCTGTGCAGAATCTCTTTAATTTAATTAGATCTCATTTGTATACTTTGGCTTTTGTTGCCATTGCTTTTGGTGTTTTAGTCATGAAGCCCTTGCCCATGCCTATGTCCTGAATGCTATTGCCTAGGTTTTCTTCTAGGGTTTTTATGGTTTTAGGTCTAACATTTAAGTCTCTAATCCATCTTGAATTAATTTTCGTATAAGGCATTAGGAAGTGATCCAGTTTCAGCTTTCTACATATGGCTAGCCAGTTTTCCCAGCACCATTTATTAAATGGGGAATCCTTTCTCCATTTCTTTTTTTTGTGAGATTTGTCAAAGATCATATGGTTGTAGATGTATGGTGTTATTTCTGAGGTCTCTGTTTTGTTCCATTGGTTTATATCTCTGTTTTGGTACCAGTACCATGCTGTTTTGGTTACTGTAGCCTAATAGTATAGTTTAACTCAGGGAGTGTGATGCCTCCAGCTTTGTTCTTTTTGCTTAGGATTGTCTTGGCAGTGTGGGCTCTTTTTTGGTTCCATGTGAACTTTAAAGAAGTCTTCTCCAATTCTGTGAAGAAAGTCATTGGTAGCTTGATGGGGATGGCATTGAATCTATAAATTACCCTGGGCAGTATGGCCACTTTCACGATATTGATTCTTCCCATCCATGATCATGGAATGTTCATTTGTTCGTGTCTTCTTTTATTTCGTTAAGCAGTGATTTGCAGTTCTCCTTGAAGAGGTCCTTCACATCCCTTGTAAGTTGGATTCCTAGGTATTTTATTCTCTTTGTAGCAATTGTGAATGGGAGTTCACACATGACTTGGCTTTCTGTTTGTCTATTATTGGGGTAGAGGAATGC
>NW_012102432.1:3866251-3867401 GCF_000951045.1 Mandrillus leucophaeus | reverse complement strand
GCTTTAAATGTGTCCCAGAGATTCTGGTACATTGTGTCTTTGTTCTCATTGGTTTCAAAGAACATCTTTATTTCTGCCTTCATTTCGTTATTTACCCAGTAGTCATTCAAGAGCAGGTTGTTCAGTTTCCATGTACTTGTGCGGTTCTGAGTGAGTTTCTTAATCCTGAGTTCTAATTTGATTGCACTGTGGTCTGAGAGACTGTTTGTTGTGATTTCTGTTCCTTTACATTTGATGAGGAGTGCTTTACTTCCAACTATGTGGTCAATTGTCGAATAAGTGTGATATGGTGCTGAGAAGAGTGTATATTCTGTTGATTTGGGGTGGAGAGTTCTGTAGATGTCTATTAGGTCTGCTTGGTACAGAGCTGAGTTCAAGTCCTGGATATGGTTGTTAACCTTCTATCCTGTTGATCTCTCTAATATTGACAGTGGGGTGTTAAAGTCTCCCATTATTATTGTGTGGGAGTCTAGGTCTCTTTGTAGGTCTCTAAGGACTTGCTTTATGAATCTGGCTGCCCCTGTATTGGGGGCATATATATTTAGGATAGTTAGTTCTTCCTGTTGAATTGATCCATTTACCATTATGTAATGCCTTTGTCTCTTTTGATCTTTGTTGGTTTAAAGTCTGTTTTATCAGGGACTACGGCTGCAACCCCTGCTTTACTTTACTTTCTATGTGTTTGGTAGACCTTCCTCTATCCCTTTATTTTGAGCCTATGTGTGTCTCTGCACGTGAGCTGGGTCTCCTGAATACAGCACAGTGATGCATCTTGACTCTTTATTTAATTTGCCAGTCTGTGTCTTTAATTGGGGCATTTAACCCATTTACTTTTTTTTTTTATTATACTTTAAGTTGTAGGGTACATGTGCATAACGTGCAGGTTTGTTACATATGTATCCTTGTGCCATGTTGGTGTGCTGCACCCATCAACTCGTCAAACCCACAGCCAATATCATACTGAATGGGCAAAAACTGGAAAAATTCCCTTTGAAAACTGGCACAAGACAGGGATGCCCTCCCTCACCACTCCTATTCAACATAGTGTTGGAAGTTCTGGCTAGGGCAATTAGGCAAGAGAAAGAAATCAAGGGTATTCAGTTAGGAAAAGAAGAAGTCAAATTGTCCCTGTTTGCAGATGACATGATTA
>NW_012102432.1:3823123-3865501 GCF_000951045.1 Mandrillus leucophaeus | reverse complement strand
TGCCCGTTAGTTGATGCAGTTTCTTCCTAGCATCAGTGGTCTTTACAATTTGGCATGTTTTTGCGGTGGCTGGTACCGGTTTTTCCTTTCCATGTTTAGTGCTTCCTTCAGGAGCTCTTGTAAGGCAGGCCTGGTGGTGACAAAATCTCTCAGCATTTGCTTGTATGTAAAGGATTTTATTTCTCCTTCACTTATGAAGCTTAGTTCGGCTGGATATGAAATTCTGGGTTGAAAAATCTTTTGTTTAAGAATGTTGAATATTGGCCCCCACTGTCTTCTGGCCTGTAGAGTTTCTGCAGAGAGATCCACTGTTAGTCTGATGGGCTTCCCCTTGTGGGTAATCTGACATTTCTCTCTGGCTGCACTTAATATTTCTTCCTTCATTTCAACCTTGGTGAATCTGATGATTATGTCTTGGAGTTGCTCTTCTCGAGGAGTATCTTTCCGGTGTTCTCTGTATTTCCTGAATTTGAATGTTGGCCTACCTTCCTAGGTTGGGGAAGTTCTCCTGGATAATATCCTGAAGAGTGTTTTCCAACTTGGTTCCATTCTCCCCATCACTTTCAGGTACACCAATCAAACGTAGATTTGGTCTTTTCACATAATCCCATATTTCTTGGAGACTTTGTGTGTTTCTTTTTACTCTTTTTTCTCTAAACTTCTCTTCTTGCTTTATTTCATTAATTTGATCTTCAGTCACTGATACCCTTTCTTCCACTTGATCGAATCGGCTACTGAAGCTTGTGCATGTGTCATGTAGTTCTCATGCTATGGTTTTCAGCTCCATCAGGTCATTTAGGACCCTCTCTACACGGTTTATTCTAGTTAGCCATTCATCTAATCTTTTTTCAAAGTTTTTAGCTTCCTTGTGATGGGTTCGAACATCCTCCTTTAGCTTGGAGAAGTTTGTTATTGCCGACCTTCTGAAGCCTACTTCTCTCAACTCGTCAAAGTCATTCTCTGTTCAGCTTTGTACTGTTGCTGGCGAGGAGCTGAGATCCTTTGGAGGAGGAGAGGCACTCTGGTTTTTAGAATTTTTAGCTTTTCTGCTCTGGTTTCTCCCCATCTTTGTGATTTTATCTACCTTTGGTCTTTGATGATGGTGACCTACAGATGGGGTTTTGGTGTGGATATCCTTTTTGTTGATGTTGATGCTATTCCTTTCTGTTTGTTAGTTTTCCTTCTAACAGTCAGGTCTCTCAGCTGCAGGTCTGTTGGAGTTTGCTGGAGGTCCACTCCAGACCCTGTTTGCCTGTGTATCACCAGTGGAGGCTGCAGAACAGCAAATATTGCTGCCTGATCCTTCCTCTGGATGCTTTGTCTCAGAGGGGCACCCAGCTGTATGAGGTGTCAGTCGGCTCCTACTGGGAGGTGTCTCCCATTTAGGCTACATGGGGGTCAGAGACCTACCTAAGGAGGTAGTCTGTCTGTTCTCAGAGCTCAAACACCATGTTGGGAGAACCACTGCTCTCTTCAAAGCTGTCAACAGGGACGTTTAAGTCTGCAAAAGTTTCTGCTGCCTTTTGTTCAGCTATGCCCTGCCTCCAGAGGTGGAGTCTACAGAGGCAGGCAGGCCTTATTGAGCTGTGGTGGGTTCCACCCAGTTTGAGCTTCCCAGCTGCTTTGTTTACCTACTCAAGTCTCAGCTATGGCAGACACCCCTCTCCCAGCCAGGCTGTCACCTCACAGTTCAATCTTGGACTGCTGTGCTAGCAGTGAGTAAGGCTCCATGGGCATGGGATCCACTAAGCCAGGCGCAGGGTATAATCTCCTGGTGTGCATTTTGCTAAGACCATTAGAAAAGTGCAGTATTAAGGCTAGAGTGTCCCAGTTTTCCCGGTTTGGTCTCTCATGGCTTTCCTTTGCTAGGAAAGGGAAATCCCCCGACCCCTTGCGCTTCCTGGGTGAGGTGACACCCCGCCCTGCTTCAGCTGGCCCTCCATGGGCTGCACCCACTGTCCAACAAGTCCCAATGAGATGAACCAGATACCTCAGTTGGAAATGCAGAAATCACCCGTCTTCTGTATTGATCACACTGGGAGTTACAGACCGGAGCTGTTCCTACTTGGCCATCTTGGACTTAAATTCTTTTATTTTATGTTTGTATTTAATTTATCTTATACTATAAATCTTAGGTCCTAATGACATTCACATAATTACTACTAATTTTGTATATATTCACATTTCTACTTTAAAAATAATAATACCTCAAATAAGTCTAAAATATAGACTAATGTATTATTGCTAAAAATAAAACCACTGAATGTAGCAAAAGCTTTTTTTGGTGGATCTTTTTTCCCTGGGGATATAGCTCCTTCAAAATGTAGAGTTAAGCCAGGCACAGTGGTTCATGCCTGTAATCCCAGCACTTTGGGAGACCAAGGTAGGTGGATCACTTGAGGTCAGGAGTTCAAGCCCAGCCTGATCAATATGGTCAAACCCTGTTTCTACCAAAAATACAAAAATTAGCTGGGTGTGATGGCACACTCCTGTAATCCCAGCTATTCAGGAGGCTGAGGCACAAGAATCACTTGAACCTGGGAAGCAGAGGTTGCAGTAAGCCATGATTGTGCCACTGCACTCCAGCCTGGGAGACAGAGCAAAACTCTTGTCTCAGAAACAAACAAACAAAATGCAGAGTTAAAATACTATGCTTTAAAGTCACTTTAGATAAGTCCTCTGTGTGCTCATGCCACCAACTTCCTATCGGTTAGGTAAGTGTGTTTCCATTTGTTGTTAATTTGGGTGGTATGCCTTGTTTGAGTTTTTATTTAATTTTTTAATGTAAGACATTACATGGTTCCATAGTGAAACTGGTAAATAGGGTATATTTAGAAAAGTCTAGTGTTGGTCTATGACTTCCCCATATTTCTTTCTGCCCCCATAGGTAACTATTTTTATTAGCTTTCAGGTTCTACCCTCTCATTGTTTGTTTTTTAATATATAAGCAAATATTATATATTTTTTTCTTTTCCTTACCCAAGTAAAGTATATAATGCACACTCTTTTGCACTTAGCTCTTTTCACACATATGTATGTGTGTGAGAGAGAGAAAACTTCTACATTATTTTCTTACAGTTTTTTTTGTTTTGTTTTGTTTTGAGATAGAGCCTTGCTCTATCGCCCAGGCTACAGTGCAGTGGTGCAATCTCAGCTCACTGCAACCTCCGCCTCCTGAGGCAGCTCTCCCTGCCTCAGCCTCCCAAGTAGCTGGGATTACAGGTATGCACCACCATGCCAGGCTAATTTTTGTATTTTTAGTAGAGAAGGGGTTTTGCCATGTTGGCCAGGCTGGTCTCAAATTCCTGATCTCAGGAGATCCACCTGCTTCACCCTCCCAAAGTGCTGGGATTACAGGTGTGAGCCACCACACCCAGCCATTTGCTAATAGTTTTATTATATTTTACTAGATAGATGCACCATTGTTTATCAACAAGAACACTGTTGATGGGCATTTGGTTTGCCTACAGTATTTTACTATTACAAATAGCACTGCAATTAATAGCCTATCAGTAATTTTGTATTTTTGCAAGTATATCTGTACAAGTCCATTTTCATACTGCTATGAAGAACTTTACAAGACTGGGTAATTTATAAAGGAAAGAGATTTAATTGACTCACAGTTCTGCATGGCTGGGGAGGCCTCAGGAAACTTAACAATCATGGCAGAAGGCCAAAGGGAAGCAGGGACCTTCATCGTGTGGTAGCAGGAGAGAGAAAAGTGAGGAGTGAAAGGGTAAGAGCTCCTTATAAAACCATCAGATCTCCTGAGAACTCACTCATTATCACAAGAACAGCATGGGAGAAACTGCTCCCATGATCCAATCACCTCCCACTAGGTCTCTTCCTAGATACATGGGTTTTATGGGAATTGCAATTCAAGATGAGATTTGGGTGGGAACACAGCCAAGCCATATCAGTATCTTTACACTAAATTCCTATAGATGGGATATCTGAGTCAAAGAGTAAATCAATACGGAATTTTGCTTGAAATCACCAAATTCTCCTCTATAAAGATTGTGTCTGTTTGTATTCTTGCCAGGAATATATGGCACTACCTGTTCCCCATAGCTTCCCTAACAGATGCATTGTCAAACTTCTGATATTATGCCAAAATAATTACTTTAAAAAATAGTAAATTTGTGGCAGGGCGTGGTAGGTCACACCCCTCTGGGACGAAGTTTCCAGAGGAAGGAGCAGGCAGCAATCTTTGCTGTTCTGCAACCTCCACTGGTGAAACCCAGGCAAAAAGGATCTGGCGTGGACCCCCAGCAAACTCCAGCAGACCTGCAGCAGAGAGGCCTGACTGTTAGAAGGAAAACTAACAAACAGAAAAAAATAGCATCAACATCAACAAAAATAATGACCATGCAAAAATTCCATCCCAAAAGTCACCAACAGCAAAGACTAAAGGTAAATAAATCCACAAAGATAAGGAAAAAATAGTGCAAAAAGGCTGAAAATTCCAAAAACCAGAATGCCTCTTCTCCAAAGTATCAGACTCCTCACCAGTGAGGGAATAAAACTGGATGGAGAATGAGTTTGATGAATTGACAGAAGTAGGCTTCAGAAGGTAGACAATAACAAACTATTCCAAGCTAAAGGAGCATGTTCTAACCCAATGCAGTGAAGCTAAGAACCTTGATAAAAGGTTAGAGGAACTGCTAACTAGAAAAACCAGTTTAGAGAAGAACATAGATGACCTAACAGAGCTGAAAAACACAGCCTGAGAACTTTGTGAAGCATACACAAGTATCAATAGCTGAAACAATCAAGCAGAAGAAAGGATATCAGAGATTGAAGATCAACTGAATGAAATAAAGTGTGAAGACAAGATTAGAGAAAAAAAGAATGAAACGGAATGAACAAAGCCTCCAAGAAATATGGGATTATGTAAAAAGACCAAACCTACGTTTGACTGGTGTACCTGAAAGTGATGGCGAGAATGGAACCAAGTTGGAAAACACACTACAGGATATTATCCAGGAGAACTTCCCCAACCTAGCAAGACAGGTTGACATTCAAATTCAGGAAATACAAAGAACCCCACAAAGATACTCCTCGAGAAAAGCAATCGTGTCTACTTAATTACTCTCAGGGGCCCCCAAAAGCCTTATAGTCAATAAGTTATAGTCAATGAGTTATTGAGTGAATTGCAGGCCAAAGAGAATGGGAGAATAAGGCAATGGCAGACTGGCAGGGCTATATTTTGGCTGGTGGGTTTTGATATTTCTTCAGATCAGATCACATGAGTGGGCAGCAATTTTGCTACGTTAAGACTGACCCAGCACAATGTAGTACATTGGTGCAAAAGTAATCACAGCTTTTGCCAATTACTGCAGTTACTTTTGCACTGACCTAATAATTTCATGAGTAGAAAATGATTACAATATTTCTAAACAGCAGAGCATGAGAAGTAAGTCAGCACTCTCAAGTCCCTTGAAGCTTTGCTTGAATAAGTTTTAAAACTTTTTTTTTTCAGATGTTTACCTGTTACTCCTTAATTCTAATTAACATTTGATTGCCATGAACACAATGTTTTGGTTAGCCAGGAAGTATCTCCTTCCAGGACATTGATATTTGTATTCTATTAACCCGTCTTTTAAATAGAAAAAGGTTCTTTGATGTATTCCCAAACTTCATCTCTTCATGTTTCATTACAGAAATCATTTTCAATTCTACCTCCTGTAAGGAGAAATTTGGGTCCTTAGTTTCTATAATTTTTTTGGTTCTTGGTGTCTGCACTATTTCAATTCCAATTTCAGTTTTTTGGTTTTTGTTTTTGGTTTTGAGACAGAGTCTCGCTCTGTCACCCAGGCTGGAGTGCAGTGGTGTGATCTCCACTCACTGCAAGCTCCACCCGCCGGGTTCATGCCATTCTCCTGCCCAGCCTCCCGAGTAGCTGGGACTACAGGTGCCCGCCACCACACCTAGTTAAGTTTTTTGCATTTTTAGTAGAGATGGGTTTCACTCTGTTCGCCTGCCTCCATCTCCTGACTTCATGATCTGCCTGCCTCGGCCTCCCAAAGTGCTGGGATTACAGGTGTGAGCCACTGTGCCCAGCCCCAATTTCAGTTTTAATTTAATGAATTTATTGTCATAACAAAGTATGTGAATTTTGTCAAAGTCAATATGATGAGTTTCGGTGTCTAACCTTTCAGTTTTGTCAATGGTAACAGAGTCTTTATTCTCTACAGTCTCTATTTCCAATTCAGATTTGGGGATAGGCTGCCACATAGTGCAAAACCACTTTATTGCTTTTTTCTTTCTCCAAAGGATGACAGGATTTTTGGTTGAAATTCTTTTGTGTCACAAGTTATACCACTTCAATGATTGAACAACTAGCTTCGTTAACATTTTCTTTATGGTGTTTTGTCACTCAAAAAGGAAATATTTTCTCATTCATTTTCTTGCATCATTTTCATTAAGTTGGTCTCTTACATTTCTTGGAGTCCCATGTTTCATTTGAGGATCATGGAATTGATATTTGATCTGCCACGTGTTTTCCATATTTGAAAGCAATAAGAAAATCAGTACTTCTGTAAAAGGGAGTTTTGTTCTAGCTCAGTTAACACTTTAAAGGAGGTAGTGCTGGTATATCTGCTTTAGGGCCTGGCACTAGCTGACGTTCAACAGGGTAAAGGGTCAGCACACTAGTAGAACTTAAGTGGAGCTTAGTATGATTATAATTAGCTCAACCATTTGATTTAAAATATAATCTTGCCAAGCAGGGTAAAATTTGTTTATTAATAGGTTGTAATGAGTTGACTCATCCTTTCCCTCCTTCCCTTTGATATAGTTAAAAGATTCTGTGTTATTCCATTCCATCAAGAAAAAGGGCACTCAAAGGGGAAAAAAATGTAAAGGCATGGATCCTAGAAAATGTTAGCTTACTGGTAGAGATATTTTCCTTTATCATGTTTTCATCACCAGAGTGTGAAATTAGATCCACCTGTATATTCCACCATTGCCTCAAAACACTGCTGGTTTAGGTTATTTTCGTTCTTTCTTAGGGTCTAATGGATTGCATTTATTTATTATTATTATCTTTACAAAGCATCTCAAATAAGATTACATTGTGTGATGGTATTCAGAGAGGTTAAGTAACTTGGCCAAGCTTATAAAGGTAGTATGTGGGAAGTGTTTTTTTCAAATCTAGGTGTGGATTTCTGTTCTTTCTTCCATACAATACCACTTTGGTAGTGAGAACTAAAATTATTTATACTCACACACTTGTTGTCTATGTTAACATAATTGTATTATTTGTTTGTCTTTACTAATTTTACTACTCCGCTGTTTTCATCAACATGTCTTTACTATTCTAGGAGACTCCTGCTCAGAAAAAAAAAAAATAACTTTATTGCTTATACCAGGGCCATTCTGCAAAAATCCACTTAAATGAGCATTGCAGAATACATAGCCTTAAGGGACTGTATACTCTCCAGTTCTTCTTGTGCATCAAAGCTTTCTCATTGCTTTGTCCACTGATCCTAGACTATTGTACCATGATCTTTACTCAATCCCAGTTAAGCCCCAACACTGAAAAATGTCTTAGTGTCTGGACTTCAAAACCTTATAAATATCCCAACTTCACCTGTCCTCTGCAATGTGATATTAAGACCGCATCAAGAAAGAGGTCTGCCTTATTGTGGTAAGTAATAATCTCTGCTCTGCTTATCTTCAAGTTGGTTTGCTGACGTTTTCAAGGAGTCAGAATTTGAAAATGGTTAAGCCTTGCATTTCTTTGATTCCATAGAGTTTCTAGGGCTTAAGTGCTACATGCATGTATTTTAATTAATTATGAAAGAGACAACACACTGTCCCCTTGTTTCCATTCCTAGATCTGTTTCTCATTGGTTGTGTGTGCTGAGTAAAGTTATGTATTTTCAGTATTCTCCTCTGAGAGATAATGATGTAGGATACAGGATTCTTTTCAGAATTAGAGACAGTATATTTGAAAATGTGCTGTAGAGATCTAAAGACAGAATAGTATTGTCCCTGGTATTATTTATTCCATGTATTGGTGCTAATCATTCAACATCCAACAGAAGTCAGGATTCTGGCTGGAGTCAATAACTTGATGAGGGAGGCCTTGTAACGGAGGGTGAGCCTCAGGTTTCTGCACTGTGGGGCAAGATAGTTGTGTGCCATTTTCTCAGGTAGGGAAAACAAGACAAAGAGCAGAGGGGAGATTGGGGCTAGGGTGGGAAAATATGTGGGAGGACAGTGGATGAACCCCTTCCAATGACATTAACTACTCCTTGGCAACTAACTGTTTTTTCAGGCATGTATTCTTGGTTCATTTTTCTTTTCTATTTTAAAGGACACTGCTAAAGGCTGAATATTTGTGTCTCTTCAGAACTCGTATGTTGAAACCTAAACTCCACTGTGATGGTATTAGGAGGTAGAGACTTTGGGGGATGATTAGTTCACGAGGGCTAAGCCTTCTTGAATGGAATTAGTGCTCTTATAAAAGAGACTGCAGAGAGCTCTCTTGTCTCTCCACTGTGTGAGGGCACAGTGAGAAGACGGCCATCTGCGAACCAGGAAGCAGGCCCTCACCAGAACTCAACCATGCCAGCACCCTGCAGCCTCCAGAACTGTGGGAAATAAATGTTTGTTGTTTAAACCACCCTGTCTATGATATATTTGTTATAGCAGCCTGATTAGACTAAGATAGATAATAATCCAAATTGATTAGCTCTATCTCAGAACTTGAGTTTTGTTTGAGTGCCATCCATCCAACTGGAAATTTCCATTTAGATTTTCTACAGTTGCCACAACCTCAACCTGTCAATTACCGGACTAATTATCTCCCTTATCTTGGCTAACAGACCAGGACCCATTAGGTTAACCAATTATCCTAACCTTTTCTCCTTCTTCCTCCATTCATTCACTCATCAAATGCTTACTGACCACTTTTTGTCTGGCTATTATTTTAGGCTCTGGAGATACAACCAGCAAGTCAAACCGACACAGTCTTTGACCTCTTAAAACTAAGTCTTTCTAAAAAATCATTTCTTATATTCTCTGCCCTTGCTTTTTAAGGCTTTTAAAGGCAGTATTTCTCTAAGTCTGTGCCTTAGAATAGAGTCTTGGGTTACCAACAGGTGATGAATGAAAAACAAAACACAAAAAACAAAAAACTCCAGAAAGATTCTGAGATCATATAAGTTGAGAGAAATAGGGTTAATACATTTAAAACCTTTCTCTATTGCTTGATTTCTCTGAGGCTTTAATATGCCCAGGGGCTTCATGCATCTTGTAAGTGATGTTGGACAGCACTAGTGAACTTACTTGACCACAAAGCCCTTTGTCTACAGACCACTTAGCTTGCACAATGTGCTTCAGAAAAATCTTTAAGCAATACAGCTCTAAAGAGTGGTTTCACTGATCCTTTTATTTGACAATTATTGGGAGCCCACTTTGTGTTTCTTGTTGCTACTCTTCGGTTAAAGACTGTGGAGATTAAACTACCACCTCTGACCTGAAGGAATTTACCATTTCTTTTATTTCCAACTTTTTCTTCTGGTCCACTGGAATACTGTATTTCCTCAAGCATTTGAGCTCTTTTCTAATATTGGATGATGAATTTAACCCTGAAGAGGAATTCAAATTTCAATGCCCTTTCTCTCCATGCCTTAGATTTCCTTTTTGAATTTCTCTCCTCTCTGTACCAGCTCTTTACTCCTATTTTTGGTCTTGCTGAATATTTCCTAGCTGTTTCTTCTTGATTGTAAGCCCCACGGTGTGGGAACCATGTCATACTTTCCTTTGCATGGTTCCTAGCAAATGTGTCACCTCTGGAGGCTAATGAACTGCAAATAGTGAAACTGATGCACAAAGATGCGCTTGCCAATGACCATGGCTGTGTCTCTTTTTAATAGAGGGATTTATGCGGTTGAGATGAAAATGGATTTCACTCTTTGGGTATTGCTTAACAGATGGAATTTAGTTTGCTTTGTTCTGTGGCTGTGATTAGGAAAGTTACTGTATTTTGAAAAGCAGTCATTTGTAGTACAGCAAGTGCAATTTTTCTGTTGGTGTGCTATACCATCTTCTATAAATCTGTAGTATCATTAGACTCTGATTTTTCTCATATGTACTAGGATGAAGTAAATCATGTGGTTGAATAGAATCAATACTAGCTTTATTAGAAGCTGAGCGTGTTTATAGACCCCTTGTAAAAAAAATCAGTAAAAATTTCTTAACGCTTCTGTTTAGAAAAAAATATTTTCTTCTAAGATAATCTGAAACTACTTAATGCTGTTATTGTGAAGCACAGAGAGAGGTAAGTGTGTATCTCTGTGTGTATGAGAGAGTCTGTGTGAGTGTGTGTAAGTGTATGTGATTGTCATTTACTTTGTGACTTATTTCTGGCAAAATATAGATACAATTTTGTATGTCTTTTAATTTTTCCTGGATCACATATTGTCCACAAAAATCACAAAGGAAAGTGATGTTAAGGCTAGGGCTGATTATTACAAGTTGATGAATTTCCAAAGGTGTGATGGTCATTAGATGCAACACCAGTGAATATCAGCCTACAGCAGGTACACTGGAGAAACAAATGCAGGAACCAAAGGCACTGGCACCCTGTACTGTGAAATGACAGGAGACCTACTGTGTCTGTTTTAGTGTACATGGGGGGCAGAGAGCACAAACAAGTATCATGGATAGACATCCTGGTGAAATTATTACATAAAAAGATTGTTTCAGTAAGAACTTTAGATTCAGTCATGTCACTTCATTCCAGTTAACTTCCCCTGAAGGTTGATGAAAATGGACTAATAAGGCTCAAGTAAAACTGATGTATCTGAATATCAGTTGTAGGAAACCTTCATAGGAACTCATTTAATTTATTGATGGAAATGGGCTATTTATGTCTAGGTCTTTGATGAAGTCTTTTTTCGTGCTTTAATAGAAAGGTAGTGCTGTGGTCTGAATGTTTGTCTCCCCAAAATTCATATGTTTAAAATGTAATCTCCAATGGGATAGTATAAGAGGTGGGGCCTTTGGGAGGCAATTAGGTCATGGGGGCTCCACCTTCATGAATGGGATTGATGCCATTATTAAAGAGGCTTGAAGCAGCTCACTTGCCGTTTTCTAACATGAGAGGGTGCCATCTTTGAAGCAGAGAGAAAGCCCTCACCACACACTGAATCTGCTGACATCTTGAGTTTGGACTTCTCTGTCTCTAGAACTGTGAGCAACGCATTTCTCTCCTTTATAAATTATGAATCTAAGGCATTTTATTATAGCAGCCCAAATGGACTAAGACAAGTAGTTTAGTGGACTGGAAGAAATTTGGAGGGAAAGTTTAACAGGAGAGGGTGCATGGTAGATGCTGGGGTCGTGAAAAGCAGGCCTGTGTGGGAAACATCAGTTTTTTGGTTATTCAGCCCCCATCCCTGCCTCTCTTTCTGCTCTTGAGATCTGTGGTAACAGCAACATCCCTTCTTCTAGGAAATGTTCTCTTACACACTCCACTTGTGGAAGTTGAATGGAGTGACCATTTCACTGTTGACTCCAATCTGGCCACAGATGATTGGGATCCAAGAGTGGGCTTTCAAACCAGCCCAATCAGAATCCTTCCATGGAGTTTGCAAACTGAAGAAAGGGAAAGAGACAGAGTCCCCAAACAATGGCCAAGCTGTGATATAAAATATAGAAGCAGAGATTGGGGTGGCTGGCAGGATGGCTGAATAGGAACAGCTCCCAGTGAGACCAACAGAGAAGGAGGGTGATTTCTACATTTCCAACTGAGATACTCGGCTCATCTCATTGGGACTGGTTAGACAGTGGGTGCAGCCCACAGAGGGCAAGCAGAAGCAGGTTGGGGCATTGCCTCATCTGGGAAGCACAAGGGGTTGGGGGACTCCCTCCCCTAGCCAAGGGAAGCTGTGAGGTACCATGCTATGAGGAATGGTGCATTCTGGCCCACACACTACACTTTTCCCATGGTCTTTGCAACCCACAGACCAGGCGATTCCCTCCAGTGCCTACACCACCAGGGCCCTGGGTTTCAAGCACAAAACTTGGTGGCCGTTTGGGCAGACACTGAGCTAGCTGCAGGAGTTTTTATTCATACCCCAGTGGTATCTGGAACACCAGTGAGACAGAACTGTTCACTGCCCTGGAAAGGCGGCTGAAACCAGGGAGCCAAGTGGTCTAGCTCAGTGGATCCCAAACCCACGGAGCACAGCAAGCTAAGATCCAATGACTTAAAATTATTGCTGCCAGCACAGCAGTCTGAAGTCGACCTGGGATGCTCCAACTTGGTGGGCGGAGGGACATCCACCATTACTGAGGCTTGTGTAGGCGGTTTTCCCCTCACAGTGTAAACAAAGCCTCTGGGAATTTCAAACTGGGTAGATCCCACCACAGCTCGGCAAAGCCGCTGTAGCTAGACTGCCCCTCTAGATTCCTCCTCTCTGGGCAGGGCACCTCTGAAAGAAAGGCAGCAGCCCCAGTCAGGGGCTTATAGATAAAGCTCCCATCTCCCTGGGACAGAGCACCTGGGGCAAGGGGCGGCTGCAGGAACAACTTCAGCAGACTTAAACGTTCCTGCCTGCTGGCTCTGAAGAGAGCAGAGGATCTCCCAGCATGGCTCTCGAGCTCTGCTAAGGGACAGACTGCCTTATCAAATGGGTCCCTGACCCCCGTGCCTCCTAACTGAGAGACACCTCCCAGCAGGGATCGACAGACACCTCATACAGGAGAGCTCTGGCTGGCATCTGGCAGGTGCCCCTCTCAGATGAAGCTTCCAGAGGAAGGAACAGGTAGCAGTCTTTCCTGTTCTGCAGCTTCCATTAGTGATACCCAGGCAAACAGGGTCTGGAGCGGACCTCTAGCAAACTCCAGCAGACCTGCAGCAGAGGGGCCTGACTGTTAGAAGGAAAACTAACAAACATAAAGGAATAGTAAATCCACTCAAAGACCCCATCCAAAGGTCACCAACATCAAAGACCAAAGGTAGATAAATCCACAAAGATGGGGAGAAGCCAGCACAAAAAGGCCGAAAATTCCAAAAACCGGAAGGCCTCTTCTCCTCCAAAGGATCACAACTCCTTACCAGCAAGGGAACAAAACTGGACGGAGAATGAATTTGATTAATTGACACAAGTAGGCTTCAGAAGGTGGGTAATAACAAACTCCTCCAAGGTAAAAGAGCATATTCTAACCCAATGGAAGGAAGCTGAGAACTTTGAAAAAAGTTTAGACAAATTGCTAACTAGAATAACCAGTGTAGAGAAGAACATAAATGACCTGATGGAGCTGAAGATCACAGCACGAGAACTTCGTGAGGCATACACAAGTATCAATAGCCGAGTCAATCAAATGGAAGAAAGGATACCAGAGATTGAAGATCAACTTAATGAAACAAATCACGAAGAAAAGATTAGAGAAAAAAGAATGAAAAGGAACAAACAAAGCCTCCAAGAAATATGGGACTATGTGAAAAGACCAAACCTATGTTTGATTGGTATACCTGAAAGTGATGGGGAGAATGCAACCAAGTTGGAAAACACTCTTCAGTATATTATCCAGGAGAATGTCCCCAATCCAGCAAGGCAGGCCAACATTCAAATTCAGGAAACACAGAGAACACCACAAAGATACTCCTCGAGAAGAGCAACCCTAAGACATAATCGTCAGATTCACCAAGGTTGAAATGAAGGAAGAAATGTTAAGGGCAGCCAGAGAGAAAGATAAGGTTACCCACAAAGGGAAGCCCATCAGACAAACAGTGGATCTCTCTGCAGAAACCCTACAAGCCAGAAGAGAGTGGGGGCTCTCTTTAACAATATTCAACATTCTTATAGAAAAGAATTTGGAACTCAGAATTTCATATCCAGCCAAACTAAGCTTCATAAATGAAGGAGAAACAAAATCCTTTACATACAAGCAAATGCTGAGAGATTTTCTCACCACCAGGCCTGCCTTACATGAGCTCCTGTAGGAAACACTAAATATGGAAAGGAAGAATCGGTACCAGCCACTGCAAAAACATACCAAATTGTAAAGACCTTCGACACTGTAGAGAAACTACATCAACTAATGGGCAAAATAACCAGCTAGCATCAAAATGACAGATCAAATTCACACATAACAATATTAACCTTAAATAAAAATGGGCTAACTGCCCCAATTAAAAGACAGACTGGCAAACTGGATAGTCAAGACCCCTCAGCGTGCTGTATTCAGGAGACCCATCTCACATGCAAAGACACACACAGGCTCGAAATAAAGGGATGAAGGAAGATTCACCAAGCAAACGGAAAGCAAAAAAAAGCAGGGGTTGCAATCCTAGTCTCTGATAAAACAGACTTTAAACCAATAAAGATCATAAAAGAAGAGCAAAAAAGAAGGGCATTACATAATGGTAAAGGCATCAATGCTACAAGAAGAGCTAACTATCCTAAATATATATGCACCCAATACAGGAGCACTCAGATTCATAAAGCAAGTTCTTAGAGACCTACAAAGAGACATAGACTCTCACATAATAATAGTGGGAGACTTTAATACCCCACTGTCAATATTAGACAGATCAACAAGACAGAAAATTAACAAGGATATTCAGGACTTGAACTCAGCTCTGGACTAAGCTGACCTAATAGACATCTACAGAACTCTCCAACCAAATCAATAGAATATGCATTCTTCTTAGCACCACATCACACTTATTATAAAACTGACCACATAATTGGAAGTAAAACATTCTCAGCAAATACAAAAGAATGGAAATCATAACAAACAGTCTCTCAGACCACAGTGAAATCAAATTAGAACTCAGGATTAAGAAACTCACTCAAAACCACACAACTATGTAGAAACTGAACAACTGCTCCTGAATGACTACCGTATAAATAACAAAATTAAGGCAGAAATAAATGGTATTTGGAATAAATGAGAACAAAGACACAGTGTACCAGAATCTCTGGGACAGAGCTAAAGCAGTGTTTAGAGGGAAATTTATAGCCCTAAATGCCCACAGGAGAAAGTGGGAAAAAATGTGCAATTGACATCGTAACATCACAATTAAAATAACTAGAGAAGCAAGAGCAAACAAATTCAAAAGCTAGCAGAAGACAAGAAATAACTAAGATCAGAGCAGAACTGAAGGAGATAGAGACACAAAAAAACCCTTCAAAAAATCAATGAATCCAGGACTGGTTTTTTGAAAAGATTAATAAAATAGATAGACCACTATCCAGACTAACACATAAGAAAAGAGAAGAATCAAATAGACACAATAAAAATGATGAAGGGGATATCATCACTGATCCCACAGAAATACAAACTACCGTTATAGAATACTATAAACACCTCTATGCAAATAAACTTGAAGTCTAGAGAAAATGGATAAATTCATGGACACATACACCTTTGCAAGACTATGCCAGGAAGAAGTCGAATCCCTGAATAGACCAATAACAAGTTCTGAAATTTAGGCAATAATTAATAGTCTACCAACCAGCACCAGAGAGATTCACAGCCAAATTCTACCAGAGGTACAAAGAGGAGCTGATACCATTCCTTCTAAAACTATTGCAAACAACAGGAAAAGAGGGACTCCTCCTTAACTTATTTTATGCGGCCAGCATCATCCTGATACCAAAACCTGGCAGAGACACAACAACAAAACATTCCAGGCCAATATCCATGATGAACATTGATGTGAAAATCCTCAAAAAAATACTGGGAAACTGAATCCAGCAGCACATCAAAAAGCTTATCCACCACAAACAAGTTGGCTTCATCCCTGGGATGCAAGGCTGGTTCAACATACGCAGATCAATAAACATAATCTATCACATAAACAGAACCAATGACAAAAACCACATGATTATCTCAATAGATGCAGAAAAGGCCTTTGATAAAATTCAACACACTTCACGCTAAAAACTCTTATTAAACTAGGTACTGATGGAACGTATGTCAGAATAATAACAGCTGTTTATGACAAACCTACAGCCAATATCATACTGAACGAGCAAAAACTGGAACCATTCCCTTTGAAAACTGGCACAAGACAAGGATATCCTTTCTCACCACTCCTACTCAATGTAGTATTGGAAGCTCTGGCCAGGGCAATCAGGCAAGAGAAAGAACAAAGTGTGTTCAAATAGGGAGAAAGGAAGTCAAATTGTCTCTTTTTGCAGATGACGTGATTGTATATTTAGAAAACCCCATCGTCTCAGCCCAAAATCTCCTTAAGCTGATAAGCAACTTCAGCAAAGTCTCAGGATACAAAATCAATGTGCAAAAATCACAAGCATTCCTATACACCAATAACAGACAAGCAGACAGCCAAATCATGAGTGAACTCTCGTTCACAATTGCTACAAAGAGAACAGAATATCTAGGAGTACAACTTACAAGGTATGTGAAGGACCTCTTCAAGGAAAACTACAAGTCACTGCTCAATCAAATAAGAGAAGACATAAACAAATGGAAAAACATTCCATGCTCATGGATAGGAAGAATCAATATCATGAAAATGGCCATACTGCCCAAAGTAATTTATAGATTCAATGCTATCTTCATCAAGCTACCATTGACTTTCTTCACAGAATTAGAAAAAAAAAACTACTTTAAATTTCATATGGAACCAAAAAAGAGCTCATATAGCTAAGACAATTGTAAACAAAAAGAACAAAGCCTGGAGGCATCACACTACCTGACTTCAAACTATACTACAAGGCTACAATAACCAAAAGAGCATGGTACTGGTACCAAAACAAATATATATACCAATGGCACAGAACAGAGCCCTCAGAAATAACACCACACATCTGCAACCATCTGATCTTTGACAAACTCAACAAAAATAAGCAATGGGGAAAGGATTCCCCTATTTAACAGATGGTGTTGGGAAAACTGTCTAGCCATATGCAGAAAACTGAGACTGGATCCCTTCCTTACACCTTATACAAAAATTAACTCAGGATGGATGAAAGACTTAAATGCAAGAGCTAAAACCATAAAAACCTCAGAAGAAAACCTAGGCAATACCATTCAGGACATAGGCATGGGCAAAGACTTCATGACGAAAACACCAACAGGAATGGCAACAAAAGAGAAAAATTACAAATGGGATCTAATTAAATGAAAGAGCTTCTGCACAGCAAAAGAAACTATCATCAGAGTGAACAAGCAACCTACAGAATGGGAGAACATTTTTGAAATTTATCCATCTGACAAAGGATTAATATCCAGAATCTACAAGGAACTTAAATTTACAAGAAAAAAGCAAACAACCCCATCAAAAAGTGGGCAAAGGACATAGACAGACGCTTCTCTAAAGAAGACATTTATGCAGTCAACAAACATGAAAAAAAAGCTCATCATCACTTGTCATTAGAGAAACGCAAATCAAAACCACAATGGGAGACCATCTCACGCCAGTTAGAGTGGTGATCATTAAAAAGGAAACAGTAGATGCTGGAGAGGATGTGGAGAAATAGGAACACTTTTACACTGTTGGTGGGAGGGTAAATTAGTTCAACCATTGTGGAAGACAGTGTGACGATTCCTCAAGGATCTAGAACCAGAAATACCATTTGACCCAGCAATCCCATTACTGGGTATATACCCAAAGGATTATAAATCATGCTACTATAAAGACACATGCACATGTATGTTTACTGCAGCACTATTCACAAGAGCAAAGACTTGGAACCAACCCAAAAGCCCATTAATGATAGACTGGATAAAGTAAATGTGGCACATATATACCATGGAATACTGTGCAGCCATGAAAAAGGATCAGTTCACGTCCTTTGTAGGGACATGGATGAAGCCGGAAACCATCATTCTCAACAAACTAACACAGGAACAGAAAACCAAACACTACATGTTCTCACTCATAAGTGGGAGTTGAACAATGAGAACATACGGGCACAGGGAGGGGAACATCACACACCGAGGCCTGTCAGGGGATGGGGGGCAAAGGGAGGGATAGCATTAGGAGAAATACCTAATATAGATGACAGGTTGATGGGTGCAGCAAACCACCATGGCACATGTATACCTATGTAACAAACCTGCAAATTCTACACATATACCCCAGAACTTGTAGTACAATGAAAAAAAAAAAAAAAAGATAGCTAAATTTTCAAATATATTTTCTCACTGACTTTCATTACAGATTTGAAGATGTTTTCCCAATATGAAGATGTTTTCCAACTAAAGTACATATTTTCAGTTGCAGACTGTGCTAGAGTGTGTGTGGCATTATTTATCACTATATTAAAAAGTTAAAAAATGTTGCTTTGTAACAGCAACATTCTATTATGATGATTAAATATATGGCTTTAAGATTGACCACTATTTACTAGTTGAGTGACTTTAAGTTACTGAAAGTCTTTAAGCCTCAATTTCTTTAGAGTAACATGGAGATAATACCTACTTGATGGCATTTTTGTAAGAATTAGAGGAAATGATAGATTTTAAGTGCTTTGTCCAGCAAGTGTTTAGTAAGTAGTAGTAGTAACAGCAGCAGGAGGAGTAATGATAGCATTAAGTAATACATAGCAGAGCAGTAGCAGGACCAAAATTAATCTGTTTACATGGATAACTAATATTATAGGTATCCCCATACTTGAGAATATCTATGGAATGATATGGGGAGAGCAAGAAAGCTTGTTACTCATAATCCTCCTCAACAGCCTGGATTTCCCACCATCACAATCAAGGGGCTGTCTTTCCAAGAGACCACTGATGAGCCCCTGAGTACTTGGAAAATGAGAGGAATTTTGAGGATTTGTCCCTGAGAGGAAGTAGGGAGAAGAAATGAAAGAAGAAGCCTGAGAAAATAAGAAAAACGGTGGAGGATGTGGAGTCATTCAAGGGGTAAGGGAAAGTGAGAACCTCCCGGCAGGGAATGAGCAAAGGACTTTGAAGAAAAAAATCTCTAATTTATTTTTCTGCTGAATTTGGCTGAGCAGCGTGTGCAATGGGATGCCTCCTGGTGACACCAAAAGGCTGAAGAAAGTTTCTTTTATAAGTAAATTCCTTGTGTGAGAGGATTTTTGTGGTAACTGAGGAAAGGGTAGAGTGCTACAGGTATAGCAGGCACAAGCCCAAGAATCAGCCTCTGAGATCTTGAGGTAGGCTTTGAACTTCTGCAGAATGTGGGTTGGGCGTTAGCGTCTATCCTAAGCAGATCTTAGTAGAAGGGAGACACCATTGACATCTTTTAGACATTTGCTACCTAGATTCTTTTCACTGCCTGTTCATCACCACCATCACCACCACATCTAACTCCCTGGCTCACTCCTATTCACTGCTCAGACCTCAATTTCAAAGTTAATTTCAACTGCTTCGGTGAAATTAAAATAAATAAATAGATGGATAAAGTTACCGAGACTAAATGTGGTGGCTCACACCTGTAATTCCAGAGCTTTTACAGACCAAGATGGGTGAATCACTTCAGCCCAGGAGTTCAAGACCCAGCCTGGACTACATAGTGAGACCCCATCCCTATGAAAATCTTTGAAAGTTGGCCAGGCATGGTGGCACCCCCATTGTCCCAGTCACTCAGGATGCTGAGGTAGGAGAATCACTTGAACCCAGGAGTTCCAGGATGCAGTGAGCCATGATCACAGCACTGCACCCTGCCTGGGTAACACAATGAGATCCTGTCACCAAAAAAAAAAAAAAGGCAGCCCTGCTCTGCTCTACAATATACATTCTTCCTCTCTCTCAAAGTACTTCCCACAATGATTATATGTGATTCATCAATTTTCCCCCTGCACTAGGCTTTGAGCTCTATGAAGACAGGAACAATATCTGCTTGTGTACACCATTCCATTTCTACCACAGAGCACTACACTCAGCACAGAAGAGGAACTCAGGAGATGTTCTCTGAAGGAAAAAGCAAGCTGAAGAGGGAAGGAGAGGGAGAGAGATCCAGGAGACAGGCAACGACCAAAGCATGAGATACTCACCTTTCTTACAAAGGACAGCCCCACCAGGTTACCCATGGTAGCGGGGAAACTGGATTTCAGTTTTCCCTTACCCAAAGCAACATTTCTTCATGACACCCTCACTTCTGGTCCAGGACTGGTTTTTCAGAGTCATGACCATTAAGAGAAAAGTGTCAGAGGACTCTCCACTGTCTCTGAGGGATATGCTTTCTTCCAACTTTAGCCTCCAGATTAGTCAATTACTCCAGGAACAAATAATCTAGAAAATGTAGTTAAAAACAAAGAAGGCAGCCCAGGCACAGTGTCTCGCACCTATAATCTTAGCACTTTGGGAGGCCAAGGAGGGAGGATTGCTTGAGCCCAGGAGTTTAAGACCAGCCCGCACAACATGGCAAAATCTCATCTCTATTAAAAAAAAAAATATATATATATATATATATATATATATAAAACTTAGCTGGGTGTGGTGGTGCACTCACATAGTACCAGCTACTTGGAAGGCTGAGGTGAGAGGATTGCTTGAGTGAGGGAGGTCAAGGCTGCAGTGAGCTATGATCACACCACTGCACCCCAGCTTGGTGACAGAAGGAGGCCCTTGTCTAGAAAAAAAAAGACAAAGAAGGAAAAAAGTCTCCCCCACTGTGAAGTATCCCCTGTGCTTGTAAAGGATCCTTTGGGTTCCACGACTAGAGTAAGATCAGAGGTTAAGGCAGGGTTCTAAGACTGGAGCAGCAGGCAAATGTGAAATGCATAGTAGCTGCACACCTTGATACTGCCAAGAAGGGAGTCCAAGGGTAGCAGGGCGACAAAGGATTAATTCTGAGCATAAGACTAAGAGTTCTACATGGAAGACTAGAAAAGCAAGTGCAAGCAGAGTTTTGGAGGGAGGAAAGAAGCACATTATTTAAATATTATTCAGCAGTATTTCATAGTGGATATTATTTAAAATATGCAACTACTTCAATCAATAGCATGTGCAGCTTGCTTTTGCAAGCCAGGCTGTGTTGTGTATGGGTGAGTCTGTCCAACTTCAAGTGCTAGGAAATGGAGTGAATAATTATTGTTCTTTGCACTACTTTACATTCCCGACATCTGGATAGGCTCTCCTGAAGACATCCTTTGGGTAGAGGGACCCTAACTAAACTCTCTCATGGCAGACAAAGGGGACAGCACTTCCAGTAGAGGCTGGGGCAACATTCCAGGGCAGATTAGGGAAGAAAACTCAACTCTTCAGCTGACAGCCAAAGACAAGGGAGAGGAAACACAGTCCCACTATTAAGAAACAGATACATAGAATTTTGGGTGGCAGTTATTAGCAAAGGGAGTCCCCTGAATGAAACTAAGATTTAAGGAAGTTGCATTGTTAGGAAAAACAAAACAAAACAAGCCTCATGAAAAGGAACTCAAAATTTCTTAACTTGTAAAGCAATCTCAAGGCCCAAGTATTTGCACCAACAGAAAGTAGACTGCTTTGTTTGTACCGACCCCATATCATTTCAAGTGCCGCTTTCAGATAGCCCTGAAAGGCACTAGACAAGAGCAATTCAGCAGTCAGAACCCGAGACAGCCAAATCAGTTGGCCAAGGAACTCACTCTCCTACCAGCAATCAGATGACCAATGGATGCCTTTGAGATTTTGAGATCCTAAAATTTATTAACAATAGAAAGCATGAACTCTGGATCTATTACCAGGATGACTCTTTCCCTTTTTCTGCTTTCTAAGAGGTTTTTATTAGACTTACTCCAATTTTCCCTCTGCCATTTCATATCAGATGTGTTAGAAGTGTGTATCTATTTTATTTTATTTTATTTTATTTTATTTTATTTTGAGACATGGTCTTGCTCTGTTGTCCAGTCTGGAGTACAGTGGCGTGATCATAGCTCACTACAGCTTTGACCTCCAGGGCTCAAATGATCCTCCCACCTCAGCCTTCTGCGTAGCTGGGACCATAGGCATCCACCACCATACCTGGTTAATTTTTTCTTTTTTTTGAGATGGGGTCTCACTCTGTTGCCCAGGCTGGAGTGTCAGCTAATTTTTAATTTTTTGTAGAGACAAGGTGTCACTATGTTTTCCATGCTGGTCTCAAACTCCCAAGCTCAAGCAATCCTCCTGCCTTGGTCTACCAAAGTTCTAGGATTACAGCTGTGAGTCACTACACCCGGCAAGAAGTGTGTATCTTTAAATAGTCTATGGGTTGCAAGACAGTGAGATATCATGTGGAGACAGAAATAAGACTTAACTGGAAGAGGTATGGAATTCACCAAGAAACCCTGATCTCTAATCCTGAATAATTAGATGCAGTGGCAGAACATAAATTTGGGATATCCTGCCTAAGGAAGAGGTGTATAGTGAATAAATTGATATTTATATTAATTGTATCAGTTAGATCATGTTAGTGGGAAATCTTTAAACGCATAAGGAAAAAAACAAAGTGTCTGTTTGTGCAAGGCAAGGAGGGTAGTCTTGTAGTTTGCCCAATTCGAACTCATTTACCCAGCTCTGGGAATGCCCTATCTGTACCCCTAATCCCATTGCCATCCGCATGGCCAGCAGGACTCTTAGCAGCCATTTTTGTAGTATGATCCTCCCCCAAACTATGTTTGATTGGATCAAAAGTGCACATGTGTCCCAATCTGAGTTAATACACCCCTTCTCAGAAGAAATATTACTTCAATGTGGCTTTCTCCTGAATGCAGGAAGCAAAATCCCAGGACTGTTGCCACGTTTTCCCATACAGAGAAAGAGAAGCAATGGAAATCAGTGTAAGAGAGAGGAAAGAGCAAGATCAGCACGGGCCGACATAGAGAGATCAGACGTGGATTTCCACTCCCTGCTTCCAGCTTGAGCATAGGTTGCATTTCTGCACTTGGATTTCCAGAGACACTGTTTTTTGCAACTAGCGGACTCCTGCCTCATAAAGAGGTCCATCCCAGGATTTGCGATATTCCTTTTCTTCTTACAGATAACCTCTGTTTTGAGACTTTTCTGTCCACAGGAATGATTTGGTGATTGTAAACACAGATGAACTGAAGAGACTGAATGAACACATGGATCATTAATTAGATTATTTCTCATTCTGGCCATGTCTATACCAATCTATTTCTGTCAGGAAATCATAATTTCCTCACGTAGTCAGCCACCGTAAAAGCGGATCTCACTTTTCCCCAAAACAGCTTTCCTTAGTGCTGGCGTGAGAAAAGGGTGAGATTTTGGTGGTGGGGAATAGATAGGTTTGGACCCACATAGCCCTGTGCTTAGTTCAACTCTTCAGCGATGTCCCAAGCAAGGCTACTGGGCTTCAGGGTGGGATTTCCGTAGCTGCCCTTCTCAGGAAGTGTGGACACAGGAGGGAGCAGTTCAAGAAGTTCATTCTGGGAAGGCTGAAGATGCAATCTGTGAGCAGTGCAGAACACAGAAATGCAGAGCCTTTGCAAGGCTATGCACAGAGCAGGAAAAAGCAGAGGCCTCCAAACACATGAGGAGCACAGAGATCCCTTTATTGCCTGCCTTGGAAGGTGTTTCATTTTAGAAGGCTAGGAAGCAAATGGAGACATCTGATCTGGAAAATCGCAGGGAGCCCAAGTGAGGAAGAGTCCAATGAAGAGTCCAATGCACAGCATCTGTGGAGAAGCACAAAGTAAACTGGGAAGGTGTGGATCCTTAGGGAGGACTCAGTCTCTCAGCACTTTGTCCCAAGGAGCATTCTGGGGGGAATTTAGTCACACTTGGAGAGCATCTTCCCCCCCTCCCTTCCTCCCTCCCTCCCTCTCTCCCTTCCTTCTCCTTACTTTGGTTCAAGAACCAATTTAAACAAGAAAAATGTAAGGAATTCCCTTTCTCCTGCCCAAATGAGGTCAGCATCTGTTGAATGCTCACCATGGCAGAAAACCTGTTTGATAAAGTAATGAGATAAACATTTGTATGGAATCCATGTGTTTTATTTATTTATTTTTAAATAGAGACAGGGTCTCTGTCACCTGGATTGGGTACAGTGGCATGGATCTTAGCTCAATGCAGCCTCGAACTCCTGGGTTCAAGCAATCCTCCCACCTCAGCCTCCCGAGTAGCTGGGACTACAGGTGCACACCACTATGCCTGGCTAATTTTTTTTTTTAAGAGACAGGGTCTCATCATCTTGCCCAGCTTGGTCTTGAGCTCCTGGGCTCAAGCAATCCTCTCACCTTAGCCTCCCAAATTGCTGGGATTACAGGCATGGGCCACCGTACTCAGCCTCTTTTTAAATTATTTTAATGTAGTAATCATGTATTTAAGGAACTAATAAAGCTTAGTTATTGAAAGAAAGGAGGTTGTTGTGTTTTATTTTCCATAATTTTGATTAGGTGAATTTGAGGTGCTGATGAAGAATAGCTGTTGAAGTGTTACATAACAATTTCTCGGCCAGGCTTGGTGGCTCACACCTGTAATCCCAACACTTTGGGAGGCCGAGGCAGGTGGATCACGAGGTCAGGAGATCAAGACCATCCTGGCTAACATGGTGAAACCTTGTCTCTACTGAAAATACAAAAAATTAGCCAGACATGGTGGCAGGTGCCTGTAGTCCCAGCTACTCGGGAGGCTGAGGCAGGAGAATGGCGTGAACCCGGGAGGTGGAGCTTGCAGTGAGCTGAGATGGCACCACTGCACTCCAGCCTGGGCGACAGAGCAAGACTCCATCTCTAAATAAATAAATAAATAAATAAATAAATAAATAAATAGATAGATAAATAATTTCTCCTTAGCTCAAAGTGAAAATGAACTCAATAAATAGGAGCCAATGTTAATCTAGGGAATTAAAATTCAATTTGTTTTTAAACATTGCCTATAATTATTATAATACTGAAATGTACATACAAATATGCATGAACCTTAAATTATTTCCATCCACTTACCTAGTAAATACTGACTCAAGAAATTGCTATGCTGAATTCAGTCAATTATCTCTAGGTCATCTAGTGAGAGCTTAATTATATTTGTGGGGCTCTGACTTTTCAGCACAAACACCATACTCATTTTCCCACATACATTATACCAAGAACATATGGTACATTATGTGATTCGCTAGCAGAGAGCTGCTTGCAATTGAGATCTGTCAAATGAAGACTTCTCAGACAGCTATGAGGATTCTTTGACTCCTGTTGTTAAAACACATTTTGTAGATTTAAAATATATTCATAGAACCAAGTCTTCTGAGTTTTCATCTTCTAGGACTAGCTTTCGCTGTGTGCCAAGTATTTTTTTATGCTGCTCATTTCAGTAAACCTTCTTGCGTCCCCTAAGTTCTCAATGGAATAACACCCGTCCCATCTGTTCCTCTGTCTATCTCCTCTGTAAGTCCCCGCTATGTTGCCATGGCAACAGTACCTGCTACAACATCATAACACGTGATTATCCCTTTACTATACTTCTGCTAGCAAATGCAATACTTGGCTTTCAAAACCATGGCTTTGTATCCTTTTTATCCTTCTTTAAGAGATAGTTGGGACAGGTCACACCTCTAATCCTAATGCTTTGGGAGGCCGAGGGAGGAGGATCACTTGAGCCCAGGAGTTCAAGACCAGCCTGGGCAACATAGGGAGACCCTTGTCTCTGAGAAAAAAAGAAGTAATTGCCTGGTGAGGCAGCAAGCATTCTCAAGGCTCATCTTCCCACTGTTTCCTTAGCCTTTCTTCACACACTTAGGAAGCCAAGAACTGTAAGCCACTACCATCCCATCTTTCACCCTAGCAGACTCCATCTCCCACCCAAACATCCAGAAGTGCTTGGGATTGGAAACCGCTGGCAGGAAGACTCATACTAGTGGTTTCAAACTACACTGTGCCTTCAATTCCTCTGGGTTGCACATCAACAATACATCCAACTTCATTTTTCTCAGTTCTGATTCAGTAGCTGTGGAGGGGAATCCAAGATTCTTTTCATCAGACTCCTGGGTAGACATTCAACAGAGTTTGAGACACAACGGTCTAGACTTTTTAATTCAGGTGCCCCAGCATCTAATAGTTAGACAGCATTTTTCAATGCGTAAGACTTTGCTGGGGAAACTGAAAGTGAAGATTCCCGAGCCCTGCCTCCTAAGTCAGAATCTGAGCCTGGGATCCATGGATCTGTATTTTAGCAGCATGCTAAAGGTGACTCTGATGACACCAGAGAGACCAATCAGGGCTGGATCCAAATCCCAGCTCTGCCACCTAAGTAACCATAAGCATGCATATATATATATATATATATTTGACGTGGTGATAATATCTACCTCATGAAGGGATTGTGCACAGTAAACAGAAGCCATGCATTTTTGACTGTTTCTGAATAAGGCATGGTACAGCTAGAGGAGATGTTTAATAGAGTAAGGTAAAAAACATCACAATCTGGCCATCATTTCTGAGTCATGATGGAGTCTTTCTAAGGACAGACAATCAGGGGGTAACTTTTTCCAACCAAAAAGTCATGCTATAAAATTCCAACACAGTTTCGATAGACAGAACAGAGGGCCACAGAAATAAAGATATAATTTTGATCATCTCAAAAATCTATTGATCCATGCATGTTCCTGTATTTCATCAAAATCTGGACATTAGGGAATGTGTCACATACACATACTTCCAGAAAGGAGGAGAGCCACTGCCTTCGAGAATGGTGCTTGGACATGCTTTCTTCCTCCCTGGGTACATTCCACCAGCAGAATATTTCCTGGACTTAAAAGAACACTTTGGGCCAGGCACAGTGGCTCACATCTGTAATCCCAGCACTTT
The DNA here is from genome assembly GCF_000951045.1 of Mandrillus leucophaeus. Classification (NCBI taxonomy): domain Eukaryota; kingdom Metazoa; phylum Chordata; class Mammalia; order Primates; family Cercopithecidae; genus Mandrillus; species Mandrillus leucophaeus. The sequence goes on along the minus strand of NW_012102432.1, from coordinate 3,838,814 downwards.
GGGAGGCCAAAGTGGGAGGACTGCTTGAGGTCAGGAGTTCAAGACCAGCTTGGGCAACATAGTGAGATCCCCATCTCTACAAAAAAATTTTTTAAAAATTAACCAGGCATGGTGGTGCGTGCCTGTAGTCCCAGCTACTCAGGAAACTAAAGTGAGAGGATTGCTTGTGCCCAGGAGTTCGAGGCTGTACTGAGCTATGATTTTGCCACCACACTCCAGCCTGGGTGACAGAGCGAGATCCTGTATCGAAAAAAAAAAAAATAGGATGAACACTGAACACTTCTCTCCACCTGAGATTAGTCAAGTTAAAAATCCGTTTTAAGAATGCTATTATAGGCTGGGCACAGTGGCTCACACCTGTAATCCCAGAATTTTGGGAGACCGAGGTGGGTGGATCATGAGGTCAGGAATTTGAGACCAGCCTGACCAACATGGTGAAATACAGTCTCTACTAAAAATACAAAAATTAGTGGGCGTGGTGGCATGTGCCTGTAATCCCAGCTACTCAAGAGGCTGAGGCAGAAGAATCACTTGAACCCAGGAGGCGGAGGTTGCAGTGAGCCGAGATGGTGCCACTGCACTCCAGCCTGGGCAACAGAGCGAGACTCCATCCCCCACATCCAAAAAAAAAAAGAATGCTATTACAATGACACATTTATAATTGATGATGACAATTACATCCCACAGATTTACACTGGCTAACTCACAGACTTTGGGGTGCAAAATCAAGGTTATGGTCCAGCTTATCTGTATTTGAAATTAGGGTAGAAGCAAAGCATAATATTCTGCTTCCTGTTTCCAATTTCAGGGTGACACGGTCCTATTCAGTTGAAGGCTGCTGTGCATTTCTAAATGGCCCTCAGAAAATAAACAACTCATAGAAAAGGACTTCCTGAAAGTGGCAGTGGTGACTTTAAATGCCCATGACCCTTCACACTGATCAGCCTTCTCAACTTGAGGTGTGTGGAGACAGGGAGCCTGGTATTGAGAGTAACACTATGAAGACAATTAAATAATTGGAAAATAAAACCTTTTGGGAAAGGCTAAAGGAAATAAGATATTTAGCCTGGAGAAGAGAAGGCTGAGGAATGACCTAATTATAGGCTTCAAGTACATGAAGAATTAATCTACAGCAGATGGTGACCAGCTGTTTTCAATTCCCATTGAATACAGTACAACAGAAAATTGGCTTAAAGGGTAATATAAAGGATTTAGGATAGATAAAAGAAGGAATTTACTGGTTTTTGAGGGTCACCAAGGTTAAGAGGAGATCTACTCTATTACTTAGGGAGGTGGCAGCCACTCCTTCTCTGTGGTTTCCTGGTTTGGATTGGTTTGTTCAAGTGCAGTGAGGGGGAAAGAGTTTTATTCTGGGGTGGTGAAGGCCAGCTCAGTCCAATGGCTATTCATTACGCCTGCGCGTTTTAGCCATTTGGCTTCTCAGTATTGTATTTTTGTTTTCCATAAGTCATTATGACCACACTGAGTGGCATTTACCAAGTGCAAAATGTATGCTGGGCATGATGAAAGAAAACTATATAAATTTCACTTTTTAGCCTTCAAACATTTGCCATTTGAAAATTATAAGCATTTATTGAGTGCCTAGGGAGTGCCAGCTACTGCTTCAGTCATAGGGGGATACTCAGATGAATAAGATACAGTTGTTTGCAACAACTGTGGAGTGTGTGTGTGTGTGTGTGTGTGTGTGTATGTGTGAGAGAGAGAGAGAGAGAGAGGAGAGAGAGAGTTGGGGAGGTAGCAAGAAAGATAATGCCGTAATCAGTTGAGGAACTTAAAAAACATACACACCCAGCCCCTCCCTCTAGAGACTCTAATCTACCTGGAGTGGTATGTCATTTGGATACATCCTGCCAAGTCATAATTATCACCTGCAAGTTGAAAGCACCTATTATTTTACCCCAAAGTATAGTGAGAAATACATTTTAAACTGTGATCCAGTATACATGCACATGCACACATATATATATACACATGTACACATTCATTCATATGCACACATTACTGATAAAAGATTTCACAGAACAGTACTCTACTACCACTTTTTTATTTTATATCCTGTTCTATTTTTTTAGTGCTGGTCACCCCACTAATTGATTTTATAATCCTCTAATTGGTCATAACCAAGCATTTAAAAAACACCACTGTGGGGGAAGGTGGCAGCTTTGTTCTAGGCCTAAAGGGAAAAAAACTCATATTTTCATGCCTCAGTCACAGGGCCAAAAGTAGGTGTGAGTTGAGATTAACACAATAGGCCAAGAGTTGTTCATTCTCTGTAAACCTTAAACTAAAAGGATAAAAATAATCCTGAAGGTTTATGCATGCTCTAGCCCAAGTCACCAAGGTACAAGAGATGGCAGCAAAAGTCCTCATTGGTGACAAACACGATAAACACGTTTGCTGGGATCGTCCTCTGTGCTCCGCGAATCCATCAGGGTGCTTGGGGTGATTACAGTTGACCGGTGAAGGTTACAGATGTCCAGGGTTCTAACAATTATGCATTTCAGACACATTAGAAGTCAAGAAGACACCAAGCACAGAGGGAACCCCATCATTTGGAGAAGGGAATATTAGTTCCAAACTCAGCTATGCCACTAATTAGTTCAGTGAATCCAAGCAGGTCACTTAATGTCTCATGACACAAAGCAGCAGAATCAGCTGCAAATGACTGCAGGCCTTGCCATCCCCTGCGACTGCCACAAATCAAAGGTCGTTCTCCCTCAGTACAGAGTGCAGAGAGGACTGCAGGGCTATTAGTCACCTCGACCTGAAATAATGACACTGTCGGTCAGCATTTTTTCTCACTACCTGAGGAGCCCTCTCTAAAATCATGACTGACGGCTGAGCATAGAGCTTTTTGTAATGGAGGCAACAGCAAAGGTTAGGTTGCAAGGGCTACCTGGTTATCCATCAATGAGTTGTAGATGAAGAATATGAGCCTCCATATCTTCATTTGTAAAATGAAGACAATCATACCCTTAATAACAGGAGCAGATTCTGGCTCAGGGCTGGGCCGAGAGTCACATGAGGGCAAGCGTGGGTGACATCAAAGCCTCTGCTTTGTTTCACTACACCTGCTGAAGGACACCTGGTGTATCAGAGTGGGGAAGAACAGGCTGTGAAGGCTGAGCAGTCCAATAGCGGGGGAAATACACACACGCACACACACGTGTGTATTCAAATTAGATCATACACCCAAACAAATCTTGATCCCCATTCAGGACACTCACAGGTTTACTGAAGGAGGCAGAAGTGAAAATGAACAATCAAAACAAAGCATCTTGCAGGGCCAATAAAAATGGGGTCAGGCATGGTGGCTCATGCCTGTAATCTTAACACTTTGGGAGTCTGATGGGGGAGGATCTCTTGAGCCTAGGAGTTAGAGACCAGCCTTGGCAACATAGCAGGACCCTGTCTCTACAAATAATAATAAAAATAATAATAATAATAATAATAATAATAAAAACGGAGCATCTGCATCTCTAACCACAATTTCCCCTGTGTCCAGTTCACTTCTAGCACTGGTTCTCAGTCGGAGGCTGCACTGCACCTTCCCCCAAGGGGGCATCAATGCGTTGCATGATTTTGGTCGTTAGATGACAAGGAGGTGCTGCTGGCATGTCCCATGGCCACTGTGGAGTTTACATTCTAGTTGGAGAGGTAGAAAATAGACCAGTAAGCAAATAAGTAAACAATACAACATTGGACCGTGGGAAGTGCTTTGAACAACAATGAAGTAGGGTACAGATCAGAGAATGACTTGGGAGAGTGGTGGCTATTTTACACAGTAGGATGGTCACAGAAAGTCTTTCATTTGAGTGAAGACCTGCAGTAAGACAGTGAATCACGTAAGAGACAGTGAGAAGGGCCGGGCGCGGTGGCTCACACCTGTAATCCCAGCACTTTGGGAGGCCAAGGTGGGAGGATCACTTGAGCTCAGGAGTTAGAGACCAGCCCAGGCAACACAGAGAGACCGTGTCTCTACTAATAATTTTTTTAAAGTTGCCAGGGCTGGGGGTAGTGCACGCCTGTAGTTACAGCTACTTAGGAGGCTGAGGTGAGAGAATCACTTAGACCCCAGGAGGTTGAGGCTGCAGTAAGCTGAGATGGCATCACTGTACTCCAGCCTGGGCAACAGAGAGAGACCCTGTCTCAAAAAAAAAAAAAAAAAAAAGAATCAGTGAGAAGAACATGTCAGGCAAAAGGAACAGCTGTCTGAGTCCACAGTGTGCTTGGTGGGCTGTAGGCACAACATGGGGACTACAGAGCAGTTGAGCAACAGGAAAATGGCCAGAGTGAACATGAAGAGTGAGCTACGAGTCGATCATGTAGGACATTGTTCTGGGCAACAATCATGACTTTGAATTTGATACTAAATATAAGGGAAAATTATTAGACGATGTTGAACAGGGAGTGACATGATCTATTTTTTTTTTAAGAGACAAGGTCTCTGCTGCCCAGGCTGGAGCACAGTGGTACAATCACAGCTCACTGCAGCCTCATACTCCTGGGGTTAAGCAGTCCTCCTGCCTCAGCTTTCCAAGTAGCTGGAACTACAAGTGTGAACCACCATGCGTGTCTAATTTTTTTTTTAATTTGTAGAGATAGGGTCTTGCTATGTTGTCCAGGCTGGTCTCATATTCCTGACCTCAAGTGATCCCTTGGCTTCTGCCTCCCCAAGTGCTGGGATGATAGGCATGAGCGACTATGCCTAGCCTGACTAATATTTTTTGAAAAGCATTCTTTGGAAACAAAACTGAAGGGCCATGGGTAGAAGAAGGGAAACCAAATTTAAAATCCAAAGTGAGCAACCAATTGGCCAAATACGTGTCATATGCCTGCACCACAGCTGCCAGGGATGGAGAAAACAGCACATGTCTGTAACACTGTAGGCTCAAAGGCTTTGGTGACTGGATGAGGCAGTAAAGAGAGGGAGAAGTGGAGGCCGACAGCCAGGTCTCTGGCATCTGTGCCTAGGTAGATGGTGACACTAATTATTCACCAATGTCAGAAACACAGAAGGCAGAGCTGTTCTGAGGGGAAATGTGTGAAGTTCCATTTGAGTCATGCAACAACGTCCAGAAGGGAGCTGATGACACATGTCTACAGCTCAGGGGTGTGGCCTAAGTGAGAGATAAAGATGCAGAATCATTGTGTTTGGGTGGGAATTACAGCGGTCAAAGTGAAGGAGACCTACTCGAGAGAGTGTAAAAAGATTAGAGGAGTGTAGAAAGATGAGAGAGAAGAATTCTGAGCTCAGATGCCAGAAAACACCAGGGTTTAAGAGGTACGCAAAGAAAAAGTTGTAAGCAAAGGAAGAGAGAAGAAATAGTTAGAAAAATAGGAGTCCCAGGAGAAAGAACCAGGCGCTAGTTAATAGTGTCAGATGCTCAGTTGGGCATGGTGGCCCATACCTGTAATCCCAGCACTTTGGGAGGCCGAGGTGGGTGGATCACAAAGTCAGATAGAGATCATCCTGGCCAGCATGGTGAAAGCCCATCGCTACTAAAAGTACAAAAATTAGCTGGGTGTGGTGGCACGTGCCTATAATCCCAGCTACTCAGGAGGCTGAGGCAGGAGAATTGCTTGAGGTTGGCAGAGGTTGCAGTGAGCCGAGATAGTGCCACTGCACTCCAGCCTGTCAACAGAGCAAGACTCCATCTAAAAAAAAAAAAAAAAAAATAGTGTCAACTGCTAAGGAGAGGTGGCTGGGACCCCCCCAACCACCACCACCCGGTAGTCTGCCATAGCTCCCTTATTTCCCATAACGTGGACCTTAACATGCTGTTTTCTGAGGGCTTACCTGAACCCCCTACTGGACTATAAGTGCTGTGAGGGCAAGGAATGCTTTTATTTTGGTAATCACTGAACTCTCATGGCCCAACATTATACCTGACTTGTGGTGACACTAAATAAAAATGTGTTTAATTACCAAATAGATGACTGAGCTGCAAACAGGTTATTCATGATCTCTGTCAGATCATTTAGAGTGGAACAGTGACAGCAAGTCTAATCACAATTAGCTGAAGTGTAAATGAGAAATGAGAAAAGGACGAAATCAGGCATATAACTTTTTTCAAAGAAGGGTAAGTAATTACAAGGTACTCTAGGGTTTAGTTTGAGAGAGAGATAGAGTTGGCAGGAGTTGAGGCCAACTATGTAGGTTAGGGGGACCAGTCCCCACAAGTTGCCATCCTTGCTTCTGATACCAAGTACAAGTAAGGGGGGATTCCCAAACCACCCTTAGTTTTAGTAATTCACTAAAAGGACTCTCAGAGCCCACTGAAAGTTGTTATACTCAGGGATACAGCTTATTGTAATGAAAGGATACACAATAAAATCAGCCCAGGGAAGAGGTCCAGACATTGAGTTTTCCAGCTGTCCTGCCCTTGTGGAGACATGAACAGTGTGACCTTCTCCCACAGTTGATGTGTGACAATATGCAGAGTACTGCCAACCAGAGAAGCTTGCCCAGTCACTGGTGTTCAGTTTTGCTGGGGCTCCTTCATACTGCCCTTGTGGCTGACCTTCAGTCCAGCCCTTTTCAGAAGTCAAGCTATTGCCTTTAGTCCCCAGTCCCTGGTGGAGACAAAACATACATTGTGGCCTGAAGCCCCCATCATAAATGACATCGTTAGACTGTCTGGTGGCTAAAGCCCCCAGGCAAACAAAGACACTCCCATCAGGCAGAATATTCTGAAGGCCTAGAGATTACAGCCAAGTAGTTGAGGGCAAAGGCCAGACCTCTCTTTGGGTGAAGTTAATTCTTCACTACACCCAAGGTACTATGTTGATAAAGAAGAAGGATAGAAAGCTTGAAAGGAATACAGTTTTAAACAGTAGTATATAGGAAGCAAAAAGGTGGTCAATGACAAAGAGCACTGCATAATAATGGAAGATGAGGCCAATTGAGATGATTTGCCTTGGTCAAGAAAGAGTACTGATATTGTTACCAGGGGTCCTTGCTCCCAGAGCTCCCAAGATGGTGGGGGGCTACTTCCAAAATGGCTGTAGGCCACTTCCAAGATGGTGGCAAGCCTTGTGTTCTCTGACCTGGGGTTCTTGGCCTCACAGATTACAAGGAATGGAATCTTGGGCCATGCGGTGAGTGTTACAGCTCTATTAGAAGCCGTGGGTCACAGAAGAGAACTGTGAAATCCAGTGACTAGTGTTCAGCTCGATTAGGATGAGCCCAGGCACTTAGCCATGCAGGAACAATGGCAAGGCTTTAGTCGGATCAGGAGTGGCAGGGGGCGCCTCGCTGGATCAGCAGCACAGTGGACACCCTGCTGGATCAGGAGGGATGGAAGTCAGCCGCCGGTCTGCGAGGGCAGCAAATGGCAGTGGTGGATGCCCAGCGAAAGCTCAGGTCTAGCCTTAACAAAACACGGACCAGAAGAGTGCAGTTGCAAGATTTAATAGACTGAAACAGAGTGAAAACAGAGTTCCCATATAAGGGGAGGGGACCCAAAGGGTGTTGCCTCAAATGCCTGGGTTTATATCCTGATCCTTGTCCCTCCCGCTGTGCTCTCAGGCAATAGATGATTGGCTATTTCTTTACATCCTGTTTTTGCCTAATTAGCATTTTAGTGAGCTCTCAGATTGGTCAGGTGTGGGTTAAGTTGCAAGCCCCGTGTTTAAAGGTGGATCACCTTCCCAGCTAGGCTTAGGGATTCTTAGTTGGCCTAGGAAATCCAGCTAGTCCTGTCTCTCAATATGGCTGCTGTTCAGACTGTGTTCTCAGAACACAGCCGAAAAGCTGTGCATTGCATTTTCATAGACCATGAAATAAATGACTTTTTCTGGAGTAGTACCACACAGCAGTGCTGGTGCCTTAGGTGGCTCCCACAACAGAATACTACCTATTTCATCAGTATGCCTGCTCCCTAAGTACAACTATTCATAGGAAACATGATTTACGTTTGCCTACTGTAAATGTCAAGTTTGGCCAATTTGGATGGACTCTCCTAAATCATACCAACAGAGGCTGAGTCAGATCAATAAACATTTCTTGAGAACCTACCAAGAGTAATGCATTATGCTAGGCTCTGATTACAAAGGTGAATATTATAGAATAGCTACCCTCAACTAGTTCACTAGTGAGGAAGATAACACATAAACAACTTGGGATTGTATAAAGAAAACACAACATTTAACTTTTTTTAAAAAACTCACTATGGAATGAGGCATAGGTGATGAGATTCAGGAAGGCATTTCAAAGATTGTTTTATTCACCACCATAGACCCAGCTCCCAGCAACAACTGGCACATTCCAGGCACAAAATAATTTAAATATATACACATATCCAAAATACAAGTAAAATGGTCTTTGTTTGTATATAACATGATTGTGTACCTAGACAACCCAAAATAATCAAAACTGAACTAATAAGGGAATTTGGCAAAGTCATAGGATGTAGGGTCAATATTTTAAAATCTACTGCATTTTGGTCTGGTGCAGTAGTTCACACTTGTAATACCAGCACTTTGGGAGGCTGGGACAGGCTTGAGCCCAGGAGTTTGAGATCAGCCTGGGAAACATAATGAGATCCTGTCTTTATTTATTTTTTAAAAATCTATTGCATTTCTATATACTTTTCACAATAATTTGAAAATTATGTAGAAATGTGTTTAAGACAGACTGGGCACGGTGGCTCACGTCTGTAATCCCAGCACTTTGGGAGGCCAAGGTGGGTGGATCACTAGGTCAGGAGTTCGAGACCAGCCTGGCCAATATAGTGACACCCTGTCTCTACTAAAATTACAAAAATTAGCTGGGTGTGGTGGTGTGTGCCTGTAGTCCCAGCTACTTGGGAGACTGAGGCAGAAGAATAGCTTGAACCCGGGAGGCAGAGGTTGCAGCCAGCCGAGATCACGCCACTGCACTCCAGCCTGGGCAGCAGAGTGAGACTCCATCTCAAAAAAGAAAAAAGAAAAGAAAAGAAATATATTTAAGAGATCATAAATTGTAAAATGCTTAGGAATAAATTTTTTAAGCAATATGCAAAATTGTTTACGATGAAAACATTGCCAAGAAATATACCATATTCATGAACTGGAAAACTCAGTATTGTTAAGATACCAGCCCTCAGGTGTGGTAGCTCATGCCTGTCATCTCAGCAGTTTGGCAGGCCAAGGCAGTAAAATCACTTGAGGCAAGGAGTTCAAGACCTAGGCAACAGAGCAAGACCCCGCCTCTATAAAACAACAACAACAAAAACACCCAAAGTGCTAGAACTATAGGTGTGAGCCACTGCACCTGCAAAAAAATTTTTCAAATAAAAAATTCAAAAAGATACCTACTCTCTACAAATTAATTTATGGACTCAACAAAATCTCCATCAAAACACTGGTAGGCTTTTTTGTATTAATTGATAAGCTGATTCTAAAATTTGCATGGCAATGAAAAGCCAAAACTTAGAAGAGCCGAAACCATTTTAAAGAAGGACAAAATTGGAGCAGTTCAAGATTTACTCTAAGGCTCCAGTAACTCAACAGTTTAATATTGGAGTACAGAGAAATCAATCAATCAATGAAACAGAAAAGAAAGTTCAGAAATTGACTGTCACTTGTTATTTGACAAAGGTGTCAATACAAAGCAGAAGGAGTTTTCAATGAATGGAACTGGAGCAACTGAATATCTATATGAGAAATAAATGAGCCTTTGATGCCTACCTGCCATTACACACAAAAATTAAACTGAGATGGATCATAGACCTAAAGTTGAATGGTAAAACTCTAAAGTTTCCAGAACAAAGCATAGGAGACTATCTACACAACTGTGGGGGAGACAAAGATAACTTAGGACACAAAGGCATTGCCATATAAGCAAAAACTGTACATTGGATTTCATCAAAATTAAAAATCTCTCATCAAAAGACACCAGTAAGAAAATGTAACGGCAAGCCACATAGATTGTTATGGACTGAATGTTTGCGTCCCTCCAAATTTATATGTCGAAGGCTCAACCTCTAATGTGATGGTTGGTTTGGAGCTGGGGCCTTTGAGAAGTAATTAAGTTTAGATGAGATCATGAGGGTCGTGCCCTGATAATGGGATTAGTACTCTTAGAAGAAGAGGAAGAGTAGGCACAGTGGTTTGCTCTTGTAATCACAGCTACTTGACAAGCTGACACGGAGGATCACTTGAGGCCAAAAATTTGAGACCAGCTTGGGCAACTGAGCAAGACCCCATCTCTAAAGAAATATAAACAATTACCTAGGTGTGGGGGCACACAGCTGTAGTCCCAGCTACTCAGGAATTTGAGGCAGAGGATCACCTGAGCCCAAGAGGTTGATCATGCCACTGCACTCCAGCCTGGGTGACAGAGTGAGACCCTATCTCTTAAAAAAAAAAATAAATTTTAAAAAGGAAGAGATATAAGAGCGCTCTCTCTCTCTCTCTCTCTCTCCCCCTCCCCTCCCCCCTCCAAGTACAGACACAAAGAAAAGGCCATGTGAGCATACAATGAGAAGGTAGCTGTCTATATACCTGGAAATAGGCCTATACCAGGAGCTGAATCTTCTGGCACCTTGATCTTAGACTTCTCAGCCCCCAGCCCAGGCTATGGTTTCTTGTTATAGCAACCTGAGCTAAGACAGGGCAAAATTATTTGCAATATAAATATCTAAAAATGAACTCATATTCAGCATAAAGAACTCCTTCAAATCAATGAAAAGAAACCAACAAATCAATAAAATAATGTGCAAAAGTCTAGGCCACACACTGGCTATATATATACACATACACACATACACACACACACACACATATATATAAATATGAATGGCCAGTAAGCATCAGAAAAGGTGTTCAATAAACTTAATAAACAGGGAAATGCCCATTAAGGCCACTAAAAGATACCAGTCAGTATACACTCACCAGAAAGGCTGAAATGTAAAAGATTGATAATGCCAAGGGTTGGCAAGAATGTGGAGGAACTGGAATTGTCACACATTGTTGATGGGACTGTAAAATACTTTAAACACTTTGGAAAATGGATAATTTCTAATAAAGTTAAATATCCACTGACCTATTTCCTGAGCTTATTGTGAAAGCTAAATGCAATAATGGTTCATACTGTAGTACATTTTCAATAAACATTTGTAATAGTAGTAGTACTGGTATCTTGTGCTTGTAAACACCTCCTCCAATGACTGCTGAAACTTAACTGACTGCCTGGTGTTGCTGTTTAACCATGTCATGACGAATACTGATAGGTTGTACCTGCAGAGTGGGAAATGTGAGGTACTAAGTCAGTCTGAGCTTGGGAAGGCAATTAGGGAAACTGGAACATCTAAATAAATAGAACGGGTAATATGCCTAGAGTTAATCAGTCAATTCACATATAAACAGTACATGTTCTTCTGTTCATCTTGATGCAGGTGTTTTGATGGATATCAAGCATTTAAATTGTGCATAACAGATACTTGCTCCCTAGGGAATGAAGCAAGGCTTGAAAATGGGATGAGGGAGTGAAAGCTAGTAATGTTTGCTTCATGTGTTAGTCAAGAGAAGAGTCACTGTCAAATTTTGATACATTCAGATGTTCCCCATTTAAAAATGTCTGCATCAAAATGTCCTGCTTCCATTTCTCCTCGCCTACTCTGTGAGGTATCCTAATAAGCACTTGTAGAGTCTACAAAGATGAGCAAGCTTTGTCCTTGCCACAAGGAGGCTTTAAAGTACAGTAAGAAAGGATAGGCAACCATGTGATTACTCCCCTCAAGAATGAAATGAATGTGCAAAGGACCAACATCACATGTGTTACCAAGAGCTCCATCAGCTCAATAAATCCAGAGTTCACCAAAGACACATAAACTTTCCCAGGGCTTCTTTGAAGGGGAATGTCATACACATCTTGTCTTGTCTCGGAAATCCTTGAGGTCACCAACAAGGCTAAGATTTTAATTTTAAGGACTCTTTCAAAAGTTCCAGAGGCTTTAAGGGGTCCATGAATCCCCTGAAACTATATGGATAAGGTCATTTTTGAATCTTTATGTGCATTTTTCTAGAAAGAAGATTCACCACTTTCAGTAAGCTCTCATATGGCTCTGTAACTCAAAAAAGATTTCTCCCAAATTTGTTCTAATTGTAACTTGAGTTATCTATGACCTCCCATTACTCACTTGAGAGTTTCTTATCACTTCAATCACAAAAATTGTTATCACAAAGGTGAGCAAAAGGCATTAATCAGCTAATTTGATTCTGTTTCTTGCAGGCTATGGCTTCAATGTTCTTAGAAGTCTCAGTACTTCCACGTGGTTCTGATGGGTCACTTTGAAATTGAGCTAGAAATATAAAATTAAATTAACTTTACTCCTAATTAAGCATCTTAACAGTCATAATTAGATTTCACTTTATTTTGTAAATGACCTAAGCCATTTATTAACCATATGCCTTGATCTATTTACTTAAACTCTGTGCCTCAATTTCCTCATCTACAAAATGAGAATAACAGTAAAATTTACCACAGAGTCATAATGATCAAATGGGTTAATATTTGCCAAACACTTAGACTAGTACCTCATACAAAGTAAATGACATAGAAGTGATAAATGAACACCTTTGGCTTTATCGTTAAAGCCTATGGATTTACCCCTGTCTGTATTGTGGAATATGTGCAGCTGAAGTTCTTGACAAAACTCTCGGTGACTCATTTCTTATTAAAAGCTTAGATGTGAGATTTAGTGTTCAAGGAAGCTTATCTAAAGCATGAAGAGTCCATCCATTTTTAAGATATTCTAACTTATGTCTCTGAGTCAAAATAAGTCTGCCCTGAGACTTACAGTTCATCACATTGTCTTGGCACTTAATAGAATTGCTTTTGGTGAGTTGTGCTGGTCCCATGCTCCTGCCTTGCCTAGGAAGACCCTTCAAGAAGCTGTTATTCTCCCTGCGCATTTGTCAGGCATATCAATGGGATGTTGTTCACTCTAGAAGACACTGTTGGTACCCTACCCACAACCCTTTACCAGGCTAATGCACCCACCACTTCTACCCATCCATAGCATCCATGCACATCAGCTAGTAACAGCTCAAATCTGAACTCTTCTTCAGAAAACTGCTCTCAACTATCAGGAGTCTTGTCACCTGGAGATGTCTGGAAAATTATATACCAGACCCCACTCCAGGGTATAAAGGTACAAAAGCCCAGGCTTCTTGCCTCAAGACAGGACAACTTCATGGTGCCTTTCAGACTTCAGAGGCGTCCTCATGAGACCAGGTTGCCGTCAGCCGAAATCACATCTTTGCTGGGATTCTTCCTCTGCCTCATCCTGCTTTCCTCAGTTCCTTCCAGCTTTCTCCTGAGAACTCTCTCTCAATTATTTGTGCAAGAAACCCTATTTTAGACTTCACTTCCAGGAACCTAAGACATCCATTATATCATATAGGAATATGATATGCTAAGCATGAGGGTGGGGTTTTTTTCTCCCAGGCTTCAGTTCCAAAACACATTGTGTTCCTTAGTCTCTCATTCCCCTTCCCTCCTTTCTCTTCCCTTCCTCATCCACCTCTTTCTCTTCCTCATCTCCCCTTGCCTCCTATTCCTCCTCCTTCCCTCTCCTCCTCTTCTTTCTCCTTACCTCCTCTCCTCCTTCTTTCTCCTCTCTCCTTCCCCCACCTCCTCCTCCTCCCTTCCTCTCTCCTCCTCGTCTTTCTCTTTATTTCCCCTTGCCTTCTATTCCTCCTCCTCCTTGTCGTCTCCTCCTTCCTCCCCTTCTCTCTCCTCTCCTCCTCTTTACCTTCTCTCTATTCCTGCTTTCTCCTCCTCTTTCTCTTCCTCCTTCCCTCCTCCCTTCTTTGCCTCCTTATCCACTCCTCCTCTCTTCCTCTTCCTTTCTCCTCCTCCCCTCCTCCCCTTCTGCACCTCCTCTTCTTCCTTCTTACCTCCTCATCCCCTCTTCCTGCTCCTCCTCCCTTTCCTCCCCGTCTCTCCTCATCTTTGAAAAAGAAAGAAAAAAAAAAAAAGATTGTGCTCTTCCAAAGTAAGTTATTCATTTTTATCTTAGCCCTAGGACTCTTTTAACTGAAGGTGCTTCCCTCTTTACTTTGATTGCCATAAATCTCACAACCAAATTTTCAACCCATTTCTGTGGTATTTCTGAGTAGCAACTTCACCCTTAGCTTTATTCTATGTTTTACCTTTTTTTCCTCTTTCCCAAAACCAATCAATCAATATATGTTTTGTACTAGGTGGAATAAAACAGACTTTATTAACATAAATAAGCTTTAAAAGGAGTCATGATGACTGGGCACAGTGGCTCATACCTATAATCCCAGAACTTCGGGAGGCTGAGGAAACAGGATCACTTGAGCTCCAGAGATCATGGCTGCAGTAAGCTGTAATTGTGTCACTGCCCTCCAACCTGGGTGATGGAGTGAGACCCTGTTCCCCCCAAATTTTAAAAATTAAAAAAAAGTCAAGATTCACTTTCCTAATTCTTATTCTGCAGTCTGTATTGAACATCATTTTTTGAGGTCTGCCCAGTTCTCAATCCCCTTCTTCCAGGTATAGCACTCCCAACTGTCCTTTGGGAATTACAATATCTGAATTCAGTTCATGTGGTTCAGGTGTGCTGACTCCATTCTCTTACTTCAGGAGAAGGGCTGACCTGGACCACACAGAATCAGGGAATCATAGTCCCCTGTTACTAAATGAGTTTGAGACAGTAAGGGATAGAGGACAACTAAAGCCGTGAAGTTCAATTCTGAGACTTCGATTGGATTAATGAGGAGAAAACATCTTTCCTTCCCCTGAACCACTTCATAGGATTGCTGAGAATATATAATAATCTTGAAGTGAAGTGATTATGAGCCATTCATCTCATCCCTACAAGGGTGAGGCTGCCTGAGATGGAGCCAATGCTGAGAAAAGCAGAGATGAGGGATGCAGAGAGACTATGTGGTCATCACCTCAGTTGAGCTCTCCCTTTTTCAGTTACCTCCTTCTTTTCCTAAATCTAATTTGAGTTTGATTTCTGTTCCTTGCAACCAAGATTCCTGACTAATAACGAAGGCACAAAAATATAAGGTTATTTTAACAGTGAATATCTATAAGGGGCTGGGCGCAGTGGCTTATGCATGTGATCACAACACTCTGGGAGGCCAGTGCAGGAGAATCACTTGAACCCAGGAGTTCCAGTCCAGATTGGGCAACATGGTGAAACTGTGTCTCTACAAAAAATTTTGTAAAAATTAGCCGGGCATGGTGGTGCGTGTCTGTGGTCTCAGCTACTTGGGAGGCTGAGGTGGGAGGATCGCTTGAGCCTAGGAGGTCAAGGTTGCAGTGAGCCATGATTACACCATTGCACTCCAGCCTGGGTGAAAGAGCAAGACCCTGCCTCAAAAGAAAAAAAAAAATCTGTAAGAGACAATAGTTTTTTTGTGTGTAACTTGTTCTAACATCCAGAAAACCCAGGGATAAAAAAAATGTTTAAACCTAAGCTTTAATGCTACATACACATTTCTCTTCCTTGTTACACAAATTTGAGAGGCTATACTACACATCTTGAAAAAATAGAATTTTTTTACAGCAGTCCAGTTAGAATTGATTTTATAGCATTTAAACTTTAACAACAGTTTTCTAAGAATGACCTTGGGGCCAGGAGCAGTGGCTCATGCCTGTAATCCCAGCACTTTGGAAGGCCGAGTCAGGTAGATCACTTGAGGT